>NC_090737.1:16784889-17089889 GCF_036898095.1 Palaemon carinicauda
TTTAATGTTACTGCTCTTAAAATATTCTTTTTTTCCTTGTTTCCTCTCCTCACTGGGCTATTTTTTTCCTGTTGGAGCCCCTTACTTAAAGCAATAAGAAGAAGAAGAAGAAGAAGGAAGAAGAAGAAGAAGAAGAAGAAGAAGAAGAAGAAGAAGAAGAAGAAGAAGAAGAAGATAAGCGGAGTTATATGGAAATGTTTTGTAGTAAATTTCTTCTTTTTTTTTGAGAAATATATAGAGGAAAAATTAATGAATCCAATGAAGATGGTTGAAAAATGATAATTCAACCTTGACTATGGGAAAAACAGAATAAAGGAGATGCATAAGTGCAAGAAATGAATGTTTCTGTAATGGAGGAAAGGGTGAGACAAAGAGCAGAAGAGTGGAGAAAGGCAGTGGGACATAGCCTCACTGGGCTATTTTTCCCTATTGGAGCCCTTGGGCTTATAGCATATTGCTTTTCCAACTAGGGTTGTAGCTTAGCTAATAATAATAATAATAATAATAATAATAATAATAATACATATACCAAGGCACTTCCCCCAATTTTGGGGGGTAGCCGACATCAACAAATGAAACAAAAACAAAAAAGGGGACCTCTACTCTCTACGTTCCTCCCAGCCTAAATAATAATAATAATAATAATAATAATAATAATAATAATAATAATAATAATAATAATAATAAGAGAGGGTAGAATATACGATATATAAGTTCGTGTGTGTCAACTTGCATGAAAAAAAAATATTAGAAATATATTTGTATCATTTATACATAATAATTTCTTAATGAATAATTATATATTTATAGATTAGGCGTATGTAATCTCTCTCTCTCCTCTCTCTCTCTCTCTCTCTCTCTCTCGTCAGGATGCCTGAAAACTTTGAATCTCTCTCTCTCTCTCTCTCTCTCTCTCTCTCTATCTCATATATATATATATATATATATATGTATATATATATGTATATATATAGATATCTATATGTATATATATAGATATCTATCCATCTATCTATCTATCTATCTATCTATCTATCTATATATATATACATATATATATATATATATATATATACACACACACAAATCATCATCATCATCATCATCATCATTTCAGCCTTCAAAAGCCCTTTGGTGGATGTAGGCCTTCCCCAGGTTTTCTCCACAGACTTCTATCGCAAGCTCTTCTGTGCCACTGTTGCTTATGTTGGTCTAAGGCTAAGTCATCTCGCCAGCGGGGTTTTTGTCTTCCTCGGTTTCTTGTGTATCCTCGGGGGTGTCCAGAAGGTTGTTCGTGATCTCCATCGGTTGTCTGTCATCCTGGCAATGTGCCCCTGCCCAGTTCCATTTGAGCTTGCTAATGGTTTCAAGGATATCCATTACTTTAGTTTTTTGACGTATCCATTTAGCTGTTTTTCTATCCTTCCATGTTAGATTTTAGCATAATTCTCTCATGTGCCCCTCTGCATTGTTCGTAATTTAAGGGAAAGCTTTTTTGTTAGATTCCAAGTTTCGGCCACCATAGGTGACAATGGGGGAGGATACACTGATCATAGACTTTCCTTTTTAAGATGATAGGAATCTTCTTAATTTTTAACACTGTACTGGCTCTTCCAAACGCTATGTGCAAATGGGCTTCATTAGTTTCAGAGTCTTACACTCTCTCGGATGCTTGACACTGGTAGGCCTACATAGGTAAGATACCTTCCTTCTTGATGTAATGCATAGCACTGACAATACAAGTAATAATCATGTCTTGTGAATCAAATAACCACCGGGGCAGTAAACCGTCCACACCAGTGTCCTCGTGTATGTATGAATGCATTTCTGTATATGAGAGTATGAATAGCATGTTTAATTAAATGCAAATGGATATGCATGCATGTAATTATGTCTCTTCACTTCACAGAAATGCATACATAATTGGCAACAGATTCATATCCATTAGAAATCACTCAGGGTCTGTACTACAAGGATTCTCTCTCTCTCTCTCTCTCACTCTCTCTCTCTCTCTCTCTCTCTCCCTCTAAAGACGAAATTTGCTCGGAAAAGCGACAGTTTAAATGGGTCAAACTGAAGATGAAAAAGAGTATTTCTCATTTAGTCAAAACAATTTAATTTGTGGGTGTTTGGGTAGGAGCTAGAATCATGGCCGCTAAATAAGCCTATTGCAATCCTCTAGGTGTGTTTTCGGAGGGAGAGGGAGAGCTAACCCCCCCCCCTCTCTCTCTCTCCTCTCTCTCTCTCTCTCTCTCTCTCTCTCAGACCATGTGGTACAACATTTAACAAGGGTCTAATAAGCGCGTCTGAATGTTGGTTTGTGACAGATTTCTAAGTCATATAAGAAGATTTTGTTATTCTTTCAGTGGAAGTTAAAACTTGAACTAGTGGCTAATATGCAATAAATTATACTAATATCTACCTGTGGGTATGTTTCAAATTCTGTCCTATTTTATTTGGAACTGAGTCTCTGTTCTTACAACATTGTGTAATTTTGGCAGCGATATTTGCCTTATTACTCAATCTGCAATGCAGTGCTTCGAGTTGCGTTTTCTGCGTTCAACGTTCTTGTATTAATATTATTATTATTATTATTATTATTATTATTATTATTATTATTACCAGATACCCATAAACGTCTATTTGTATCTACTAATATAGTTTCGTTGAAATTAGACTATTTTCTTAAAGAACATCGATTAGTTGCCATGTAGCATTTTTACCCAAACTTAGATACACGTTATTCTTATTATATTGATTTTTAAAGAAGTGTAAAATACATATAGAGGGATAAATTTAGAAATATTTTTTGTTATGAATGAAAATACAGTACTCTCTAATATGTATACACTAAGAAATAAATATTGAACAAAAGACTCATTATCTCACCACTGACGGGCAGTGTTGCCACATATGGGTATTTATCCCTAGATTTTGGAATTTATTTCTAGATTGGATAATTTTGGGTGTCTGATGGGGATATTCTGTACAAATTTCTATGAAGAAGAAACAAAGATGAGTAAAACTTTATATTGTTGCAATTAGTTTACTTGCACTTATGAGAAGTAGGCCTATAGTGAATAATTTTTGTATTAGTGAAGCCTACATGATCAGAAGGAAATATATTTGTGGAAATGGGGAATTTTGTGTTGTTTGGGGAATTTTTTTCATTGAGATTTGGGAATTTCCAGACTACCCCATCTGGTAACACTGCTGACGGGGCAGTGAGTCTCACCGGCAATGCTGCCAGTGTTACCTCCTTCCCTTGTTCTTCAAGTAAATATCCTATCCATATTGGACGTCTGGTTTCAGGTGATTTTCCAAGAAATCTCCAAGGTAATAAGTCTTTGGGAATGATAGAGTATATTATACTGCTATTGATTATTGCAGTAGGTCAAATATGTATTAAAATGTGTAATGTTATCATTGGAAAGCTGTTATAAGGTAGGGAGTAGCACAACAATGGAAGCTTGTCCTGTTGTATTTTCAATTTACGTATATTATTAGTTTAAGGCCCAGTTTTCGTGATAGGAGGCCTATGGTGTGGTAATGTGTAGGCCTGTTGCTCTCAGGCTATCTTACTAGTTACTAGTAGCCTGTCTAGTGCTATAGGTGAAGTTATAGGTTCGGACGGCCAAAACTTTTCTAGTAGAAAAAAGGTAAACTTTTACTGTGTTACAGAATATCATTTCGGACAGAAAATATATGTCATCCTGTAGTAAATAACATGATTTAACCGAATTTGAGCTTCATTTCAACCGCAAACAAACATCAACTAGTACGACTAACTTGAGTAACCAAACTGGTGGTTGTTGTTGGGGTTGAAATGAAGGTGAAAACCGGTTAAATCACGTTATTTACTACAGGATGACATATATTTTCTGTTGAAATTTTTAAATATTGTGGGTCTTGTTCCAATTTGGGCTCACTTCACTCACAAGTACTGGCAAACGGTAATGTACAGCTGCGCACGCTAACATTAGCAATATTACGATAATTACATTAACATTAACAACGCTAGATATAATGGTTCTTGTTCCGCCACTGCCTCGCTTCGCTAGCATGAAAATAAAACTCCAAGCTCGTATGTACTGGCAAGCGGTAATGTTGAGCTTCGCACGCTCATATACTAGTAAAACTAACATTAAAATTAAAGAAATTAATGTCTTACTTTTATGACCGGGACAACGAAACTTGTGGGTCACCGGGATGTTGTATGTGTGACGTCTCAACTTCTGTATTTCCACGTCGCTGTTTCTTCTTTGTCTTAGCGGTCTTAAACGTTGGGCTATTACATTGAGATTTAAGAAAATTATCAACACTGGATGCCTTATCAAAGAATTCACTGAAATGCTTTCAAGTATGGAATACTGCAGTCGTTACAAGTTTCGGTAAATGTGTAGGAGAGCTCCGCGCTCGATTTAAAAGTTTCTAAAAGTAGAAAACAAAAGAAAACAGTAAAATAGAGCTACAGTTACCTTGAAACTGTGAGATAATCCTCTTACAACCACCTAACTCTTACACAGAAAATGTAAGCATAAACCTACTACTACAATTATGGGGGACCCCAGTGGGAAGCGGGGTTTTTGGGTGGGGGGAGGAGGAGAAAAGTGATTTTTCGGGGCACTACCGAACCTAATACAACTACCTACCCTACCCTGGGGGCCATGTACCCCTACCTAGGCCTACCGGGGGGGCTCCGCCCCCCCTGCGACCCCCTCTTAAGGCCACAGTAATTTTCAGGGCACCACCGAACCTAAGACACCCACCTAACCTAGCCTATGGGGCCCTGTACCCCTACCTAGGCCTACCGGGGGGGGGGGGGGGGGCTCTGCCCCCCCTGCGACCCCCCCTTAAGGCCACATTGAGTTTCAGTTCAAACGAAACAAATTCAAATGAAAACGCCTTTTGCAAAAAAAGGAACACAAACTTCAAATTAGTCTCAATATCTAACTTACCTTTGAAACAAGACACGAAAAAATTGCACCTCCTCTTCCTTTTCCCACGAGTAACCACACTACGATCACACCGGAATGCTAATTTGTTGTAATCTATACGGCACATATTTTCACAATTAGGGCACTTTTTCTCTGCCAAAATCAAACCATGACGTTGAGCAAATGCAATTAGCAAATCAACTTTCCCTGAATAATGTACACAAAAATCCCCATAAGAAATAAAGCAATTGTCACAAGTGACACAGTCGGAACGGGATGAAGGTCCTGCTAATTGCTCCATACTTCACGGCAAAATGAGCTTTTCAGTTTGAAGGGAGATCCGAGACGTGCAAAAATATTCCTCCGCGGAACTTCACGTAAACTGTGGTAACTGGTGGAAAAATAGCAGGGATAAATGAAGTAATAAGTGTCAGCATTGGCTAGATTTGTAAAAACCGCCATGATTGGTTTTCAAACAGTGTGACGTCAAGAAAACACCTGTTATTGGTTAGAATAGCATTGAGAACTAGTTTGCCATACGCAGTAAGGCGGTGAAACAGCTCATTTTAGCCAAGACATCACACAGTAAACAAAAACAAACACTTAGAAAAAATCCAAGTGAAACATAACTATACACACGAATATCTTCGTTAAATAGAAGCTGCTCATATATTGACTATTATATAAGCATTCTATATGATATAATAGTGAATTGTAGGTGTTTAAATTCTTCAAGATCTTCCGCGGAGCTCTCCTACACATTTACCGAAGTTTCTATAACTTCCATCGTAAAATACACAAAAAGACCTCACTTGAACTAACTAGCTGTAGTGAATGACACCTCGTAGTAACGGGGGATTTTGAGGAGGGAGAAGTCTAATTGGAAAGGAACCTCTGGTAGTGGTTTCACTCGCCCCAGTTTTAATACTGACACCCTTTAGGGGTGAGCGAGCTGGGTATATTCCTGGCATTCCATGCAACTTTTTTCTCTGGTATATGTAGCAGTATTTATACCTTAGAAATGGTGCTTTAAGGAGTATTTCACGGATCGACACATGTTGAGCCCAGAAAGACCTCACTTGAACTAACAAAGACCTGACTTGGACAAAGGTTCCCACAGAAAAGGGTTTGTTGGAAGGTGGGGGTTGGGAAATATTAACCCCCCTGTGCAAACTTTCCATACGTGTGGGTTTGTGATTGGTTAACGGAAAAACAATGGAGTGTAGAGAGTACACATGAATGAACTAGAATGGGAAACTGTCCAGAGCAAGTATTTATGTGAAATCTGGGCGTGACAAGGTAATAACAAAATGTAAAAAAGTAATATAGAAAGATGAAATGGAGTGTATGGTAAATAATATTTAATGGGAATATAAAATGAGGTTATTTTATAAGATATTGGATAATAAAACGTGTAATTCAAGGGTCAAACGTATTATGTATATGTGGGTATTACATAAAAGGAATGGTATAGCTGTACTGTTCAAGTAAAATACTTGAATAAACCGGGTGAAGTCGTGTACTTGAATGTGGCGGGTAAAATGACGTAGGGGAAAAATGGGGAGGGGTTATAAGAGAAGAAGTAATCCTATTGGTGGGAGGAGTTTATGCGCAGAAGGTCGAAAACTGCTATGTACAAACGAACGAATGAGAGTGACTACAACCTGCACATAGAATGTCAACAAATAAATGAAAAATATACCGTTAGTGTAGGATATAGATAATTAGTGAATTTTTTCATCGGTTTATTATACGTCATAAGAAGGTAATGTAATATGTAGAAAAGGCTTGTTTTAACATTACATACCGTTTCCCCAATATGTTTTCCCCACCCAAAACCCCGAATTCCCACTAGGGGTCCCCCATTATCGGTGGATATAGATATACAGTATATATTTCTGAAAGTATTCATTTGCGACAGGAACGAGTGTCATTTTCGAAGAGAACGGACCTTCATCTTTAGAAGAAGTAGTTTTTCCTTAGGTTACATTACCCTGTTATACAGTACAATAATACCGTAAAAAGGTAAATATATGATACTTTAAATTCTAGCCATACATGAACCATATATTTTTCCTACTCGCTATCTTGTGTTTTATGCATTTCTAACCTTGATTATTGGGGCAAACCACCCCTTCATTAGTTTCTGGACCCCCCTTATATAAAGACAATTATGGGGGACCCCAGTGGGAAACCGGGCTTTTTCGGGTGAGGAAATGCAATAAACGAGTGATTTTCAGCAATGATAATGGTCAGAAATGTAAAATAAGCCCAAGATAACCAGTTGAAAAATTATATGGTTCATGTAATTGGCTGAAAACTAACCAAACATGATTATTTAACACTTGAGATTTGTAAAAGGGAACAGAACCTAACAAACCCACCTAACCTAGTAGTTCCTGGGTCAAAAAAGGTAATTTTTAAAGGAAACAGGATTTTTCCATATATAACCACATTTTTATCGTAAAGTTTTTCCCGTGTAGTTCTATATTAATACCCTCATATTGTCTTTCCTTATGGAAAGGTTGAGGATTAATTTGTGATTTTCACAGTATAGTTATGAAAATATAGGTGCATATAAAAGTTTATTCACTACATTTATGGTACCATTGAAATCATGAAATTGTCCCAGTCTTGATATAGCAATAAAAGTAGCCATTTTACATTACGATCCATGACGGACATAACCGACACCTGGTGAACTACAAAAGTAATGGAGGAGAAATATGCCTAGATATGGACAATTTTCAATATTAAACTTACCCGATAATCATGTAGCTGTCAACTCCGTTGCCCGACAGAATTCTACGGAAGGGATACGCCAGCGATCGCTATACAAGATGGGGGTGTACAGTGAACCCTCGCTACTTCGCGGTTCGACAATCGCGGATTCACCACTTCGCGGGGTTTTCCCATAACCCATATATATATACATATCGCGGATTTTCCGGAAAATTCGAAAATACCGCGAAATCTGAAGATAACCAAATACGATATTTTGTTACCTGTAATTCCATTAATACTGTAATTAGTAATATCTGCTCTTACTGATTGTTCATTGCATTACATATGATATATAATTCAGCACAGAAAGAAATAAAACACGAAAAGAGAATGTGATCATACGATAATTCAGTACGTAGTAAAATTAAATCGAACATGAAACGCAAATCAGATGCAGTCATACCATATTAGAATGGTGTGTACTGTAATGGATGTGCTTCTTTTCCATGAATCTTTTGTATGTATACGTACGTAGTACAGTACTGCATCCAATAATATTCTTTGTTGCAAAAATCACATTTCGAATAAGTACTGTAAGCGTACGAGAGAGAGAGAGAGAGAAAGAGAGAGAGAGAGAGAGAGAGAGGCGTAAAATAGCGTACGTACGTAAATTTTTATTATTATTGTTATTATTATTATTATTGTTGTTGTTGTTAATAAAATTATTATTGTTATTATTATTAATCATTATTATTATTATTATTACTGTACAGTATTATTATCATTATTTATTATTATTACGGTATTGTACTTAATCTACGTACGTTCAGTATGCGCGGGGCATCTTCTATGAGTAACCAACGCACCATGTACTGTAAGACGGGTTGTGATTGGTTCAAGCGCTGATAGATGACGAATCAAAACTCAAGTTTTGTTATCTAGCCTGTGATTGGTGTTTTGCCCGCATCTTCAACTTCCAGCATCACAGTTCTCGCGGGTCTGCATCGTTCACTTTCTCTTTCCGCGTATTGCTGAGTAGACGTTCTTAACTTTGTGAAGTTTAATCTGTGCTGTGTGCGACTGTTTTAAGTTGAACTTTCTGTTAAACCCTACTGTACAATGCCTCCCAAGCCTTCTGCTTCTACTAAGGCTGGTAGTGAGCCTAAACAGCACCGAAAGATGATGACGATTGCTGAGAAGGTGACGCTTCTCGATACTATGTTAAAAGACAGTAGAAGTTACGCGGCCGCAGACCTCGAAGACCTGACGAAATCGGGCAGTGAAGACAGTGAAACACAGGAAGAGTTCCAAGAAAATGTCGAAGAAACGGTCTTAAAATTAGAACGGCTTGCCAAGCTCTGCAAGCTTGCGAATGAGGTGAAAGAAATGTCGCAAGAGTGGGACGAGGATATGGTTCGTTCTGTACAATTCTGCACCAAGATCGATGAACACATGGCTCCCTACAGGATGCTCTTGCGAAAGAAGAAGCAGCGGCAGCAACTTCCGATCACAATGCCCTCAGAAGAAATTGAAGAAGTGTCTCAGGAAGAAGTTGAAGAGGTGTCCCAGGAAAAGACACCTCCGTCTGAAGAGACGTAAAATACTACAGTATTATTGGCTGCACAGTAGAAGACATCATCAGCTTCATCATCATCATTTCTACTGTGCAGCAAATTCATCGCCATCATCATTCAAGTTTTTCTTGAACTTCTTTCGTGGTGAGTACAGTAACAATCTTTATTTTTTACTTAAACATTTTAATATTTGTGTCTGTTTTATAGTTTAGTACTGTATGCATTAAGTTAAAGGGAAGGTTTTAAAAGCCTATCATATTTTTTTTGTTTAAAATTTACATTTACGTACGTAAAACAATCTCTCTCTCTCTCTCTCTCTCTCTCTCTCTCTCTCTCTCTCTCTCTCTCTCTCTCTCTCTCTCTCTCTCTCTCTCTCTCTCTCGTAAATTGTTTTCCTGCTTTGCTACGTACAGTATGTACTGTATGATTTTATATAGATACGGTAAATAATATTTGTAATAACATATTTTGTAAATGCTTTTACTGTAAATATCATTATTTATCACTTTCATCATGCGCGTTAAATGCCTTCTTTGTTCTGAGCGTGGTTGTTTACTGAGCGTACTTTATGACGCCGTCGTTTCAGGTGGCGTCATAAAAAAAAACATTTCATTTGGAAGTCCTAAGGAAAATTAAGTAAAACATTGGTAATAACAAAATCAACATACTGTATACATCAATATAATCGATGCAAAAACTAACCTATACATATATGTGTACACTAAATGAGTTTGTTTCTTCATTATGATCAGAGATAAACGTAAACAAAACATTGGTTGCCATTTTTTATCGTGCTTTTTAGGTGTTTAGGAAACGCATGATATAAAATCGCCTTTAATATTTGTGCCTGTTTTAGTTTAGGGTACTGTAGTACATGCATTAAGTGTTCTGTACATTAAAGGGTAGTTTGTTAACAGTACTACGTACAAGGGAAGGTTTTAAAAGTCCGAATATACATGTTAAATAAATAGGTAAATATGGTGTCAATACTTCGCGGATTTTCACCTATCGCGCCCGCGTCTGGAACCTATCTACCGCGATAAACGAGGGTTCACTGTACTCACAAGCGCCACCTGTGGCCAGGTACTGCAGTACTTCTTGTTGACACCACTTCAATTTTTCCTCTGTCGTGCTTCCGGCAAGACGTTCATGGATACGCTTATAATTTTGGAGTCTTGTTCACGGTTTTTGGTGAAGTATTGCTCTAAGATTTCAGCTTTCGCTATTCAGGAAGTTTTATTATTAGCTTAGCTAGCTTTTGGAATTAATTTGATTAATTATGGTGACGAAGAGAGTATGAACTCTCTTTCACCTTTAAATGGCCGACCCTTCCCTTAGACGGAAGTGTTGGTGTCTAAGAGAGTATAGACTCTCTTTCTTAATTTTGCTTAACAAAAGTTATAGATTTATTTTTTATCTCTCCGCCTTTTATAGGCCTCTTCGATTAACTTCCTTTTATTATAAACTTATTAAAATTAATTTTTATATTTGTTTATATTCGACCTTTCCTAATAGTAGGCGGTCTTTTCTTGGTACCGAAGTTAATTAACATTGAGCCCGTCATTTCGGTTTTACCTGTTAACATATTATGCTATTTTAATGTTTTTGAAAGAATTTCTTTGATAGTCTCGTACTGTTTTCAAAGTTGAACTAACGTTTTGTTTTGTCTCTGCAGTTGTTGACGTTCAGAACGTTCAACTTGCGCTCTATCGTTACGATAGAGAGAGAATTTTCACGGTGTCACGTTGCAGTAAGAGTAACCGTTTTCTAGCGTTTTGTTCATTCTTTCTTAGCTTAATGGTTTTAATTCTAATAAAGGAACTTTTTATTTGGGAAATATTTCAGTTTTTTTCCTTTAACAATAATATGTTTTAACGATATATATGATTGGGCTCTTCTCTCAGGTTCTAAGTCAAGAGAGAGAGAGAGAGAGAGAGATAGAGACGGAGGGAGAGAGAGCTGGATAAACGTTTCGTTCAAGCGAGTAACGTTGTTATCGTTTTTGCTCTTCTCCCTAGTCTCTTTAGGGGAAGAAGGTAAACGTTTCTAGAGTTTTATTCTTGTTCTCAAGCTTTATGCGGTGAGAGATTTTAAACGTAGTTTATTTGATCTAGTGTTTAGTCTCTTTCCAGCCACTGAATTATTTATCTTTCATTAGATTTTTCTGTTACATTGTAATTCTGTTTTCGCAATTACTAACTTTTAAGGAAGGATAGAATTGCGTGTTTCAGGTACAAACCACTTAAAGTTTCGAGTTCAGTGAAATAAGTGCAAACAGAAAATCAAAAGTGATAAGTGATTAGCGCAAAGTGTGTCAGTGTTGTGCGTGAGGGTACTTCTGTGCGTGCCAGTCGTCCTCCCAGTCCGGGACCTCTTGCAAGCTCCCAAGCCCAGGGGAGAAGCAATGTCGAAGGGCAAAAGGGTTCGGCAGGCCTTGATCGGCGCACAGAAGTATCCTCGGTGGTTGCGGGCGTGTCTTACAGAGACCGTCACTCCCACCCGCAGACGATTGAGCCCTTATTTTGCTCGTCTGCAGAAGAAATTTCGGGGAGAAAACGCTGGACTCAGGTCTCAAGACCTCTTAAACGTAAAGTCCAGACCTCTAGAGTTCAACAACCCGGATGTAGTCATTGGGTTAGCTCTGACTCTCCGCAGTCATCAGGTGACTGCACACCTCCTAAGAGAGGTAAGGCGATGCCTCAACAGACCTCATCTTCTGTTAAGGCTTTGCCTCAACAGACCTTATCGTCTGTTGATCCCAAGATGACTTTGCTGTAGTCCATGCAGTCGCAGCTTGCGGTCTTAATGCGTGAGTTTCAGGCTGAGAAGGTTACACCTCCTCCTGCGAGCGCTCCGCCTCACCGCAGTCCAGTCTGCCAGGCGTACGAAGTTGAGGTTCCTCAAGCTACCTTACCGCGTTCGGAGTTGCCAGTTACCAGCGTTGTGCAGCAACCTTAACCTTCCTTAAGGCAACCTCAACTATGGGAGCAGGAGTCTTATGCCTTGAGGCAAGATTTTCTTGCAGTTAGACCATCTTTGAGGCTACAACCTTTTGAGGTACGACAACCTCTACCATCCTTGAGGCAGCCACCTCAGCTCTCGCAGCTGCTACCTCAACTTTCCTCAAGGCGAGAGCCTCAACTCTTGAGGCTAGCTCCTCAGGAACCTCAACTCGTGAGACAGGTACTGCGTTCTGTGCAGCCGCTACCTCA
Organism: Palaemon carinicauda; assembly: GCF_036898095.1. Lineage (NCBI taxonomy): Eukaryota > Metazoa > Arthropoda > Malacostraca > Decapoda > Palaemonidae > Palaemon > Palaemon carinicauda. The sequence continues at coordinate 16,797,337 of NC_090737.1, forward strand.
ACTCTCGCAGCTCACACCTCAAGAACCTCAACTCGTGAGTCAAGAGCCTCTCTCTGCGCAGCCACCTCAACCCTTGAGGCAAGCGCAACTCTTGAGGCAGGAACCTCATGCTATGAGTCAGCCACCTCAACGCATGCATCTGCCACTTTCTCCTCAACTTGAGCCTCTTCCCATTCAACTTTGAAATAACAAATGACAATAATAACACCTCATTACTTTCATAACTTGCATTTGTAATCATATACATGTATGCCTACACAAACATTATGATAATGGAGGTTATTCGTATTACTTAAATAAAAAAAAAAAAAAATATATATGTATTCCTTGCAATATATTTTTAACAAATCGCAAATATGGCAAAATATCTTCAAAACAAAAATGAATCATGAGTTATGAATGTAATGTAAATATTATGTTGATATTAAAACCCCATGCAAGCATGCATGAAGTAATGCAGTGTTGCCAACAGGGCTAGTTTCCCTGTCCTGAGGTGAAGTAGATTATAGATCGTATATTTAGTGCAGCTTAATTCTACGATTATCATGCCGGCTATCAAATTCATCAACAAAACAGTCTAAATCAATTCCCTCGGCACGTGCACTTTCTATGGACAGTAATGCGATATTACTCAATCTAGCACTGGTCATGGAATTTCTGAGAAATGTACACGCCATGCAACATGCTCTGCTTCTCTTACAGCATGCTCTACATACAGCATGCTCTACATACAGCATGCTCTACATACAGCATGCTCTGCATACCTTACCGCATGCTTCTCAGTCTCACATCTTTGGTTGTTGCCACCTCACTAGACTGTCAAGCAGTTTCATAACGTTGCCTTCTAGTCTGCTGCTTTTGCACCAGTGAAACCCTCACTGAGAGAACTTAGCTTTTCTCGGATATGGTCCCTGTAGATGAGAAAGTGCTTTTCTCCCTCCTTCTGGTATTCCCTTGAGGACTCTGTCATTTGGAGAGGAGCCTTTAGCTGCGTAGCCTCCTATGGACTTTTATTTAAGCATAACATGCTTCCAGGGAAGGTAATGGTTCCACTTCAGTCGCTAACCCCGTCTGTTACCACACCTGCTCCCATAGACCTTGAGCTGTGTTGCAAGACATGCAGTCCAAGCTTAGTCCTTGTTAGAGGATTTTTTGTTTACGGAGTCAGTGTGTCACTGGGAAGACGTTCAACAACCAGCAGAAGTGACTTGTTGTGACGCAGTGCGGCAACCTCAGCAACCCGATAAGGAGTTGTCTATACGACCCAGACAGTCTAGACAGCTTCGGGTTGTCACTGTACTTCCTCGCTTCCCCATGGTTGACAGTTCACAGACTGTGCAGCAGTACCATGATCTTGTGTCCGGCTCCGTCAGACGACTGGCTTTTAAGAGCTCCCACAAGTCGTCGCTGTCTGGAGATTCTCAGATGGACTATGGATCTGACCAAGGAACTGGGCCTCCTGGTCAATTTTGAGGAGTCTCAGCTCGTCCCATCCCAGACCATTGTCTACCTGGGTATGGATCTTCAGAGTCGAGCTTTTCGGGCTTTTCCGTCGGCCCCAAGGATCTTCCAAGCCCTAGAATGCATCCAGAGCATGCTGAGAAGGAACCGATGCTCAGTCAGGTAGTGGATGAGTCTAACAGGGACACTTTCATCGCTGGCCCTGTTCATCGTGTTAGGGGAGACTCCACCTCCCCCCCCTTCAGTATCATCTAGCTGCTCACTGGATAAAGGACATGACGCTAGAGACGGTCTCAGTTCCTGTTTCCGAAGAGAGGAGGTCTTCTCTCGCGTGGTGTAAGAACAGCTTTCTTCTCAAGGAAGTCTACATTTGGCTGTTCAGAAACCCGACCGCCGTCTCCTCTCGGACGCATCAGACACGGGCTGGGGTGCGACTTTGGACGGACAGGAATGCTCGGGAACATGGAATCAGGAGCAAAGGACACTTCACATCTTTGCAAGGAGTTGTTGGCGGTTCTTCTGGCCTTGATAAACTTCAAGTCCCTCCAGCTTAACAAGGTGGTGGAGGTGGACTCTGACAACACCACAGCCCTGGCTTACATCTTCAAGCAGGGAGGGACTCTTTCGTGGAAGTTGTTCTAGATCGCAAGGGACCTCCTCATCTGGTCAAAAGATCGAAAGCTCACGCTGGTAACGAGGTTCATTCAGGGTGGTTTGAATGTCATGGCAGATCGCCTCAGCCGGAAGGGTCAGGTCATCCCCACAGAGTGGACCCTTCACAAGAGTGTTTGCAGCAGACTTTGGGCCCTGTGGGGTCAGCCAACCATAGATCTGTTCGCTACCTCGATAACCTAGAGACTCCTGTTGTATTGTTCTCCGATTCCAGACCCAGCAGCAGTTCACGTGGATGCTTTTCTGCTGGATTGGTCCCATCTCGACCTGTATGCATTCCCGCCGTTCAAGATTGTCAACAGGGTACTTCAGAAGTTCTCCTCTCGCAAAGGGACACGGCTGACGTGGATTGGCTCCGCTCTGGCCCGCGAGAGAATGGTTCATAGAGGTACTGCAATGGCTGGTCGACATTCCCAGGACTCTTCCTCTAGGAGTGAACCTTCTACGTCAACCTCACGTAAAGAAGGTACACCCAAACCTCCACGCTCTTCGTCTGACTGCCTTCAGACTTTCGAAAGACTCTCAAGAGCTAGGGGCTTTTCGAAGGAGGCAGCCAGAGCGTTTGCCAGAGCAAGGAGAACATCCACTCTCAGAATCTATCAGTCTCAAGGGGAAGTCTTCCGTAGCTGGTACAAGACCAATGCAGTTTCCTCAACCAGTACCACTGTAACCCAGATTGCTGACTTCCTGTTACATCTAAGGAAAGTAAGATCCCTTTCAGCTCCTACGATCAAGGGTTACAGAAGTATGTTGGCAGCGGTTTTCCGCCACAGAGGCTTGGATCTTTCCACCAACAAAGATCTACAGGACCGCCCTAGGTCTTTTGAGACCTCAAAGGAACGTCGGTTGTCCACTCCAGGCTGGAATCTGGACGTGGTCCTAAGGTTCCTTATGTCATCAAGATTTGAACCTCTCCAATCAGCCTCTTTTTAGGACCTCACATTAAAAACTCTTTTCCTCGTGTGCTTGACAACAGCTAAAAGAGTAAGTGAGATCCACGCCTTCAGCAGGATCATTGTTTTCACATCTGAAACGGCTACATGTTCCTTGCAGCTCGGTTTTTGCTAAACGAGCTTCCTTCACGTCCTTGGCCTAAGTCGTTCGAGATCCCAAGCCTGTCCAACTTGGTGGGGAATGAACTGGAGAGAGTACTTTGCCCAGTTAGAGCTCTTAGGTACTATCTAAAAAGGTCTTAACCTTTACGAGGACAATCAGAAGCCTTATGGTGTGCTATCAAGAAACCTTCTTTCCCAAGTTCTAAGAACTCAGTTTCTTACTATTCAGGCTTCTGATTAGGGAAGCACATTCTCATCTGAAGGAAGAAGACCTTGCTTTGCTGAAGGTAAGGACACATGAAGTGGGAGCTGTGGCTACTTCAGTGGCCTTCAAACAGAACCATTCTCTGCAGAGTGTTATGGATGCAACCTATTGGAGAAGCAAGTCAGTGTTCGCATCATTCTATCTCAAAAATGTCCAGTCTCTTTACGAGTACTGCTACATCCTGGGACCATTCGTAGCAACGAATGCAGTAGTAGGCGAGGGCTCAGCCACTACATTCCCATAATCCCATAACCTTTTAACCTTTCTCTTGAATACTTTTTATGGGTTGTACGGTCGGCTAAGAAGCCTTCCACATCCTTGTTGATTTGGCGGGTGGTCAATTCTTTCTTGAGAAGCGCCGAGGTTAAAGGTTGTGATGAGGTCCTTTAGTATGGGTTGCAGCCCTTGATACTTCAGCACCTTAGAGTTGTTCAGCCTCCTAAGAGGAACGCTGCGCTCAGTAAGGAAGACGAACTTATTTAAGGCAGAGTAATGGCTCAAGTCGACTTCCTTACCAGGTACTTGTAATTTCATTGTTATTTTGAATAACTGATAATATGAAATACGGGATACTTAGCTTCTTGATATACATGTACACTGGTTTTCACCCACCTCCCTGGGTGTGAATCAGCTACATGATTATCGGGTAAGTTTAATATTGAAAAATGTTATTTTCATTAGTAAAATAAATTTTTGAATATACTTACCCGATAATCATGATTTAATTGACCCACCCTTCCTCCCCATAGAACCAGTGGACCGAGGAAAAATTGAAGTGGTGTCAACAAGAAGTACTGCAGTACCTGGCCACAGGTGGCGCTTGTGAGTACACCCCCCTCTTGTATAGCGATCGCTGGCGTATCCCTTCCGTAGAATTCTGTCGGGCAACGGAGTTGACAGCTACATGATTATCGGGTAAGTATATTCAAAAATTTATTTTACTAATGAAAATAACATTTTCCTTATATGTGGACTGTGATTGGTTAATTGGAAGTAAAACGTTTATATATGATAATTTATATTAATGTTATTCTTAAACTTCTCTAACCAAATAATCCAAGCTACTGCTATTGAACCTATTTAACCTTGATGATTTATTATGAATACAGGTCTATCCTGCCCTAAACTAGTTGCTAGATATTACTAAAGGGTCCTTTCATCTACCACATGTGGGAGGATGCCTGCAGCACCTCTGGCAGAGGTGGCAGCTTCAGGGGGTTGAACCCTGGATGGTCGAAATGATCGCTCTAAGGTATTGCGTCCCTTTCATTCAATCTGTCCCTCCTCCGACTCGGGATCCAGTGCATCTAAGCTTCTATGCGAAGGGATCCGCAAAGGAGCTGCCCCTCAGGGCCGAAGTCCAGGTCATGCTGCAGAAGAGCGTTCTCCAAGAGGTTGTGGATGGGTCCCTAGGCTTCTACAGTCAAATTTTTCTGGTGAAAAAAGCGACTAGAGGCTGGAGACCAGTCATTGATCTCTCTCCTCTCTCTCCTCTGAACAAGCTTGGGCAACAGACTCAGTTCAGAATGGAGACGGCAGACACAGTCATTCAAGCGGTTTGTCCTAGGGACTTCATGTGCACATTGGATCTGAAGGACGCATACTTCCAGATGCCAATCCATCTGTCTTCAAGGAAGTATCTAAGGCTCATACACGAGGAAAAGATATACCAGTTCAAGGTTCTATGTTTTGGTCTCGCGACAATTGCTCAGGTATTCACTAGAGTGTTTGCCCTAGTGTTATCTTGCTCACAGGAACGGCATCCATCTCCTTGGATATCTGGATGACTGGCTAATCCTGACAGACTCGGAGACGACCCTTCTTCGTTACTGAGACATGCTTCTCGAGTTTTGTCAGGATCTGGAGGACCTGATAAATCATGAGAAGTCATTACTGCAACCTTCCCAAAGGCTGATATACCTTGGTATGATAATAGACACCCTCCAAGAGAAAGTCTTCCCATCAAATGAAAGAGTACACACTGAGAGAAGTGGCTGCACCCTTCCTCAGAATAGAAGTCCTTCCGGGGTCTCGTTGGTTGAGTCTGCTAGGTCATCTAACTTCTCTCATCCATCTAGTTCCAAATGGCCGCCTCAGGATAAGATCCCTGCAATGGTACCTGAAGTCTGTGTGGAACCAACACTCCGATCCACCGGACACTCAAGTTCCTCTAACTCAGGACCAGGTGACAGATTTGAATTGGTAGATGGCAGACGAAAATCTTCGTCGAGGCCAGAATCTTCTCATCCCTCCTCTGGATTTGATGCTCTTCACAGATGCATCAAAAGAAGGGTGGGGGCCTCGCCTGCTCCACCATACGATCTCCAGTTTTTGGTCAGACAGGTCAACAAGATCAGAGCATCCAAAGATCTAATGACCCTTATAGCTCCACTATAGCATCATGCAGAGTGGTTTCCGGACCTCCTGCAACTTCTAGTAGATCTACCGAGAGAGCTTCCTCTATGACCACATCTACTCAACCAACCACACGCAAACGCCTTTCACAGTACCGTGCAGTCGCTTCGACTTCATGCGTGGAGACTATCCAGCGTCTCCTCTCTCAGAAGGACATTTCACAAGTTGCAGAGCGAATATCTGGCTACTTGAGTAAGTCCTCAGCTTCAGTCTACCAGGCAAAATGGAGTCTTCTGTGGGTGGTGTCATGGAAGGAATATCTCTCCTCTCAGTGTTACTATACCAGTAATAGTGGAGTTCCTTGTATACCTTCTGGAGGAAAAGCTTCTTTCAGTCTCGGCGATGAAAGGCTATCGCTCAGCCTTGAGCCTTGCCTTTAAGCTGAAATGAGTTAACATTTCCTCTTTGTTGGAGCTTTCTCCACTCATATGGTGTAAGGAGATCACTTGCCCTCAGAGATTAGGCCTTCTCCTTGGAACATGGTTCGCGTCTTGAGATCCTTAAAAAGATCTCCCTACGAATCATTACGCCCTGTAACTGGCTGAAACTTTGCTTATGAAGACGGTGTTCCTGCTCACTTTAGCCATAGCAAAGAGATTCGGTGAACTTCATGGCCTCTCGTATGTCATCGCCCATTCAAGGGGATAGGGGAAGTGACACTCGGCTTCATCCTTAAGTTTATTGCCAAGACTCAAAATCTGGGGGGTACTGGGCCCTTTCAGATTGTGAGTCTCCATTTTGTAACCAATGACCCAGATCAGTTGTTACTATGGCCAGTGAGGAGTTTTAGATGCTATCTTGAACGCACTGTAGAGTAAAGAGGAGGATCACTAAGAACACTGTCTCCTCCTGGGATCACCAGGTTATTGAAAGAGCCTTGGCTCCTGATCCTCCTCCAGCTTGATGACCTAGAGTCCATGATGTCAGGCATTAGTAAGTCCTTGGCATTTAAATGCAACTTTTCCGTGTTGAAAGTACTACAAGCAGACGTGTGGGAGAGACAAACTACCTTCAAAGCCCATTACCTGAAAGACGTGACCCACAGGAGACTTCATACTTTCACTATCGGTCCTGTAGTGGCTGCTCAACAAGTGGCTTAAGAATACCTCAGGCTCCTTGATAGACAAGCAGTAATTGGTTGAAGGAGTTAGTTACCCAGTTAAGACTGCGATGAATAAGAGTATCTCTGGCTTTTCCTTTCTTCATCGTCCCCTCCCTTGGGGTACAGCACCACGGATCCCTCTGCAAGCTGGCTTCAACCTCTGCAGGTAATTATCACTTCCCTTGTATAGCCTAGTATAAGTCATAAATTTATATACTGCCCACGTCCCCATTGTTTTCTGCTTTTCTTATATAAACTCAGAATGTGTTTATACAAGACTACAAACTCTCATTACTTTGAATTGCTCAGGCCACTGCTATACTTTTTTAAATATTAAACTTAGCCGGTGAATATATAAATAGCTGACGTCTCCGACGGTCGACAGATTGTATCTTAGCATCTACAAGCAAGATACACTGCTCACCTTAGGAAACTATGCATTTGTTTTTGGGATCGATAAATGAAATGGCCAATGTGCTAACGTCCCCGACTAGTGAACGCCAGACTGGGATTCGAGTCCCACTCAAACTTCATAGTTTGTTTGGTCGCTGCAACTTCACCTATCTGCTGAGTCATCAGTAGCCAGTGCCTGGCCTTCCTTGGTCCTAGCTTGGATAGAGAAGGGACTTGGGCACTGATCATATATATGTATGGTCAGTCTCTTTCATGAGTGGCCTTTAAACCTTAAAACCTTAGGTGAAGATTTGTGTTATCAGCTGGAGAGAAAGGTTTTACATGAAATAGAAACATCTGTTAAACATTTTTCTTTAAGCTCTTTTGTTGTAGCTCAACAATTAGTCTAGCTTAACCTCTCACCGGACACCTAATTGTTTATCAAAGCATCAGTTATTCTCTGCATTATAGGGGTATAAAATGTGGATCAAGTCTGATTGTACTAATAAGATGGGTCTGGAGTACTGGCCTGGAACATACCCTAATGCAGGTAAGAATAATATATTCTCATGTGTGAATTATTATATTTCATACATAGATTTTGTTTGATGCTTGATTTTCATATGGCTTTATCTGTCTTGGACTGGGCTTAAAGTATTGGATACTATAACCCTGCCTTTTTAAGAGCCGACTGGACTTTCTTTACGTGTCCACTTTTGACTTTTGCTCATACCTACATGTACTTGTAACTGTGATAGAGAGTGAATACCTCTTAATGGAGACTTCCCTCCCCTAAAAAAGTCGCATTTAAATAACTTGGAAGTTTGTATCCATGTAGGAATAAACTACAAATTTTAAAAATTTGTATTTTTCCTAGCTATACAAACCCGAGTCATTTAACCTAAGGTCTCTCCTCAGTTTAAGGCGGGCCTTTGACCAGAACAGAGGGAAGCCCACTCATTGCGCTGCCCAAAAGTGGGTTGCTAAGGTAACCAACCATGGTGCAACAGAGCCCCTTTTCTTTTATTATTTCTGGTCATAGAAAAGAGAACTAGAAGTAACCCATTTAAACGACTCTGGTTTGTATAGCTAGGAAAAATATAAATTTTCAGAATTTGTAGTTTTACTTTGCTTTAACACAAATGAAGATGTCCTTTTTTATAAATAGAAATACTAATCTAAAATTATCTTTTTTTTTTTTTTTTCCCCCTACAGTTTGTAACCTTTTTGCCCGTCTGCTGAATTGTTCAACGTCATCCTTGTGGAAACAAACGTTTTCAGGAAATCTAGGGATCTTATTGAACGATATTGAATGCAATCAATAACAAAATATTTAGGCTAGCCTTGAGAGAGTTTAAGAATTTAGTCCTGTAGTCTGGATAAACCCTGTCAATGATTTCAAAAATATATAGCAACCCAAGCTGTTGGGTGAAATTGATACCATAGTTTGTTTAGTGAAGGGGGCATGATTATTTTCAGGTTTAAGCTGCCCTCTGTACAATCATCATTTAGAATTATATTTTTTTTGTTATTCAGAACTCAGCCTGATATGAATATGAAAATGCCCGCAATTAAAATGTGCTACTCAGTACATGTCATAAATGTCTTTGATTAATTGTATTAATATTTGATATACATGCAGTTTACTATATCATTAGTAAAATATTCCATTGAATAATTATGCTCTCTGTATTGTGTGTGGATTTTAGTACTGTATAGTGTTACTGTATATACTTGCAAAATGTTCAGCTTTTGGGGACTTCCCTTTTAGTCTTTGATTATTGGATTAGCTATCATTTGAGGTATGCTTTTGAAAGAAAATTGTGGGCTTGTATGTAGCCTCTACCGCACTACCTATTCACCTAGTAGTAGCCAACCACATAATTCTTATCATTAACATTAATTTATATTTGTGTCATTATGTAAGTGCTGTTTGTGTACAAGAATGTGTTGAGTGCATACAATGTAAAGTACAATAGGAAGGATCCAGTATACTAATGATTTCAATGAAACTCTTCCACTGTGCTTCTCTTTCAAAACTTGGTTTAATGTCGATGTTTACCCAAAATCTATGCAGCATACAAACCCTTGTCCTTTAATTAAGGATATTATTTTAGCTCAAGCTAGAGACTGTCATTAACTTTTGGATAATTAGCAGTTATCTACCGGGTTAGGGGTAGGGCAAGGTCCCACCCTCTTTTTGAGCTGGAGAGCTTCACTTTTATTTTGGCCGCTGATGAGTGTGTATGTACTGTCATCTCCTTATTAAACATTTTCCTTTTCTATTACAGGAAGTGAATGTGGCTGTGATCAGTGTATCATGGATTGGAAGGAAGATGTCCGTGTTTGCTGGTGAACGGTGAATGCTGCAACTGGTTTATGGCTGAATCAGCTGTAGATCCAATTTCCATCTGTGCATCTTGTAGGGGCATGATTGTTCATAATGATCCCAATGTGCTGAGTTTAGGCTGTGTCCTCCTGTGCACTGCCAGGCATGCATAATGAACGCAAAGAAGAAAGCAAAGTCCTCACCAGGGTCAGTCTTGGCAATGCCCGAGGCGATATCGATGAAGTCTTGCTGTTTCGGTCTCCTCAGGAGGGGTTATTTGCAACTACTATTGCTTCCCCTGTGCATATGACTGGGGATTGATCCACAGGGAGTACAGTATGTGGTAAGAAGGAGCCCTCGGATCTGCTGCGGCAGGCCTTAAAGGTATTGGAGGTGTGTGGTTGACCCCGTGTTTGCCGCACCGTTCGGAGGCTGGAAGCTCTTTGTCTGTGATCGTGCAGTCTATTGATGACAAATTTTACCGAAGTAAGTCTTGGGCTTCCTCAAGTCTTTCAGGTAGGCCCTCCATGACTTTGTTACAGGAGCTAGTTGCAAAGGCTGCTTCTCACCTGGTTCTCCCTTTGCAAGTGTCTAAAGTGTTTCCATTGATGTCAGTGGTGGAAGGCGTGGTGGTGCCTTAGTGTCAGGGAATCCAGTGGCTCCCTCCAAGACCAAAATGACTGTAAAGGCCTGTAAATTGACTCCTTTTTCAGCAGAAAGGGTGCCAGCATCAGGAGGTGTTGGCCCCGTAATTTGGGCTTAAGAATGCTAGAAAGGCCAAAGTGTATGTTGCCAGTTCCCTGACCCAGCATGAGTGTATTTCACCCCTTCCCCTTTACCCGTCACCCTGACCCTTATGCCTTGGAAGGCTTACAGTACTCCCTGTGTCTGTGCCTCTAGCCCAACTCATTGCTAGATTGCAGGGTCCAGTGAGTGTGCCTTTCTTCGGCCCAGTGACAGTATGTCCCTGTGCTTGGGCTCCTGTTGGAGCAATTCGTGTATTTTCTCGTTGTTGGGCACCATAGTGATTATAGGAATGTGATATCCGGTGTTCCACAGGGTAGTGTTTTTGGCCCATTACTTTTCATACTATATACACATGACATGTGGTTTGGCCTAAAAAACAAGCTTGTTGCATATGCAGATGATGCTACTCTTTGCATCAATTCCATCCCCTGAATGTAGATCTGGGGTTGGTGAATCCCTTAATAGAGATTTAGCTAGAATTAGTGCATGGTGCAAATTATGGGGTATGAAGTTGAATCCTAACAAAACTCAAAGTATGATTGTAAGTAGGTCAAGGACGGTGGCTCCTCAACATCCGGATCTCGGTATTGATAATGTTTCTTTAAATTTGTATGACTCTTTCAAAATTTTAGGTGTGATTCTCGACAGCAAATTTACTTTTGAGAAACATATAAGGTCTGTGTCTTCTTCAATTGCACAAAAAATAGGCTTATTGAGAAAGTCTTTCAAGATTTCCGGTGATCAATCTATTCTGAAGAAGTGTTTTAATTCTTTCATTCTACCTTGTTTTGAGTATTGTTCTCCTGTCTGATCTTCAGCTGCTGATTCTCATCTTAATTTGTTGGACAGAAATTTACGGTGTATTAAATTTCGTATTCCTGATCTAGATATCAATCTCGGGCATCGTCGTTCAATTAGTTCATTGTGCATGTTGCATAAGATTTTTCATAACTCTGACCATCCTTTACATTCACATCTCCCTGGACAATTCTATCCTGTTTGTAATACTAGGCAGGCAGTTAATTCTAATAGCCAGGCCTTCTCCATCATGAGGCTCAATACTACGCAGTACTTTAGAAGTTTTATTCCAGCTGTTACCAAGTTGTGGAATGATCTTCCTAATCGGGTAGTTGAATCAGTGGAACTTCAAAAGTTCAGAGTTGGAGCAAATGCCTTTTTGTTGACCAGGGTGACATGAGCCTTTTAAAGTTTATGACATATTTGTTTTTGATGTTGTTAATAGTTTATATATGACATGTCTGTTTTGATGTTGTTACATTTTTAGAATGATTTATTGTTAATTTGTTCTCTTCATTTATATATTTCCTTATTTCCTTTCCTCACTGGGCTATTTTTCCCTGTTGGAGCCCCTGGGCTTATAGCATCTTGCTTTTCTAACTAGGGTTGTAGCTTGGATAGTAATAATAATAATTGGGTAGCGTTGTCATCATTGGCCGTTCAGACTCCAACCACAGTTTGTAAAACGTGGAGTGAAATCCAGAAAGAGTAAGAAGTGTGTGTGCACTTCCTCCTCCTCCTCCTCCTCCTCCTGCTGATACTTCTTTTAAGATGAATAAAAAATCCTGGAAAGCCAGGCATATTCACAAGGATAGGGCTCCTTGCAACACTGCCTCTCTCTGATGGGGGTGGATGGTACCCAAGTGGCTTCCAACTCTATGCGGCTGGCAACCTGTGGCCTGGATCCCCCTACCACAGCAGCCCTAGCCTCCTGGGTATCCCCAGCCATCCTGGCCACCCCAATCCCCCTGAAAGTCCTGATGCCCATTAGCTACTGGAACAGGTGTGTATGGCTCTTCACACAGTCTGCTCCCAGGTTGTTGGAGGAGCTTTGGTGACCTCCATCTCCCTTCCATCAGGATTTTAGACACATGTTCCACCTTCTGGCAGGGTGTCCCTCGACGGGGTTGAGAGAATGGTACCATTCATGGCTGTCCTGTCATGCTTGCATGCTTTGGAAGACCAAGAATGGGGACTGGAGGGACATTTTTCCCATGCTATAGAGCCGCTTCTGTCCATTGCCTCTTCCCGCTGAGGGAGGGGTACCTGGTACTTCCTCTTTCTTTGCTGTGGCCCATGCGAAGAGTTCTCTCTTTGGTATTTACAACCCTGGAAAAAGGCTATAAACATTGTAAAAAGACTAGAAAAGGGGCTAGAAATGCTACGTACAGGATTATGTCATGGTATGGAATGTGCGTTAGGGAAGGAGCAGTGTGTTTGATGCGTGCTGCCACGCACTTGACCATAGCATGCATGAGGGTACTCAAAATCGGAATGTCTCTAGGACACCGGACAGCAGTCTGGTGCCTGCGGAGGCAGACTTACCCGAGGCAGTGTGTTCTTTTCTGAAGGTAATTGCCCTCATTCGTGGGTGTGTTGTCTTTGGGAGGTAACCTTGGCACCTCCATCAGAGAGAACCTTGGTAATTGAATAGCAATTTGGCACTCTAAGCTCGAGGCCCTCTTTGGAGTTGGTGTGGTCTGATCTTGTTGATTTGGCCCTGGATCGAGTTGATCAGATCTGTGGATCTGAAATCTTGCTCGAGTTCAGTTGGTCAAATAAGATCCTTCTCCCCCTACTCTCCGGGCAAGGCAGGTTTTTGCATGTCAGAGAATGCTGCGGCAGCCCCTTTGCGCGTTGACCCGTGATCATGAGCGCACTTAGTAGAGAGACTCAAGGCAGATGACATATCCTTCTTATCTTATGAGTTGGTGGTCATATTGGTGTCTGCTCTACCCTCGCTCCATGCTCTCTCCTGGCGTGACCAATGGTCAGGAGCAATGACGTACTTCACAAAGTCAACAAGGTTATCAATTCTGAAGTATGGAAAAATACAAGAGACTTTTGCTGTATTGTTTGCTAACTGGGTTTTTGAGGAGACAGAATGCTATGGTTTCTCATTTCTATAAAAAGTTACCCCAGAAGTGCCCAGAAGTGGCGTTGGCATTGAGGAACTTGTCCGAGCAAGGACTCCTCCCTTGATGTACTGTGCAGGCAGCATTAAAACCTTGGAGGACTGCTTGGCAAGACTCCCTGATCCAGCGCACTGTCTCCTTCAGAGGTGACAGTAGCGAAACCTTCGGGTGCTGCCAAGCCTGCAGAATCAGGATCGAGGAAGGGCCATGTGCCTGTTCTGAGACCTCAACAGTCAACATCTGTAATCACTTCCTGAAAAGAGCTTGTGCATACACAGCCTTTTTGAGGACCCAAACCTAGTCTTTTTCGGAATGTTGGCAGTAGAAAGATCAGAGGGAGAGGGAAATGCTGATGCCAGCATTCCCCCTATTCCACTGCTGAGAGTATAGAGGGTTGTCTGTTTTGCCATAGTGAATTGGAAGAGAGACAGGGCTGAACTTTGTGTAGTGAGTGTTCTTCATGACAGTTACTTGTCACCTTTTCAGAACCACTCCCTCATCTCTGTTTGTTGGCGGATCATACAACATCACTAAGAGCCCTGCCTAGCTGGCAGAGGTGAAAGGGATGCTGGAGAAGAATGTGCTTGAATTTGTTCAAGACGAATCTCGTGACTTTTACTGTTGGCACTTCATGGTAGAGAAGGCAACTGGGGCTGGAGACTGGACAAGTTTGTTAGTCAAACAAAGCTCAGGATGGAAACAGTACAGTCTGTGCTGTCTTCCATCAGAAAGGGAGACTTCGTGCTTTCAGTGGATTGGAAGGACTCGGACTTTCTAGTGTCTGTTCGTCAGTCCTCTCAGAAGTACCTCTACTCCTCCCTCTACGGTACGATGTAACAGTTACAGACTGGGCTTTGGACTGTGTACGGCTCTCCAAGTGTTCTCCATGGTAGACACTTGTGGCGACTTACAAGGGATATGGCTGTTGATGTATCTCAATGATTGTTTGATTCTGTCCTCCTCGGAGAGTTAGTTGCTACATGATTGAGATCAGATTCGCACATTTTGCCATGATCTGGAGTTTGTGGTAAACTGGGAGAAGTTGAATCTCACCCAAAGTTGTCAGCAAGGGACATTCTAGGCAAGAAGTATGTAATAGCAAACATACTCTGTTACCATGGACAGGTTGTAGTGTTGGAGTGGTCCCTACATTCTCGTGTTGCTGAAAGGCTTCTTTTCTTTTGTTGCTCTCCTGGGATCTACCTGCTTACCACTTGGCAGAACAAGAAGTTCCCTGTTGTTTGATCCTACATTCCACACCTAGGGTCTGTGTTTGAAGGTACCTTCCAACGCCTAGCGATTACCTGGACACGTACGCTTTCCTCTAGTCAGCCTGATCGGGTCATAAATCAACAGGGTGTTGATTATGCCAGGATTCAGGATGACTGGTATTACTTCAGTTGTGGCTGTTAAAGGCTATCAATTTGCCTCGTGTATAGTCTATCTACTGAAGGGTATAGACCTCAGGCCTTGGAATGGAACGGGACACTTGATCTCAAGGCCCTTACCCGTACCCAGTACGAGCCTTTGAGGAGATTGTCAGGTAGGGATCTGACTCTCAAGACTATCTTTGTGCTAGCCATAGCATCGACAGAGAGAATGGGCAAGTTACATGGATGCTCTTATTTAATCACCCACACTGAGGGTTGGAAGGAGGTCTCCTTCAGTTAGGTACCAGAATTCATGGCCAAAACACAGAATCCGGCAACGTGTCACCCCAGGTCAAGTACTACTTGATCCCCTCCTTTCAGGAAGCACTGGGTAGTCATCAAGAGGTGATGCTTTTGTGTCCTGTGAGGGCTCTGCGATGCTATCTGAAAAGGACCTGACACCTCAAGCGTGAGTGTTAGGGAGACTTCATGAGGATGGGCAGGACCAAGAAAGAAGCATCAAGGAACACAGTCTCTTTCTGGCTTAATGAGACAATCCGTAAAGCATACGTCTGAACTAATGAGAGGGTCGAGGTACCAGCTAGGACCAGCAATCGAGAAGACATGAGTATTGCCCCGACCTCAGCTTTTAGGAGAAACCTATGAATGGGCCACGTGTTGAAGGCTAGAGTATGGTAAAAACAGACCACCTTCACGACCTTTTATCGACGGGAGAATACCCACCAGTCTCTTGACATCTTTGTGCTTGGTCTTGAGTTGAGGTGGTTGCTCAAGTAATTGTGTTACCAGCCTAGCTCTAACACGGGGCAAGGATACATTTCGTATATGGTAAAATGTTGATGTATATCTAGAATGAATGGTAAAATGACTGGCTTCCCTCCTTCGTTCTGTTGCCTCCCCCCCTCTCTCTTGGGGACCAAGCGGTCAAATTTTTACATGCTGGTGGATTGACCCTGGTGCTGGAAAGTTGAATTCTGAGATACATTCTGTATACCTAAAGAAGTATCTTTTCTATCTCCCTTAGTGAGGTGGGATTGGTGGAATTTATACCAACTCATTGATCATCCTACAGGTGTATCTTTCCGAACTGACATCCCGTCAGGGATTGAGTACATGCTCCCAAATACAGGCCAGGCCCTATCAGCCTTTCAGTTCTCTCATCGCACTTGCATGGTAGACCCTGTCGTTTGCTCAGGTACCAGATTTTTTTGTGCGTGATTTTGGTTGTTGGCAAATTGAGAGGGGATGTCTTCATCTGTTATTCTTATGAATACTTTTGTTGTTCAAGGGAGTTACTACCGAGAGATTTTTGTGTCACAGGCCTTAAGATTGTGTTTTGAATAATTGTTGTGGGTAATGTGAATCGCTGACAATTCCTCTTATGAAGAGAGATGTTCAGTTGGTAGCGAATCAGTTAAAGAGTTCCAAACATAGTGAAATTAAGCTTTATCTCCAGGGAAAATCCAGAGAAGGCTAGGCTAGTTGATTACAGTAGGGATGATGCCACTCAAGCTATTAACGAGCTGTCTGTGGTTGATAGCAGCGAGCCTCATAAGCTCTTTACTTCTGCCTTCTTTGTTAAATCTAAGAAGACCAATGTGTGTTTGGGGAAAGGCAGTGATTCTAGCCTAACCTGTTCGGTTTTGACCCCTAGGCTAACTCGGAAATTTTTTCAAACAGTTCTAGTGAACAAGTCAATAAGGTTTCAGGTGGTGCACAGTGTATCATAGAGTCAATTACCTCTCCATGAACCCTGCACATTTTACTAAAAAAGGAGGTCCAGCTGAAATGCCAACAGGAATTTTCAAACTTATAGGAGAATGTTACAATGTTCTTTTGCAACAGATCCCTGTAGGAGGAAGACTTTTCCTCTTTTATCAGGTTTGGGAAAGCCTATCTGTCGTCAAACTAGGCTGTAAAATTTCTCTGTCCTCCAGTCCTCTCTTATCCAAGATTCAATTATCTTTTCTTAGCTATCTAAACTACAGCAAAGGCCCATACTATATTTTAAATGTGGAGATTGCAAAATTTCTTGAGAAGAATATGATAGAAGAGCCCTTTGATCCCTCTTTAGGGTTTTAGAACAATGTTCCTGGTCCCCAGAGTGCTCGGGGGAAATGAAGACCAGTTTTAGATGTTTAGATTCTAACCTGTTTCCCAGTTGTCACCAAGTTTTCACTGGAAACTTCTGGACACTCCTAGGGGAGTAAGGACAGGGAATTAGATGTTCTCAATAGACTAAGAGAGATGCTTCCTTTCTTATTTATATTTTTATTGGTATTCAGAGAAATTTATTTGGTTTGTAAATGGTTCAAAATTATTCCAATTAAACTGTTTGTGTTTCAAACAGTCTCAGAATGGCTCCCAGGTATTCATTTGGATGATGGCTCCCATCTTGAATTGGCTGAGATTTCTCGGAATCAGGGTTCTTTTGTACCTGGATAACTGGTTATTTTCTATTGCATTATTGGTAAGGATTCTTGTTCAATAAATGTGCTTACTCACAGTACTAGAAAGTTGGAGATCCTGGTAAATTTTGAAAGGTCTCTTCTGATGCCAATTCAGACTATTCTGGTTTTAGGTATAGTAATGGTAATGGTTCCTTTTTGGATTTTTGCATTGGAAAAGATGGTTTAGTCTTTTTTTTTTTTTTTTTTCAAGGGTATGAAGTATTGTCACTTCAGGTGTGGTTGAGATTGCCAGGACAATGGCTTCTTTAGAGAATTTCTTTTCAAGGGATTTCTAGTTTCATTTCAATCTGAATTGGAATGGACATTTTTGATCTAGAGACAATTTGTATTTCAATGATGCTGAAGCAACTTCAAACTGGCAAAATTGTGGGAGGACCTTCATTTAACCCATGGACCGTGCTTGGAAGCAGGGATAAGGACCTCTCTCTTTTTCACATATACTTCCCAGAGAGGGAGGGATGTAACCATGGATGATCTTCATATGTCAAGGAAGCAGTTAAGGAGAGAATGAACTCTTCAGGCTCAGGAATATCTGGTAATGAGAAAGTGTGTGGTGGTGTTTTCAGACACACACGACAGCATTGTCTTATATTCGAAGCAGGGGGAACCAGATTGAAGTTCCTGTTCTAAAAAGGGAGAGGAATATACCTTCTACCTCAGTTTATTCCAGGCAGATGGAATGTTTTTGTAAATTGCTTAAGTAGGTCACAACAACTGATACTCTAACGCTCAAATAAATGATCTCTGCATGCTTTAGTTTGTCGGAAGATTTATTATTGGTGGGAAAGGACAAAATGTGGACATGTTTGCGAAATATGATAATGGTCATCAAGGAGATAGAGATTTTTCCCTCGCTACTTTCAGATCCTTCTTTAGCATGGAATTGGTTGAATGTGGATCTTTACGCTACTAAGTTCTCCATTGTTTGAGCCAAGATGAGCAAGTTCTGGGTGTCTGCAAATAGCGGGATAACTGATGGTTTCAATTTGGCCTCGAACAAAATGGTTTAGAGATCTGTGGCCTCTGATGTCAAAGCGTCCAAGACCAATCTTCTTGCTACTTGCTACTTCTAACCCCATGGATACTATCCTCCAAAATTCTCTTGACAAAATGTTTTCCAGGTCATCTTGATTCTCTCTCTTAGGTTCCAAAAGACAGTTGGTCAATAATTGGCATCAAACTAATGGGTTTCATTTGTCTGAATGGAAGAGTCGAGTATAAGATTGTAATGTAATCTGCCTTTCTTTGTTTATTCTGTAGTTATAAGAGTGACAATATTAAGGATTACTGTATAAATATTTTGGCTATCACTTTAACTCCACCTGAGAAGTGTGTAATTCAATATTTTACTTTGAAAAAGTAAGATTCATGGAAATAAGCAGGTTTTTTAAACTTGAGTATGTTACTTCCATACTTATCTTTGAAAAGTAAGTTTCCTATCTGCCTGTGACCTTTAGTTAAGGTTATAGGTTAGATTCTACAACTTAAGCAATCTAAACCACATTCTTAGTTATTGGGCACTCGTTCTGCAATGTCTAATGAGGATATTGCAAGTTAATCATGGTATTGTGATTCCTTGGCGTAGCATAACTTGGCAAGAAGTAGAAATTTTATTAATTTATTTTTATTCTGAGGGTGCTTCTTCAGGATTGATAGCATTTTACTTTTCAAAAAGTCTGAAAATAATAGATTCTAGTTTTTAGATATTTTTTGATACAAAAAAAAAGGGTTTTTCAAATAGTACATAGTCAAATATTACTGTAGTATGTACTGTACGTTGTTAGGTTTTGTCATTTTTTGTAACAAATGAGAATAACTATTGATATTGTATGGGATATATGTACGTATTGTGACTTTTACTGCCATATTTGAAAGGTTCAATATTGATATGTAATGTTTTTTGTCACTTTTAATGTTTATTCACATTACTTTGAAAGGTCTAATGAACAAAATTGATTAAGACCTACTAAGGCTACATTACTAATATTGATAAGAGTACTTGTATCATGATTGTAGTCTAATGAACAAAATTGATTATTAAGACCTACTACGGCAACAATACTAATATTGATAAGAATACTTGTATCATCATTGTAGTAAAGTCACGTCACTCTGCCAAGATTATAAGATACCACCGATAACTTGTTCTTTACTTGCTCTCTAAAATACTTTTTGATGCTTTGAAGGGTTGCATAGTTACTATCTGTTTCCTGTTATATTGCTCTTGGTCGTTCACAAAGTCTTCTCACCTTTGATATTCATGTTGTCCTTACCTTCACATATCGGTTTTCCCCTTCGCAAACTCCTTTCATGATGCACCACTTACAGTGTATGTAACATTGTGTATTGTAGACACTGCTAAAGTGGCTTTGTGTCAACCCATATATATAGTTTACCAGTAATTGAAATACATCTTCCCATTTCATTCAGGTTGGAGCCACTATTTCTTTCTATTATCTCAACTCCTGCTTTACAGTCCTTTGTGTTTTCAAGGTAACAGAAATGCTGTACCTCTTTTAACATCTGCCCTTCTACACAACACAGTTTTAACCGTTCTATATAAAAAATCTTTCTCGTATAGATTTGTTGGCACTAGCGGTTACATTTGGTATGCAGGCAACAGTTCACCCCACAACAACCACATTGCCACTTATACTACTTTTGTTTCCTTTTCTGTCATCATTAGCTTTATTTTTAAATATTTAACTTAGCCGGTGAATATATAATAGCTGCAACTCTGCGGCTCGACAGAAAACACACTCAAAAACTCGCGAGCGATCGCTATGAAGGTTGCGGGTGTGCCCACCAGCGCCACTATCGGCCAGATACCACTCTTGCATGTAAACAAACCCTTCAATTCTTCTCTGTCGACGTTGACGACAAGACGTATCAATACTCGCTGTAGAACCTGGAGTTTTCTCAACATATTTGGTGAAGTACTTCATTTTGGTTTGAGCTTTCGCAGGTGTTTTATCTACATCTTAAATCTTGAACTCGTTTTTGGATAGATTTAATTTTTGATGACAAGAGAGAGAGTATGGACTTTCTTTGACTTTTAAATGGCCGACCCTTCCCTTAGACGGAAGTGTGTTTTAGGCTTTTAGCAATTATCTTATCACGTTATAAATTAATTATAGATTTTCCTCTATATATTTTATATCTCAACCGCCTTTATTAGGCCTCTTCGATTAGCTTTCCATTTATAATAAACATCAAAATAAATTTTAATGATTTGTTTATATGCAACCTTTCCTGAGAGTAGGCGGTCCTAACTTGGAAACCGAAGTTAAACAACGTTGAGCCCTTTTCAATCGTAAATAACTTTTACAGAGCTAATGATTTAAAACTTATTAAATGAAATATTTTTAGTAAATATTTTATGATAGTTTTTTTTCTTTGAATAGTCTTCGTACTGTTTCAAAGATGAACTAACGTTTAGTTTATTTATGCTACGCAGTTTGCGCTCTATCGTTACGATAGAGAGAGAGAGTATCACGGTTTCACTTTGCAGAAAGGGTAAATCGATTCTGATGTTTTGTTCTTTTTTCTTTCAAAGCTTAAATGTTTTAAAGACTATTTTAAAGGAACTTTTAATTGAAAAACCTTTCAGTTTTTTCCTTTGGTCAAATAACCTGTTTATTGACGAAAGGTAAGTGGGCTCTTCTCTTCGGTGCGAAATCAAGAGAGAGAGAGAGAGAGAGATAGAGACGGAGAGAGAGAGAGGAGAGAGATAGAGACGGAGAGAGAGAGAGGAGAGAGAACGTTCCGATCTTTATCTCGTCCCAAGCGAGTAACGTTGTTCTCGAGTTACTCTCGTCCCTAGTCTCTGTACGTGGAGAAAGGATAAAACGTTTTTAGTTTTTATTCTCGTCCCAAGGCACTGTACGGTGAGAGATTGAAAACGTAGTTTTGAATGAACTAGTGTTTAGTCTCTTCCCCAGCCACTGATTTTTTTTATCTTAAAATATGTTTACTGTTTTTTTGCTGGTATTAATGTGCTTACATTATACGACTGATTTCGCAATTACAACCTTTTGATGAGGGTAGAATTGCGTGCTTCAGGTAGAAATCAGTTTTATTCATACCTAATGTGAATTGTTAAAAAAATTCGATTTCAGTGAAATACAGTGAACCCTCGTTTATCGCGGTAGATAGGTTCCAGACGCGGGCGCGATAGGTGAAAATCCGCGAAGTAGGGACATCATATTTACCTATTTATTTAACATGTATATTCGGACTTTTAAAACCTTCCCTTGTACGTAGTACTGTTAACAAACCACCCTTTAATGTACAGAACACTTAATGCATGTACTACAGCACCCTAAACTAAAACAGGCACAAATATTAAAGGCGATTTTATATCATGCGTTTCCTAAACACCTAAAAAGCACGATAAAAAATGGCAACCAATGTTTTGTTTACGTTCATCTCTGATCATAATGAAGAAACAAACTCATTTAGTGTACAGTACACATATATGTATAGGTTAGTTTTTGCATCGATTATATTGATTATACAGTACTGTACTGTATGTTGATTTGTTTATTACCAATGTTTTAGTTTACGTATTTTTCTTAGGACTTCCAAATGAAATGTGTTTCTTTATGACGCCGCCTGAAACGACGGCGTGTACGCTCAGTAAACAACCACGCTCAGAACAAACAAGGCATTTAACGCGCATGATGATAGTGATAAATAATGATACAGTACATACAGTATTTACAGTAAAAGCATTTACAAAATATGTTACCTTACAAATATAAATTATA
The DNA here is from genome assembly GCF_036898095.1 of Palaemon carinicauda. NCBI lineage: Eukaryota > Metazoa > Arthropoda > Malacostraca > Decapoda > Palaemonidae > Palaemon > Palaemon carinicauda. The sequence goes on from NC_090737.1 coordinate 16,819,340, forward strand.
CAGTATTGTACGTAGCAAAGCAGGAAAACAATTTACGAGAGAGAGAGAGAGAGAGAGAGAGAGAGAGAGAGAGAGAGAGAGAGAGAGAGAGAGATTGTTTTACGTACGTAAATGTAAATTTTAAACAAAAAAAATATGATAGGTTACAACATGTAGACTTTTAAAACCTTCCCTTTAACTTAATGCATACAGTACGTACATTACTAAACTATAAAACAGGCAGTAAGAATATTAAAGTAAAAAATAAAGATTGTTACTGTACTCACCACGAAAGAAGTTGAAGAAAAACTTGAATGGTGATGGCGATGAATTTGCTGCACAGTAGAAATGATGATGATGAAGCTGATGATGTGTTCTACTGTGCAGTCAATGATAGTATTTTACGTCTCTTCAGACGGAGGTGTCTTTTCCTGGGACACCTCTTCAACTTCTTCAATTTCTTCCGAAGGCGTACTAGCAGGAGGAACTGGCTCTTTTTTGCGAGGCTGGAAAAACATTGTGATCGGAAGTTGCTGCCGCTGCTTCTTTTTTCGCTCTAAGAGCATCCTGTAGGGAGTCATGATGTCATCGACCTTGTTGGAGAATTGCATAGACCGAACCATATCCTCGTCCCACTCTTGTAACATTTCTTTCGCCTCCTTGATATGGTTGCAGAACTTGGCAAGCCGTTCTAATGTTAAGCCCGTTTCTTCGACATTTTCTTGGGTCTCTTCCTGGGTATCACTCTCTTCCTCACTTGCCGATTTCGTCAGGTCTTCGAGGTCTGCGTCAGTTAGGGCTGGGAATGGCAGTCCAACAACTCGTCGACGTCTTCAGTCGTCATGTCGCCAAACCCGTCACCTCCAATTATGGCAGCCAACTGCACAGATTTCCGTATTGCAGAGTGTTGGATTTCCAACGGAGTAAATCCCTTGTCGTCGGGCCACAACTTCTTCCAGCTCGCATTCACGGTTGCAGGTTTCATCTCTTGAAGTGCCTTCTGAATATTCTGCAGGCACGTGGCTATGGTGTACTGCCGCCAGTACGCCTTCAAGTTGAAATCTTCATCCTCGTCATCTTGGGCAGCATCCACACACGCAACGAGGTCCGCCAAGGTATTCTTCGTGTAGAGGGCCTTGAACGCCCTGATAACCCCCTGGTCCATCGGTTGAATTAATGACGTGGTGTTGGGTGGCAGGAACTCAACCTGAATGCCCTCATGCGACAGGTCAGTTGCGTGTCCACCAGCGTTATCCATAAGGAGAAGGATCTTGAATGGCAAGCCCTTCTCTAAGAGATATTTACTGACTTGCGGGATAAAACACTGGTGGAACCAGTTGGAGGTCAGCATCTTCGTAATCCATGCTTTTTGATTATGCATCCAGTACACGGGAAGGAGATTCTTATTTTTATTTTTCAAAGCGCGAGGATTTTTCGACTTATAAATAAGCCCCGGCTTTAACAAAAATCCAGCAGCATTGCCACACATCACGAGGGTAACGCGATCCTTGAATGCCTTAAAGCCAGAGGCTTTGGCTTCCTCTTTGAACAGGAAAGTTCGCGACGGCATTCTCTTCCAAAACAAGCCAGTCTCATCCATATTAAAGACTTGTTCCGGCTTGTATCCACCTTCGGCGATAATATTCTTGAACGTCTGGTTCACGTAAGTTTCAGCAGCGGCAGTGTCAGCGGAAGCAGACTCCCCATGCAGGGAAACGCTTTTCAGGGCGAAGCGTTTCTGAAACTTCGCGAACCATCCTTTGCTTGCGGAAAAACGTTTCTGAGGCTGGGAATCAGTGGATGTCCCTGGTTGAGGATCATCTGCATCATCATCATCTTCAGCATGGTTGCCGTCGTCGTCTTTAGGTTCCTTTGCAGCAAAATTCTCATATAAACTCAAAGCCTTTGTTTGGATGGTGTTCGTATCCAACGCTATGTTCTTCTTCCGGCAGTCGGCAATCCACACAGCTAAAGCACCTTCCATGCGTACGATCGTTTTATTACGCGTTGTAACGACTCGCTTCGCTGATCTGCTAAAGGTGATTGCAGCCGTCTTTCTAATGTTCGCCTCGTCCTTTTTGATATAGCGAACGGTGGATTCGTTGATGCCAAAATGGCGGCCGGCGGCCGCGTAACTTCTACCATCTTTTAACATGTCGAGAAGCGTAACCTTCTCAGCTATCGTCATCATCCTTCGGTGGCGTTTAGGCTCACTACCAGCCTTAAGAGAAGCAGAACGCTTGGGAGCCATTACAGTAGGATTTACGTACAGTACTGTAACAAAAAGTTCAACTTAAAAAGGTCGCACACAGCACAGATTAAACTTCACAAACTTAAGAACGTCTACTCAGCGATACGCGGTAACAGAGAGTGAACGATCCAGCCCCGCGAGAACTTTGATGCTGCGGGTAGAAGATGCGGGCAAAACACCAATCACAGGCTAGATAACAAAACTTGAGTTCTGATTCGTCATCTATCAGCGCTTGAACCAATCACAACCCGTCTTACAGTACTATGATGCGTTGGTTACCTACTCATAGAAGATGCCCCGCGCATACTGAACGTACGTAGATTAAGTACAATACCGTAATAATAATAAATAATGATAATACTGTACAGTAATAATAATAATAATAATGATAATAATAATAACAATAATAATTTTATTAACAACAACAACAATAATAATAATATACGTACGCTATTTTACGCCTCTCTCTCTCTCTCTCTCTCTCTTCTCTCTCTCTCTCTCTCGTACGCTTATTCGAAATGTGATTTTTGCAACAAAGAATATTATTGGATGCAGTACTGTACTACGTACGTATACATACAAAAGATTCATGGAAAAGAAGCACATCCATTACAGTACACACCATTCTAATATGGTATGACTGCATCTGATTTGCGTTTCATGTTCGATTTAATTTTACTACGTACTGAATTATCGTATGATCACATTCTCTTTTCGTGTTTTATTTCTTTCTGTGCTGAATTATATATCATATGTAATGCAATGAACAATCAGTAAGAGCAGATATTACTAATTACAGTATTAATGGAATTACAGGTAACAAAATATCGTATTTGAGGGTCTTCAGATTTCGCGGTATTTTCGAATTTTCCGGAAAATCCGCGATATGTATATATATATGGGTTATGGAAAAACCCCGCGAAGTGGTGAATCCGCGATTGTCGAACCGCGAAGTAGCGAGGGTTCACTAGTGCAAAACAGAAAATCGTAGTGATAAAGTGATATTGCGCAAAGTGTTATCAGTGTTGCGACCGAGGGTTCGTCTGTTCGTGCCTGTCGTTCGCCTAGTCCGGGACCTCTTGCAAGCTCCCAAGCCCAGGGGAGAAGTAATGTCGTACGACTTATGGGTTCGAGAGGCCTTGATCAGCGAACAGACGTTCCCTCTATGGTATCAGGTGTATCTTACCAAGATCACCCCTACCATAAGGCGAGAGAGACGATTTTCTCCTCGTCATCCGAAGGCTTTTCGCATAAGAAACCGTGGAACAAGGTTTCGAGGCCCTTTAAGCGAAAGTCAGTCCTTTCAGGACAGGTCCAGCGTCCTGGTTTTAACTATTAGGACAGCTCTGACCCTATGCAGTCATCGGAAGACTGCTCGCCGCCTAAACAAAAGCGTAACACAGACTCCGAGAGTCTTTTTGTAGGCAAGGTTTTGCAGTCACAGACGTTACCCTCGTCTCTTACCGCAACCATTCCCGTTGATCCTAAATGGGTTGTACGGCAAGACATGCAGAATAAGCTTGCCTCCCTTATGGAAGACTATTCTGCCGATAAGTCCGTTGAGCCTAGCCGTTTATCTCATCGAGATCCTGGCCTTCAGCCACCCTAACGTTCCTTTGTGCGTCCTGTTGACGTTGGCGTAGCCAAGTCACGTCAGTCAGGTTGTTTAGAACCACACTCGATGCGGTCTCGTGTGGATTTTCAGCCACATTTGGACGTTAGGCCACTTGCTGTTGCTCCTGTTGACGTTCAGGACGTTCGCCAACAATCGGAGTTGACTTGTTTTGACGCTGAGCGTCAACCTCCGCATTCTAGAGTTGTTTTGACTGCTCAGTCTAGGCGGTCAAAGCAGTCTCGAGTGGACGCTGTGCGTCCTCACGCACCTGTTGTTGTTGACAGTTCACAGACTGTCAAGCAGTTACATGACGTTGCGTCCTGGTCCGCTACTAATGCACCAGTGCGTGTGGACTCTGCTTGTAAAGCATTGCCACCACGGTAGGTCTCTCCCTTGCTTGAGACTCGGCTATTATCGGACAAGGTTCCTTCAGATGAGGAAGTTGCTGTTCCCCCTCCTACTGATATTCCCTTGAGGACTCTGTCAGACGGAGAGGAGCCTAAAGCTGCTTAGCCCTCTATGGACTTTAAATAAATCATGCTGATTTTTAAGGATCTTTGTCCGGATCTTTTTGTAACTGCTGCTCCTCGTTCGCCTAAACGTCAGAGCTTACACTAGGCCTAGCTACTTCGAAGCCGTTGTTTTATAAGCTAGTGCTCTCTCGCTCTTCTAAGAGAGCTTTACGTTTGCTAGGCGACTGGTTTATCACTAGGAGGAGTTTGGGGGAGACAGCCTTTGCTTTCCCTTCTTTTAAGCTGGCTTATAGAGCGAGAGTCTGATATGACACGAAAGAAGTTCTCGGCTTGGGAGTTCCTGCCTCTGCCCAGATAGACTTCTCAAACCTCATAGACTCTCCCTGGCGCCTGGCCATGAGATGCTCCAAGATTTTACAGGTCGACTTCAGAGCTATTTTCGAGACTTTGAAGTTTTGCTGTACAATTATGTCATGCATAAACAAGGCTTTCAGGGATGGCTCCAATGATCTGACAGCCACGTTCTCTGCAGGAACAAGTCCCTCAGGGATGGCTCCAATGATTTGGCAGCCATGTTCACTGCAGGAGTACGTAAGAGACAATTGCGCTCAATGTGTTCATTGTCAAGACAAACTTCACGATGAAGTCTACCAGGCTGTCTTGACAGCATTTATGGAAGGCGACTGGATGGTCTCTCTCGACCTTCAGGAGGCATACTTCCACATTCCTATACACCCGGATTCCCAACCGTTTCTGAGGTTTGTTTACAGGAATGTGGGGTACCAGTTTCGAGCCCTGTGCTTTGGCCTCAGTCCTGCGCCTCTCGTGTTTACGAGGCTCATGAGGAATGTGGCAAAATCCCTCCATCTATCGGGGATCCGAGCCTCCCTGTACTTGGACGACTGGCTTCTCAGAGCATCGTCCAGTCTTCGCTGTCTGCAGGATCTACATTGGACGTTGAGTCTGGCCAAGGAGTTGGGACTTTTGGTCAACCTAAAAGTCCCAACTGATCCCATCCCAGATTATTCTATATTTGGGGATGGAGATTCGCAGTCAAGCCCTGCTCGAAGTCCAACTAATGCTGAAACGAAACGTTTATTCATTCAGGAGTTGGAACAGTCTCGTAGGGACTCTCTCATCCCTGGAGCAGTTTGTCTCACTAGGGAGACTACACCTTCTGCCTCTCCGGTTCCATCTAGCCTCTCACTGGAACTAGGACAAGACATTAGAGACGGTATCATTCCCAGTCTCCGAACCAGTAAAGGCATGCCTGAAATGGTGGGACAGCAATATCAGTCTGAGAGAGGGACTATCCCTAGCAGTCAAGAACCCAAACCACGTGTTGTCCTCAGACGCGTCGGATTTGGGTTGAGGTGCGACCCTGGACGGTCGGGAATGCTCGGGTCTGTGGACCTCAAGTCAGAAGAGCATGCACATCAACGGCAAGGAGCTATTAGCAGTCCACTTGGCCTTGATGATATTAGAAAGCTTCTTCGAAACTAAGTGGTAGAGGTCAACTCAGACAACACCACAACTTTGGCGTACATCTCCAAGCAAGGAGGCACACACTCCTTCACGCTGCTCGAGATCGCAAGGGACCTTCTCTTATGGTCAAGAATTCGAGGCATCTCCCTGTTGACGAGATTCATCCAGGGGACTTGAACGTCTTGGCAGACTGTCTCAGTCGGAGGGGTCAGGTGATACCCACGGAATGGACCTTCCACAAGGACGTGGGCAAGAGTCTTTGGGCTACTTGGGGTCAACCCACCATAGACGTCTTTGCCTCCTCGTTGACCAAAAGGTTACCAATCTATTGCTCTCCAGTCCTAGATACAGAAGCAATCTACATAGACGCGTTTCTACTGGATTGGTCTTTTTTGGACTTATATGCATTCCCACCATTCAAGATAGTCAACAAGGTACTGCAGAAGTTCGCCTCTCACGAAGGGACAAGGTTGACGTTGGTTGCTACCCTCTGGCCCGCGAGAGAGTGGTGCACCGAGGTACTTCAATGGCTGGTAGACTTTCCAAGAAGTCTTCCTCTAACGGTAGATCTGTTGCGTCAGCCCCACGTAAAGAATGTCCATCAAAGCCTCCCCGCTCTTCGTCTGACTTCCTTCAGACTATCGAAAGACTCTCAAGAGCTAGAGGCTTTTCAAAGGAGGCAGCCAGTGCGATTGCAAGAGCTAGGAGAGCTTCTACCATTAGAGTATACCAGTCGAAGTGGGAAGTCTTTCGAGACTGGTGCAAGTCAGCATCTGTGTCCTCGTCCAGTACCTCTGTAGCCCAAATCGCAGATTTTCTTTTACATCTGAGAAAGGTTCACTCCCTTTTCAGCTCCCACGATTAAGGGCTACAGGAGCATGTTGGCTTCGGTCTTTCGACATAGAGGCTTAGATCTTTCCAACAATAAAGATCTCCAAGATCTCCTTAAGTCTTTCGAGACCTCTAAGGAACGTCGTTTGGCAACTCCTGGATGGAACTTAGACGTGGTCTTAAGGTTCCTCATGTCAGACAGGTTTGAGCCATTACATTCAGCCTCCCTGAAGGATCTCACCCTCAAGACACTTTTCCTAGTGTGCTTGGCTTCGGCTAAAAGGGTCAGTGAACTTCATGCCTTCAGTAAGAACATCGGCTTTTCTACAGAAAAAAGCCACTTGTTCACTTCAACTTGGTTTCCTGGCCAAAATGAACTGCCTTCTCGTCCTTGGCCTAAATCTTTTGATATTCCTTGCTTATCAGAGATCGTAGGCAACGAACTGGAAAGAGTATTATGTCCTGTTAGAGCTCTTAAGTTCGATTTAGCTCGTACTAAGTCATTACGAGGTAAATCTGAGGCATTATGGTGCTCAGTTAAGAAACCTTCATTGCCTATGTCAAAGAATGCTTTGTCATATTTTATCAGATTTTTTTAATACGAGAAGCTCATTCTCACTTCAATGAGAAAGACCGATGTTTGCTTAAGGTTAAGACGCACGTAGTTAGAGATATAGCAACCTCCGTGGCCTTCAAGCAAAATAAATCTCTGCAAAGTATTATGGACGCGACTTTTTGGAGAAGCAAGTCAGTGTTCGCGTCATTTTACTTAAAAGATGTCCAGACTCTTTACGAGGACTGCTACACACTGGGTCCATTCGTTGCAGCGAGTGCAGTAGTGGGTAAGGGTTCTACCACTACATTACCCTAATTCCAATATCCTTTTTAATCTGTCTCTTGAAATGTTTTTAATATTGTTTTTTTGGGTTGTACGGAAGGCTAAGAAGCCTTTCGCATCCTGATTGATTTGGCGGGTGGTCAAAGTCATTTCTTGAGAGCGCCCAGATTAAGGGTTTGATGAGGTCCTGTTGTATGGGTTGCAGCCCTTAATACTTCAGCTCCTGGGAGTCTTTCAGCATCCTAAGAGGATCGCTGGGCTTCGTGAGGAAGACAGACTTATAAGGCAGAGTAATCGTCTAAGTCAACTTCCTTACCAGGTACCTATATATTTTGGTTTTGTTATATTGATAACTGTCAAAAACTCTTAGCTTATACGCTGTAAACTTAATTAACTCTGGTCTCTACCCACCGCCTTGGGTGTGAATCAGCTATTATATATTCACCGGCTAAGTTAAATATTTAAAAATGATATTTTAATTATAAAATAAATTTTTGAATATACTTACCCGGTGAATATATAGATTAAAGGCCCTCCCTTCCTCCCCAATAGAGACGCAGCGGGACGAGAAGAATTGAAGGGTTTGTTTACATGCAAGAGTGGTATCTGGCCGATAGTGGCGCTGGTGGGCACACCCGCAACCTTCATAGCGATCGCTCGCGAGTTTTTGAGTGTGTTTTCTGTCGAGCCGCAGAGTTGCAGCTATTATATATTCACCGGGTAAGTATATTCAAAAATTTATTTTATAATTAAAATATTTTTCTTACATTGATTTTCATTGCCCCTATCCATGTTACAATTCCACGTTTGTATATTTCCTCTCAGTTCTTTCTGATTCTGCTATTAAAACACAATTGTATGAAGTATCTTCTAGAATCCTCCTTTCATGCACTCCCCTGTATCTTACTCCATTTCTACAAAAACAGAAATAGGCCCCCATGATGATCCTTGATGGACACCATTATTCTTATTAAATTCTTCTGGGACACCTGCCACTTGTCTTCATTCTAGATCCAGTGGTATATTAGAGTAATAACTCTAGCTTGACCAGTCTTTCTGGTACCCTTATCTTCATATTACCCATTTGATTAATTCCCTCAACATTTTCTCAAATGCTTAGAGATTTAGGACCCCCTTTTCTTCAATTTTCCCTTTTTCATCTTTATTCCATTCATTTCGATGTCTTACTTGTTCCCCTTCCTTGATTTCCTCTTACATATATATTACTTCCCTAATTATGCAGTCTTTCAGCCCATTAACTGCCATAATTAGCCACACTTTCTTTTGGTTATTTTCGATGTTCTATTTCCGAGTTACTTTTTTAACCTTTATACAGGCTCCTTTATTTCTTTCTATCCCTTACCATCAAATAGATATGCAGCATTCTGTATTTTGCTAAACATACCTCACTTGTCATAGTAGTGAAATCATTTTCATTGATGCTTCTAATTTGGTTTAGGCTTCTCCACTCCAGTGTTTGTCATCAGCTTTTCTTTTAGCATCTTAAACATTATCATCACCAACTTCACTTCTCGGCTTTTGCAAAATTTTATACATTTATGCTCCTAATATCTTTCTTAAAAGGTGCTTTGTGTATTCAAGTCTCCTATCATTATCCGTTGTAACTGGGCAGCTTGATAGACTTAAAATTTCTTGCATTTCCACTTCTAGTCATCGATTGTGGTGAGTAGATGTAGAACATATACTAGGAAGTTGATGTATGGCAAGTAAGGGGTTCTATATCTCACTTCCTGACCTATCTCAGAGCACCATCATAGTTCTGCTATTGGTAATATCTAAATTAGTGATAGGGTGCTGTGTGCCCTCATTCTGAACCTGTTGAGTATTTGACCATCCATATTATGTCTTTGTCAGTTTTATCCCTTTTTTACATTTTATCTAGTCTACTCCATAGTCTTGGTTACTGCTTTCACAGCACTACCAGTAGTTACCTGTCTCTTGGTTATCCTTTTCCCATTACTCATGGTGAGTATTGGAGAGCTGTAAGTTTCTAGTCATATTTTGTCAATTTTACTTCCACACATCTGTGACACAATCTTTGCACTTTGATCCCTTTTCTTCATCTCTTTTCTTAGTAAATACAGTACCCAAGTTGCTTCTGCATTATTTTTTAAAGACCCTATTTATCTATTGTAAATCTGCTGAGTAGATACCTCATTGATCCAGATTTTTCTCTCCCATGTACCCTGCCAATTGGCATTGAAGACAAATGTTTGCTACCATCCCATGGGCTCATCAGTTTAGATTGTAGTAAAAGTTTGTCCTCTCATAATTTTGCATCCAATGTTGTTTTTGTTAATGGCCTTTTATGTGGCACTGCAGTTCTTATTTGCTTCTCACCTACTTGACAACCAGATACTCACTAACAAGGTTACCCCTGGTGACTTTGTGGAGCAAGTTTTTCTCTGTTAAACATTTTACTGCTGACTTAGAGCATCCAAATTTATGGTAGCAGAGGGCTGGTTTTCTTTCTTTGTCTTATATATAACATATTCTTACTATAATGCTCACTATATAGAACAAATGTTATGTTTTTCTTTCTGTTGCCTGAAACTTTCATAATCAGTATTAGATCTGTACATCTGTTTATCATCACCATCATCTTTAAAATCTAGACGTATTTAGCATTCATTAGATGAGACATGAAATAGCTCTTTCCAATCCCAACCAGAAGTCTTTATTAGGTCCTTTCAGTAGATTGGGCCTTACTACTTTCATTTTAATAGATTTTCTGACAAACTTTTTAATCCCTTTTCATCATGTCCAGATTATCCGACTTTCAGACACTAGACAATTTTACAGCCTATGAACACCACATATATTTACTACCTTTATTCTCAAAATGGTCTTGCTTTACTAAGCCCATGCATTTTGATAATTTATGGTAACACCTTTTCCAAATATTCTCTTATTTTTCTTTGGCATTTCTCATGTTTCAACAGCATAGGTTAGTACAGATCTAAATTCTTTGCTCCTTCACTAAGGAGATATTTTTACTTATATATTGTATTTAGTACAGCGTCTCTCTCCCCACTTAATCCACAGATTTTTCTTTTTGACTGCTTATTCAACTCTTCCTTCAATGTCCAGTTTATCAATGGGATAAGAGAAAGGCTTTATCTCTTCTAAGATCTCATCTGTCACAATGCAGTTCTGTACTCCCTTCTCTTAAACCAAATATATTTATTTGTAGCAGCTCTTCAAACAACTATCTTTTACGCATGGTATACAGAGACAATCCCACACCAACCACACAGCCCTTTTCCTTTATTGTACCTTTTCCTTTGCTTTCTTTCAAGTTGCCATGATCATACATTGTGTATGTGTTTAGTTTTGGTCCTGTCACATTCTACTCTTTCATCTCTTAAACATTTCCACCACATCTCTTGGACTTTAACGCTTGGCCATCAGATTGAAGCAGCTCCCATTTTATTGTTGAAATTTATCTCGATAGCTTCACAAGTCTTTTACTTTATGCCATAATAAAGCCCATTTGATTATTTTGTTAATTTGCAAAAAGTTATTCCGCTGATTTTTTATCTACAGCTTTTCAATATTGTCCACTAACTACCTTATGGTGGCATATTTACTGGCAATTTTATTTGCTACTCCATTTTTTACCTCATTTTGTTTCAGTTTTACGATGTTATTCTTTTAACTTTGTCTCTCTCATGATTTTATCTCTACTAAAGGCTACTTTCTTTTTACCACCATATTACAGTATTGTCATTTTATTCTTTCCCGGTGTTTGAAAGCCATTTAATTTTATTTTTTGAAGTGCCCTCTGTGCTTTAGCCACAGACAAAATTGTGTTACAACTGGTCAGTAGGTTTCAAGGGGCCTTGTGGGTCCTTTAGCTAACAGAGGTTGCTGTTATTTTTTCTTGTACCCTTTGGAAGTTTTTGAATTCCATGATTTGTAATACAATCTTCCAATTTTACTCTGTCTATTGATCTAGTGATTTTCTTGTGACCAACTGTAAATCATCTTCATTTTCAATGTCATAGTACAGTACTGTATGTGTTTCTGTTGCACAAAGAAGAAATACTGGTCTTATACTGTATACCCTTTGTAAGTCTTTACCAATTACTAAATGGACATTTTTATTTTGTTGTTCTTTAGCATCGTTTCTTTATTTTACTCATGCTGCTGCCACTATCTTAACTGCTCTTTCAACTCTGCTTCACAATCACAATTTATTGTTTCCCCAAGATAACACAGTGACCTACCTCTTCTAAAACCTGCCCATCTTATCACAACGAAATCTTCAACTTTCATTTTCATATATATTCAGAGCACCTCTTGACTCAGGATACAATATCCACCATAATATCTCAACAAGAATAGGCCTAATAGGACCACTGTCCCCATTGTGCTTTTCCTCTTGCTCCTTTTCTTTTCCATTTTACTTTTATGTATTTATGTGCTCTCTCTCTCTCTCTCTCTCTCTCTCTCTCTCTCTCTCTCTCTCTCTCTCTCTCTCTCTCTCTCTCTCTCTCTCTCTCAAGATGACCAGATACTTTCTTTTCTCTCTATCCTTGTTGCTTCTTGTATTACTGTAGCAAACAGGAATTGATGATAATGAAATTTTTCAACATTTCCTGTCCGTGAGTTTAAGCTGTTTACTGGGGAGGCTACTGCTGTGGTAGGGCACCACAGTGGGGGGTTGGGCTTGCCCGGCTGACGTTCTGGTGAGCATCTATTCTGATGGAACTGGAACTGAAACCAGACACCTTTAACCTTTAACCCTTTATTCATCCATTCAAATCCCTTTTCCTATTATAGGTTCTTTGTCTGCATCTATCTTGTTTTGATATGCACTTTTAAGGTAATGGAGGACTTGTCATTTGTATTAGATAACTTCATTCCAGATGGTCTAAAGATTTTATCCTTTTTTCATGACCTTGGGGACACTTTAACCTCCACAACTGTAGGTTTTTCTTGGTATATTCATAATGCAAATACAGTATCATCATGTAAATGTTAATTTTTCCAGAGTATTTTCTGAATACTGTACTGGCATTATTGTTCTGTCATTACCTCTTATATTTTGTATCATTCATTTTCTCAATTTACCTTTCATATAGTGGGGTTTATTTTTAGACTTGGGATGGATGCAAGACAAAACTGCGAGTTATCCTTAAAGCTAAATCAAGTATACAAAATGGAGATATTTAAGGGATTAAACTATTTATATAGTATGTCTGGCAAATATTGAAATATGTCAACAAGAAACTACCAGTATGTACTGGTAATTGTTATTTTTTTAGCTTTGAAAGTAGAAGAAAAAAGTTGTAAAACTCTTATGTTAATGTGTCTTTTTAAAGTTTTTTTCAAAAGTTTAAATGAGTACAAAACTTTCATGTTTTTATTACATTGTTTTTTTGTTTTTTTTTATTGTATATTGCATTTTTTTTTATTAAAAAAAGTTTTGTGTTTTATTAATAATTTCTCTCTCTCTCTCTCTCTCTCTCTCTCTCTCTCTCTCTCTCTCTCTCTCTCTCTCTCTCTCTCTCTCTCTCATATTTATTTACAACAAACATTATTTTGCCCTAGCAGCTTATTTCAAGTTTTGGTTTCCAAATTATCTGTTGTGGTTAAGTAACAAAGAAAACATCGGCATAATGTGACCTGCCTGTAATTTTCACTTGTGGTTATTATTATATGACATTGTTTGGTGTGTTCATTATTCTACGAGTCATTGTTTGGTGCCTTCTATCTAAGCTTCACCAGTGTGAAGGGAGTTACATTTCCAACTTGCTTTCTGAAGTTTTTAACTTAAACTGTTAGTTTTGCTCTTTCTTCTGATGTGATGCCTCAAGGCAAACCCATTACTCTTATTTAGCCTTAATTTGCATTTTTGAATTGCCCAAGACATGTAAACTCTGAAGTCTTAATGATGGAAAGGAAATTAAATATGCTCTTCCATACTTTTGCCTAATTGATTTGGAAGAACCACTTACCTTTCCTTGCTTGTGTCTTGTGATAACTGTACCATTTAATTTTTCCCAGAATTTTTTTAGATTTGAAGAGGATTTATTGTAGTCCACCCCTAGCATAGCATGTTTACATCTGTGCCTTCTCCTCTTAATCCTTTTCTTCTTAAACCTGCAGACAGTGTCTTGAGGAGAGTTTTTTTTTTTGCTGACCATGTTGAAGTTAGTAAATCTCCTTTTTACCTTATCGTTGAAGTAAATTGTCTTATTGATATGATTTATTGTATGAACAGCTGAGTGAGTTGAGTTTGTTAGCTCTAGGATGTCTCAGTACTAATGTGGTTTTGACTAGCTGCCTTTAAGTGATATCTTTGTGTATCTTTTTGTTTTTCAAGTAACATCTTACTGCTTGTGTGCCGTATTGTGTTGCAACAAATACATTTGTTTATGGTACAGTATTATTATTATTAGTATTTTTTTTTTCCACCTGATTGTTAGTACTGTGGAATCTTCGTGTGTGTCTTTCCTGCTAAAGATAAGTGTTTGTACAACCTGTTAATTTTGATCTGATTGACCTTTGGTCCTTTCTTGTGAAACAAGCTTTATCAATTCACCGGTACAAATGTGCTGTTACTAATACCTCTTATGCTTCTAAATTTTCTCATTATTTTATCTGCTGCTTTGGAATTCTCATGTTACTGTAAGAAAGGTTGAAGTACATACTCTTCGAGAGAAGTACTGCTTATGTTTGCTTAACCTGTATATTTAGCAGTACAGTACTTTGTATCGCATAGAATGCACATATTCTAATTGTTTTTACTGCTCCCTCAACACAAGCCATCCTGGTAAATGGCCACTTCCGCCTCTGTGGACTATATTTCTGCTTTTTTTTCTTCTCCCCCTTCTTCTTCTCCTTCTTCTTCTCCTCTCTGGGAAGTCCTCTGTTGCATTGGACCTTTCTGCCTCTGTACCTACTTGAACCTCTGGTCACTTTCATTTTAAAAATGCTGCTGCTTTTCTTGGTACAGTAGTTTAATGTGTAGTTATGGAACCGCTTTCATTCGTGTATGGGCATACAGTGTTTTTATCAAAATTAGCTCAAATCCAAGATAATATTTCTTACTGTATACAGCTGCGCCAGTGATTTTGTTTACTGTTCCTGCTCTGGTACCTGATTCTTGCATAGGTATGAATTTCTTTGCTATTCTACTTTTAAATTTCAGAAGTTATCTGGGCAAATTTGACACACAAATTAAGGTTGATTATGAATGATGATTTCACAAAGATGGCAACCAGAATATTCAGTGTAGTTTTTCTTTTACATAGAAGGCTTTATTTTTCCGAGTATTGGAGTTTGGCGCCATCCAAATCTATATCCTTGACTACTAGTCATTAAGGGCATGCCTGAAAGACCTGGAGATAGTAGTTCACTCGAAGTTTAGTTCCTATAGGCTTTCTGCCTGACAGTCTGTTGAGATTGCCTTTTAGACATCTTACAAAATATTTTACATGACATTGAATTTGGTTCTACATACTGTACGATTAAAGCTTGATTTCTTTGCAGTCCATGCTCTTAGTGACCTACAGAGGTTCTACTTATCTCTTGGCCTGGGATATCCTGTCCATTCTTTAGTTATAATGCCTAATTCGATGGTGTTTGTTTGCAAATTCATCTTTTGAGCTGTTGGAACAATTAGGGAATTACCTTCTCATTGAATGTGGGTAGTCAAATACATGATCATTTGTTTTGTTTTATAAAACTAGTATCCCCAGTTTTGGGGATGATTAGATTCTTTGGCCATAGACTTGAACCTTCTCCTAACTCAAGGACTGACAAATTGATGTACGATTTTAAAGCGAATGCTGCTTAGATAGTCGATTGGCATCTTGGTGCTATGTGCTGTGTTTTGTCATATATCTTGCTCCATTCTATCTTTGACTTTTCAATTCTTATTGTAATAACTGAAATTAATTAGGATAAATTTTAGGTCTTTAATAGAGTTGTGGGCCTGTAGTTATTATAGAGCTTGAGTTATGGAGAAAATTGCTGGATGTTCAGGATGATGCTTGGACCATGTCTCTGTTTAGCCGAATCCCCCCTCTCTCAACACTCGTGGGGAAACCTTGGAGATTTTAAGAGGAGACCTACTCTTAGTTGAGAATATTAATTACCTGAAATGACCCAGCCCAGTGGTAGAGTTAATTAGGCAAGCACCGTCGTAACAAAGAAAAACAGGGACAACTACACAATGCCATGTGTTGTTTTGTTTTCTGATACAAATATCCATCCATAAAAATCCAAGGCTTTGTTGATCGAATAGATGTGGATATGCCTCGGCATTGTTGAGTCTGTTCATCAGCTCGGTTATAAATCTCCAAGTGCCGCCATTACACCCCTTGCAGTTCACTATAGGCATTAGTTGAGGGTCTTGGCAGCCCTTCCACCTCTAGCTATATGTGCTTCATATCTTTGTACTTACTGTGGTTCTCGTGTCATTTTTTGCATCTTACTGTTCAACTTGCATTTACTTCATAATGTGTCTTGGGTTTCCCATAAATTTACTTGGTGGTGAATGGCCTCATAGGTCCCAGTTCTGGCTAGGTAGTCCCAAGTTCTTAAAACCAGCCCTTTCATGGATATTCAAACTGCCGTATAGTTAGTTCTGCAATTGGTCTCTTACATGAGCTGGATTATTATATTGTAAGGGCACCTTTTATGGCTTGTCCAACCATTGAATTTTATAATCACTGTCTATTACCAGTTGATTCAAGGGGGAAATTTTCACATCACTTCTAGCTTTAGTTTTGTAAATTTCATTTCCACATTTGAGGAATCTGCACAAGAACAGTAGTGTGCTTTCTCCTTTGATGCTTGCAGATATACATCATGATTTGTGCCTGTCTATTAAGGATTTATTATTAGTTAAAATTGAGATAATTTGGAAACCATTGATTTTATTGGTTGAATGCAAAGATGGCTGAAATGGTATTTGTCAAAGTGACAGATTGAGAAATTCTCACTCTCTCTCTCTCAGCCCTTACAAGTTTCCTTTAATCTTTCTTATTTCCTTATATTATTCAGCTGTCCTATGATTCTCTCCTTTATTCTAGTTCAATTGTGTTGTTACTTCATCTTTTTCTTCTCTTCTCTTTCCTTCTTTCTTTTGTTCTATTTAGTTAGTCATATTATCACTTCTTATTTTAGTTTATTTGTCTCATACTCTCCCTGGTCTTTAGTTTATTCATCTTGTTCCTCTATCTTTTCTCTTCTATTTCCTCCCCACCTCCATCCATTTTATGTCCTATTATCATCTTTTTCATTCGTTTTTTTTTTCCTGGCGCGCGCGCTCTCTTTTTTTCTATTATTCCTTCGTTATGTTACTTTGCTGATTCTGTTTCTTCCTGTCTTCAGTCCATTTCACAATTTCTCATTCTAGCTCATTTGTCCCGGTTCTCTCTCTCTCATATTGTAGTTCATCGGATGTTACTCTATCTTGTTTCCTCTTTTATTTTATTTTTCTTGTCCTGTTATCTTTTATTCAAAATTCTTTCTCTCTCTCTAGTTTTTTTTCCGTTCTTTCGTCATGTTACTTTGCCAATTCTGTTTCTTCCCATCTTCAGTGCATTTCTCTTAATTATTCTTGTTTGTCTGCCCCATTAGGCTATAAGTCCTGTAATCACATCCTTTTATTCTCGTCTATTTGTCTCGAGTATCCTACTTTCATCTTTTCGTTCTAGTTTAGTCTCCCATTATTCTCTTTTTTTTCCTCATGTTACATGTTACTTTGCCTTTGTCTATTCAGTTTCCACGATTCCTCGATACATTTCACGTCCTATTATCATCTTATTCTAGTTCATCTGTTGTTACTCTTTTTTTGCTTGTTGTTTTCTCTTTCCTTATTTTATTCAACGTCTATCATCTTTTATTGTAATTCAATTCGCGTGTTATTCTCTCATTGTAGTTCCTGTCTCGTATTCTAGTTCATTAGTCTTGCTACTCCATCTTTTGTCTATTGTTTCCTCCTCTCCTCAATTTACTACACTTATGCCTTACTGGCATATTCTTTATTTTATTTGTCCCTTTCATTCTTGTCTCTACTTCTGGCACTCTCACCTTTAGTCTTATTATTGTCCCTGTCTCTCTTAACTTTCTAAAAAGTATTCACTTCTAATTTTATTTCATTATCTCGATCGTTGAAATTTTCCATACAGGAAATAAATTAAAGCTATTAAAACTATTTTTTTTAATGTCACATTATAGGTTAAAAGTAAGAAAAAAAACAGCTTGCTAACCTTTGGAATCTCAGTCAAATTATAATAGTTAATCCCTTAAATGAGAAAGTACAGTATTAGAAAAGTATTTAATGTGGTCTATGTATAAATAGAAAAAATTATCATTTGCAAAACGTATTTTATAGATAATGTCATAATTTTTGTAATAGACTTTGTTGGAAAGAGATTTGTAATAGTGTTGAATAACATGCAACCTTTAAAAACTGTGTGATCTTTTATTTGAATTCACAAATACAGGTGATGTTATGAATAATAATGTAAGGACATCGCTCCCTCCGTCGCTCAGCATTCTCATCGAATTCTCCATTTCATTTGAATTCTTAGGCGTGAGCTTCGGCCTTAAGTTACACCTCGGTGCGTTTGTAAGGCAGTAGGATGAGCTTATCCGACATCTCAGCTTCTCACCTCTTCGCAGTCTGACCACAATGGTGGATTCAACCAGCCCAACGGCCTCGCCTCTACGCCCAAAGTCAAACTGCCGCCGTTTTCTCAACACAACACTGCTTCGTGGTTCCTGAAAGCAGACTTATTCTTCCGAGTTGCTAGGCTCAACGACTCCTTCGCCAAGGCCGACATCGTTCTCACCTCCATCCCAGAGGAGGTATTCGACAAGATTTCCCAATGGCTCGACGCCCAGGCTGGCCAAGTTTCCTACGACGACTTGAGAACGAAACTAATCGGTATCTATTCATTCTCTGTCTCAGCAAAGGCACAGAAGGTCCTGGATGTCGCCGGCAAACCCACGGGTGACACCTCTCCTGTTGAGGCGTGGGACGAGTTGACCGGCCTGCTAATGCTTCCCAAGACCGACAGCCACGGCCGACGGCGCAAGATTAGCCTATCTCGCGAGATTTTCCTTCAACGCCTGCCGTAGGACGTGAGGGCCCAATTGACGGACGCCGACACGCTTCCGATGAACGAACTCCTGTTGAAGGCTCAGAAGCTTCACGAGGCTTCCAAAGCATCCCGCCTCGGGGCATCATCAGTATCATCTTCGTTCTCCTCCTTCAGCTGCTCTTCCATAGACTCTTCAGCAACGCCTCCTAACGACGACGAGATCAACGCTCTGGCAAGGAGGAAACCACCACAACCGACATGTCAGAGCCGTAGGCCTAATCCAGTGTGGTGTTTCTACCATCAGCAGTTCCGCAGCGACGCCAAAAAATGTAGGGCACCATGCAAGTTCCCTAGATGACAATGTCAGAAGAAACCATCTACCACCATCGCAGCTGCAGGAAACCATAGAAAGAATGGTTTTTATATCCTCGACACAGTCATAAGCCGACCTAGACCGTGGTCCTAGTAAAGAATCCCCCTCGCTTGTCGCTGCCAACGGGTCTCCCATACGGTGTTATGGGACTAGGGTCCTCAAGATATCTCATGGGCCGTGCATATTCCTGGCCCTTCGCTGTCATGTCCTCGGTGCAGATTTCCTCTCTCACCACGGACTACTCATCAACGTTGGAGGGAAACGCCTCATCGACACAGGAGAGCCGGTCCTGTCACAATGTCCATATCCGCTGTAATGATGCAGCCCTACGCCAACCTTCTGCAGGAATTTCCTGATGTTTTCAAGCCTGAGCTCTGCCAATTGCCGGGATTTCCTCCAAGCACGGGATCTACCACCACATCACGCCAAATTTGGCTGCCTCCTGGTCCAGAAGCTGAGGGACGCCAAACATGCCTTTGAGGACATGGAACGCATGGGTATCTGTAAGAAAGCATCGAGGCCCTGAGCATCTCCCCTCCACGTGGTAAAGAAGCCTGACGGTACCTGGAGACCTTGTGGCGACAAGCGCCTCAACCTCATCACAACGCCCGACCACTACCCTTTGCCCAACACGTAGGACCTGACGAATGCGTTGCATGGCGCAAAACACTTCATCAAGAGGGACCTTCTCAAGTCTTACTTCCAGGTCCCCGTATTTCCCAAGGATATTCCGAAGACTGCTATTGTGACACCGTTCGGATTCTACACCTTCGCATACTCATTTGGGGGTTGACCTTCCAATGCCTAATGCCTGGGCGACTTACCATTCTGCAGCTGCTACGTCGACGGCATTCTGATATTCTCAAGGACTAAGGAGGAACACCAGAGGCATGTCTGCGCCATTCTCAAACGCCTGCCGGAGAATGGCCTGGTGGTACGTTTCGATAAATGCACGTTCGGCGCTGAAGAAGTGGACTTTCTCAGTCATCGCGTGTCCTCGAGTGGGGTAAAGCCCATGACAACCAAGGTGGACGCCATCAGGAAGTTCCTGACACCTTCGACCACCCGCCAACTTCAGGAGTTCCTGGGGATGGTCAATTACTACAGGCGCTTCATCCCCAACATCGCACAGACCCACAACAACACGCATTCACCAGGATAAAGGATGCCCTCGCAAACACCACCACCTTGGCTTACTTCAACGACAACGCCCCTCTGCGACTGACGCCAGCAACGTCGCCTGTGGAGCTGTGCTGGGACAGCTTGTTGATGATTCTCCACGACTGTTGGCATTCTTCAGCAGAAGCTGAAACCCGCCAAAACAAGATACAGCACCTTTGACAGGGAGCTCCTCACCGTCCGCCACTTCAGGCACATCCTGGAGGGCACACCGTTCACCATCGCGACGGACCATCAACCCCTTGTACACGCCTTCACAAAATAGACAGACGCATGGTCCTCCCGACAACAACACGACCTCGCAGCAATTGCCAAATTTGGGTGCACCATAAGCTACATTTCTGGAAAGAAAAACCCAGTCGTAGACGCCCTTTCAAGGATTGAGATTGATGCAATCCACCTGGGAATTGACTACGCCAACCTCGCATCCGAGCAGTGCAACGACCAAGAGGCACAGGATCACGTGACGGGCCATCGACCAAGAGGCACAGGATCATCTGACGGGCCATCTGCACTCAAGATAACTGCAATTCCCCTCGGGCCGGCAGGAGTAACCATCCTCTGCGACACCACCTCCGACCGCCCACGTCCCTGGATTCCCGCTTCCTGCAGAAGGAAGATATTCGACATCATCCATGGACTTTCACACCCCTCAATGGGCGAAGACATGCATGAAGCAAGAACAGCTGTCACACCGAATCGGGGATAGGTAAATTTCCCCAACCGAAAAGGCATTTTGGTCACATCCACATTGACGTCATGGGACCTTTGCCGCCTTCGGGATGTCTGGGGGGGGGGGGGTACTTGTAAGGACATCGCTCCCTCCGGCGTTCAGAATTCTCATCGAATTCTCCATTTCATTAGCTAATTTGATATATTTGTTCTGCTCCCTCAGAGGTACAATTTCATGTATTTCTCATTTCGTTACATTATTTCATCGTTGACTTGAAAACGAGTATTTGTACGTGTGAAGAAACACTTTTTGTGGCGGTTGGTTCAAGCACGATTGGCGCCAGCGCGCATGCTACATTCCCTCCGCACCTGTTTGAATAAACCGTCAGTTGTTAGTGATAGCTTGTCTCACTGTCCTTATAATAAAAACTAATTTTTTGTGCTCCAAATGGAGAACTGAACTGAGCAAAAGTTGAAATACAAAAGACCTTGTACAATCAAATTAATTCACAATTTGGTTTGACAAAAATTCCCCATTATTCAAATTTACAAAGAATCTAAACTTATATTACTGAAAGTAATGAGAATTGTGTGACGCACATTAATATAAATATAAATATAGAGACACTGTGGCTTTAAGGGATGTTAAACTTAACTAGAACTATCAATCAACAGTAGATAAAATTTGTAGAGGCATTTGTTTATGAAACCACAAAGAACTGAAATGTTTCCTTTTTGGAATATATAACTACAATAATTGACTGAAATTACCTATTTCTTCATGGGAAATTTTAAATCTTAATCTTGGTAACTAATTGAAACATTACTGGTATCCTAAAGTTATCCCTTTCACACAACTACTTGAATAGACCCTTCATAAAAAACAACTACTGTACTTGAATAGACCCTTCATAAAAATTGAAATCGTAAGTCATGATAGCGAAGATGACACGTTCATTTTGTAAAACTATATCCTGGATTGCTTTTAATGAAAATTATTTGACCTATGAGATTACTTAATTCTCTAAATAGGACTTTCAAGTAAGCAGTTAATCACTTCACAATTAAGTTTAATTACTGGTTTCTTTTTATATATTGCTTTTAGTCATCTAAAACTCTCCAACTTTCACTAAAGTTTACTTGTTAATTGAACACCAAAAAGAACGTTCTCTGCCATACCAAAACATCCGCAAGTAGCATTTTAAGATTATACAGTTACCAATTCACATTCCTTGAAGAATTATCTACTATAGGCCAATAACAACAAATGCCCTTAAGAACTACCTTTTAACTTGAATACCAATTCATATATGAGAATTACTGTTGCTAAAGTAAACTTTCAGTGAAAGTTCCATACATATCAAAAATATTAATGACCTACCTTGTAGGCCTCTTTTTTATATAATTTCTATCCTGGACACTTAAAAGTACCATTACCAATTCATATTCTATAAGTTACAGCTTTGATCAGGAACAACATGCTAACAGTGTCTTGAAATAATCTGAGGAGCCAAAAAGATAATGCTCTTGAAAAGATACATATTGGTATCTATACTATTAGTCTATTTTAAACAATTATCAAGATGGATCATTTTCATAAACTTAATGCATATTTTATTATGATAGATTCTCCAACCTATTCTTGAAATTTTCTCAAGAGACATTTAAATATGGTAGATTCTCCACTATATTTTTTAATTTGGCTATCATGGAATATGTTAAGTCAGTCAGTTAAATTCTACAGGCTCTAAACTATGCCTTGACATGTTATGAATACCTACCAAGGCTCAAGTAATATCGCAGTAACTTAAAACTTTAGAAGTCATTACGGATTCTATTCTAAGCTTCTCTTTTGTAGATTAACCAAGCGATTCTATATAAAAGCTTTGAGAGTTTCAAAAGAATTCTGAACTGTAGATCCTTGTGATAAAGAAGCTCCTTTGATCATAGTCTATTATATAGCAAAACTAACAGCTATCATTTGCAATCCAGACAAGTTACCTGGTAAGGTTTCAAGTCACAAAACTGTTCTTAATTACCACTACGAGATTTTGTAAAAACCTATAGATCATATTTTTCATAACTAATGAATTACCTGCTAGCCTGAAATTAACTATAGGAAAATGTAAAGTTCATTAATAACCCCTCGTTATTCGTGAAACCTGAATATTAATGAACTGGTTGATTTAACAAACCGCGTAAAAATCATTGTATCGAGGTAATTATCAAGCATTTGTTATGAAGATGTTGAAACTTAGCATTACATATCAAAACTAAGATTTTTTTGTTGAATATGTAGGCTATCCTGATATTGTATATCTAACAGACATAACCAACTAGCTCTAAATGCATCCAGAGACAAGTGTCTGATACCTGACATGTCCTCAATGTAAGTCTGAACATACTGTATTACCTAGTATTTAAGATCCCAAGCATATTTAATCTATGAAATGGCATTGAGTAATTCTAAACTGGTCAATTGTTTGATAAGCATAATTACGGCCATCCAAAACTAATACTTACAACATGCAAAAAAAAAAAAACCCTAGTCTAAACCAGTCCTATTAGTAAATAATAGCTTAGCATTACCTATAATTTTATGACAAATTAGCCCATTTGGGACTTGTGTCTCAGATACTCAAGCTATATGAGCTGACAATTTTCTGTTGCAGATCAATCTATTAAAAATCTTTTACACCAAGAATTGCTTGATGACAATCTTACACCAGAATCTCTGGCCAAAAATCTTCAACACTAGGATCTTTTGAAAATCTTCTTTTACATCAATCTCGAAGACAATTTTCTTTGTCGGCAGGATCTTGTGTTCACAACACCACTCTCCACTGGAGATGTTTCAGGATCTGAGGAGTAGAGAAGAGTAGTCATGTGGCTACCAACTACTGGATTACAAGGTATCAATGAAAATTACCCTAGATTTAGCCGGTTACAAGGTGGAGAAAAAAAAAAATGACAAGGTCCTAAGCTCTATTGGCCTACAAGATATCGGTTTTCAAGGCACAAGAGTAGATAAGTCCCTGGGACCTACCGGCTTACAAAATATGATGATAGACAAAGCTCTAAGATCTAAAGGCTTGCAAGATACAAAGTCAAGATTTATAGGCTAACAAGGCACAAAATTAGAAAAGGCCCTAGATATATCAGCATATAAGATACGAGAGAAGACAAGGCAATAAGATGTATCAGCTTAGGAGGCACAAGGGTAGACAAGGTATGAAGAGTTAACGGGTCATGAGGAACAAATGTAGAAAAGACTTAGATATATCAGCTAATAAGATACAAGAGAAGACAAGGTATAAGAAGAAAAGGTACATGAGTAGACAAGGATCTACCATATATTAGCTTATGAAAAGATATGAGATAATGCGAGGTATAAAAGATGACAAGGTACATGAGAATAGACACGCCCTATGATCTATCAACTTAAAAGAAAACAGACTAAGTCCTAAGATTATCAGATTACAGGGTACGAGAATAAAATATCACAAGATTATCAGATTGAAGGATGCCCGAATAGACGAGGTCCTTAAATCTACTGGCTAAGAGGTAGCCTACAGAGTAGATGAACTATGACCAGGTTATAGGTATAAGAGTATCTAGGCTCCTTTTGATGCAGGGGTTCAAAAAAGAACAGAGGCTTTAACTAGTGGCAAACAAAATTTAGTGTTGTAGGAAAGTTAATCCTAATAAATTTTTGTTTAGCTCCAATTACAGTAATTATAAATGTTATATTCTTGACATGTAAAAATTTGCTTAAACTGGATGAAGGTTTCCTTGAGCAAATTTCAACCAGCATGAAAGTTAATATTCATATCAAGAGTGAATTATTACCATTATTACAGTAAAGCCAATGTCAATGATACTGTCTCCATCATTGTCTCTAGCACTATCAATATTACCACTATATTATATTATCCCTTTTATCCCCAGGCTATTTGGAACTTTCCAACCCTTTACCCCCAGGGGTTTTTTTTTTTCACGCACATTTTGCAATATAATTTATTCAAATTGCTCTAACAGCCTTAATTTTAGTCAGAGAGGTCAGGCTGGTCTCATTCGTTTGGAAAATGCCTGAAGTTTCTGAAAAAAATATAAAAAAAATGCAATAAAATAAAAATAAATAAACAAACAAATAAATAGCAGTTTTTTGCAAGGAACGTCCATGAGGGTAAAGGGATGGGTTTTGTGAAACGTACCAGTATGTCCTTTGGGGGTAAAAGGGTTAATACTACTGCTGCTACTATGGGCATATGATCATACATTTTCCTCCACCTATGGTAAAATGTATCAGCACCATCAGAGGCTCTTCAAGTTACCAATTTGTTTGCCTTGGTCCTTCAAGTAAACCCTCTAGTGAACTCAATTATTCAACCCAAAAAATCAAGCTTCTTAGTGAATCCCAAAAATTCAAGATTTTTTCTAAATGAAACACAAAGGTGTCTGAATTGCAAAGCAGATATAACATCATATTAAAGCCAACATAAATTAAAATCAGAAGACTCAGACATACTATGTACTCTATAATTAGTATCTACTCTCAAAAGCTACAACTATATTTTACTCTATTAATGCTTGCACAGCTATAAAATTAATTCAATCGATAACCTCTAGATCTTAAAAGCATTACTATTCCATTTACATATTTTAATAATCAAATACACAATAGCATACCCCGTTATTTGTTATACTTATCTAATTCCCGACAGAAAATCTTATAAAAAGCTTGTTTATTCTATCATAATTCAAAATTTATACATCTTTAGTAAGTTTTATACTCACTCCCAGTTCAGTGGAACAGCTTTAATTTCACCCATGAAATGGAGATATAAGTAGGAGGATAAAAAGATGTAACTAGAGAGAAGCCTAAAGGAACCATTTTGACATATTACACAAAGTGGCAATCTTTCAGTTTTAAATGAAGATCATTAAGGCAATGACTTCTCTAAAATGAAATGGGTCAAGTTTATGGTTGTTGAATGTAGGTAAAAACTACTATTAAATTCTTGATTCTTTATTCCTACCACTCAGGTTTACCCAAATATTCAAATTCTCTACTTTTTGATACATATTTACGAAACAGACATGCATTTAGAATTGTATAATTTCTTAAGAAACAATTGTAGGATTCTAAACTACTAAATACTCCAACACTTCCCATTAAAAGAGTAGATGACAACGGCATAAGCCGATAGTCAGGTTTGGAGGTCCATATATCGGCCTAAATCTGGTCCACCAAGCGGGTCCCTTAGTCACTTCTTGTTAATAAATATATATATATATATATATATATATATATATATATATATATATATATATATATATACAGTATACATATATATATATATATATTTTATATTTATATATATATATTGCTTAGATATTGAAACCATTCATCACTAGTTTTCTTGGAAATTTTCTAATTTTCTCTAAATTGCAGTTTAGCCTTGAATTTTTGCATATTTACTTCCTTGATAGACTACCTAATTGGCTTGAGGCCAGAAGTTATACTGCACTTATCTACAACCTGGTTCCAGTAATCTATATTTATCCCTATCACCATGTGTTGTTCACAAGGTATGAGTGACTGGCCTACACAGTAACGTATAGGATGTACAAAACAATGAATGCAAAAGGGCATTTACAAGAGCCTCTACGTAAAAAATAGAGAATAAACATCTTAGGCTCGTGGAAGTTAGAGAGATCACCTTCAAAAGAAGCAGAAAGGCAAGATACATAACAGATACAAGGAATTGAAACATGAATAGGTTCAAAACTCTGTGATGAAGTTACAAGATAATCACAAGTTAGAAATTGGTAACATTATTTGCTTGTCAGCCACTAAAAATGTGTAAAAATAGGTTTAAGCTGCAGATGCATGGAATCACTAAGTGTATCTCGTTCAGTAATATAGGGTGTACTAATGAAAAATAGTAAAATGTAGCTGATGCAAAAATATGTGAAAATGGATACAATGAGAACATTGGCTGGGGTAGTACTGTTCTAAAGACAATGCTTGTTGAATAAAATCAGAATATCCTTGTAATGAAAGGCTGAAATTCTAGGAAGAAAAGGTGGCACTTTACATAAGGTTGAAAATATACCAAAAAGTTATTTAAGAATTTCACTACTATTTGGAAATACTGTTCTGTAATAGCAAGTGTTAAGACAGAAGCGATACAAGAACTGTTACCAAGAAGAATTTTCTACCTCTGAAAAAGAAAAATTAATTTATTGGGGACTGTTGGTAGAGGTAGAAGAATCAAATCAAATACAAACAAATCGTACAGATCCATAATACAAATTTGTCAGAAGATAGTGTATCAAAAAAGCAGGTATAGCAAGGAATGTTCATGAACACTATGGTCAGGAGAAAGTAAAGAATGATAGAAAATTCAACAGCAAACGGAGGTTAGGACAAAACTCGACTCGATGAAAACTAGCAACGGAGTAGACTACTAGAGAAAAAAAAAAGGTTGATAAAATTAAAATATGCAGGAATAGGTTAACTGTGTACACAAGCAGATATCAAAATAGTGTCAGCATATACAAGATACAGTTTGACCAAAAAATTGCACATTAAAAATTTTGGTTGGACTGGGGCCTGCAAGGTCATTCAGCATCAAAGTGCAATCGAGGGAAAACCCTTCTCTTACACTATGAAGTGACAGTCAAAGAGGTTAGCCAAAAATATGAAAGGAAGAGGGAACCAAAGAGTACAGTAGAAGCATACAAAGAGGTTAGCCAAAATCATGAAAGGAAGAGGGAACCAAAGAGTACAGTAGAAGCATACAAAGAGGTTAGCCAAAATTATGAAAGGAAGAGGGAACCAAAGAGTACAGTAGAAGCATACAAAGAGGTTAGCCAAAATTATGATAGGAAGAGGGAACCAAAGAGTACAGTAGAAGCATACAAAGAGGTTAGCCAAAATTATGAAAGGAAGAGGGAACCAAAGAGTACAGTAGAAGCATACAAAGAGGTTAGCCAAAATTATGAAAGGAAGAGGGAACCAGAGTACAGTAGAAGCATACAAAGAGGTTAGCCAAAATTATGAAAGGAAGAGGGAACCAAAGAGTACAGTAGAAGCATACAAAGAGGTTAGCCAAAAATATGAAAGGAAGAGGGAACCAAAGAGTACAGTAGAAGCATACAAAGAGGTTAGCCAAAATTATGAAAGGAAGAGGGAACCAAAGAGTACAGTAGAAGCATAAAGCAACGCTGATGGGCTT
Organism: Palaemon carinicauda; assembly: GCF_036898095.1. Lineage (NCBI taxonomy): Eukaryota > Metazoa > Arthropoda > Malacostraca > Decapoda > Palaemonidae > Palaemon > Palaemon carinicauda. The sequence continues at coordinate 16,847,367 of NC_090737.1, forward strand.
ATGGAACGCTGCAAAGACCCATAAGTAAGGCCTACAGTATTGTGTGTGTGGTGCACCTACAGGGGTCATGCTTGTGGTGAGCCAGTCATGAAGAGATTTACAAGGAACCAGGAAATAAGAACCACTTTTAAGTGGTACATTATAATTACTGAATACTATTTTTATGATGACCCTCAAACACTTTCTTATACTGTATATTTGAATGCTTCGTCTATCACTTTCATTCACAGATTTTGTTAATATAAATGTAATATATTAGATATTATTTGTTTAAAACACATGACCTACAGGTCATTGTGGAAGTAAGAGAAGTGTGAGAACTGCCATAGTCATATTCCAAGCAGGATGCGATTGCCAAACCTCAGCAATGTAACATTTTTCATGAAGAGTAAACACAACCAAGCCCCGTGAGAAAGAAGTTGTCTGTGAGAACGGAACGAGCATCTTCCGGTATAAATGTTGTGTTTACTATAATTCCATAAATGCTGAGATACCTGTGTAAACTTTAGTATGAAATTGGATATTTGTATCAGTTCACTTTACGATGTCATACGGAATGGTCATCCGACCAAACCAGCTATACTCTGTGATGGAGATGTTAACACTGTTCTTAAAGAATAAACTATTTTAAAGTTAACTTACTTAGACTTTACTTGAAGATGTAACATACCAACTCTAATATATAACACATTTTAGATGACATTTGAAGAGAACCCAAATGTGTGTTAACAACAGTAGCACACCAATATATATACTTGCAGCTTTTTTAACAAGTACTGTACATGCAGCTTTTCAGACATTCTCAAAATTCAAGCATTTTCTTAGTGCTTGCAGCTATGCATAAATTTCAATTTTTCTCTACAATGTAGCTACAGTTTAGTAAATTTTTTCATCTTTTGAAAAAAACTTCCTTCTTTTAACCAACCCATATGTTGTATTTCCTTACTGAAATACAGTGATACCTCTGGATACGAAAGTTTCTGCTTACGAAAAATTCAGGATACGAAAAGCGATTCAAAGATTTTTATGCCCCAGTACACGAATAAAATTTCAGGATACGAAAACCTTACGAGATCCCAACTCTTCGCCGAGAGTAATTTTAAAAAGCGCGCGCCGCCAGACTTTGAACTTGGGTAGACTCACAGCCTCCCGCTCACCCATTGGTTATCTCCCTACTCAGATGCTAGCTGACGCCAAAGATCCTGCTTTCCTATCGGTCGGCAACTATCCCAGCTTGCTTACGCACGGGCGTTCATCTCTCTCTCTCTCTTTTCGTTCCGACCGTGGTATCGTTAATAGACATTGTGTGCTTTCGCTTGTTTGACGTAGTGTTAAATACAGTACATTCGTACGCCACGTGTTATCGTTATTAAACATTCGTTACTGTGCACTGTACTGTATTAGTGTTTACTATACATAGTACTGTATATAACGTATGTAGTGTATTATATTACGTATTACTGTAGCCGTGAGTCCCAAGAATGTTGCCGAAGGAAAGAAGACAAGAATGTTGCCGAAGGAAAGAAGACAACGATGCTCTCGATGGAGACGAAACTTGAAATCGTAAAAAAGTACGAGTCTGGCAAGCGTTTAAGTGCGATCGCCAAGGAGTATGGCCGGAATCCATCTACGATAGGCACCATCCTGAAGCAGAAGGCGGCCATCAAAGCAGCGGCACCTTCTAAGGGCGTCACTATTTTCTCCAACAAGAGAACCCACGTGCATGACGAGATGGAGAGGCTGCTTCTTGTGTGGATCAAAGACAAAGAGATCTCAGGAGACACCATCACTGAGACTACAATTTACCAGAAGGCCTCCGCCATTTTCGGTGATATTGTGCGTTCTCAGGCCGAAGAAGGGGCAGGAGAAGGAACATCCCAGCAGGAACGAACCCCCAGAGTTCAAGGCTTCTCGGGGGTGGTTTGAGAAATTCAAGAAAAGGACTGGCATTCATTCAGTGGTACGGCATGGGGAGGCAGCCAGCTCGGACACGAAGGCCGCCGAAGCCTTTGTTAAAACGTTCGACGAGTTGACTCTGCAGGAAGGCTACAGTTCGCAGCAAATTTTCAATTGCGACGAAACTGGGCTTTTCTGGAAGAAAATGCATCGTCGGACGTTCATCACGGCGGAGGAGAAGAGGCTACCCGGACATAAGCCTATGAAGGACAGGCTTACCCTTGCTTTTTGTGCAAACGCCAGTGGGGACTGCAAGATAAAGCCCCTGCCGGTGTACCATTCTGAAAATCTCCGAGCCTTCAAAGCCCACAAAGTCATCAAGGAGAACCTTCCCGTGATGTGGAGGGCGAATGCTAAAGCCAGGGTAACGAGGCAACTTTTCATTAATTGGGTGAATGTCTGCTTCGGTCCGACTGTACGAAAATATTTGGAAGAAAAGCGCCTCCCTATGAAATGTCTGCTGGTGTTGGACAATGCTCCAGCTCACCCTTCTGGCCTCGAGGAATATCTTCTGACAGAGTATTCCTTCATAAAGGTCCTGTATCTACCGCCTAACACCACCCCTCTCCTCCAGCCCATGGACCAGCAAGTTATTTCAAATTTTAAAAAATTGTACACGAAGCATCTCTTCCAGAGATGTTTCCAAGTCACAGAGAGTACAAACCTCACTCTGCGTGAATTCTGGAAAGATCACTTTAATATCGTGATATGCCTCAAACTCATCGATCTCACTTCGCAGGAAGTTTCGAGGCGTACCCTGAACTCATCTTGGAGGAAGCTGTGGCCTGATGCTGTCTCTGCACGAGACTTCGAGGGGTTCGGGAAGCCTGGAGGCGAAGCCGAGATCGTTGACGATCCTGAACCCATTCAGCAGTCTGAGGTGGCTGACATCGTACATCTTGGTACGTCCATGGGGCTGGAAGTTAGCGCCGAGGATATAGATGAACTTATCGAGGAGCACCACGAGGAGTTGACGACGGACGACCTGAAGGAGTTGGAGACGATGCAAACGAGTGTTGTTCAAGAGCAGTTCTCTAGCGGTGATGAGGAGGATGTTACACCTTTGAAAACGACAGACATTAAGGAAATTCTCGCATGTTTCCATAAAATGGCAGACTACGTCGAAAAGGAACATCCAGAAAAAGTTTATACCAACCGTGCGCTTCAACACTGCAATGACGTTTGCCTAACGCATTTTAGAAATGTGTTGAAAAGTAGGCAGAAACAAGCTTCATTGGATAGTGTCTTATTAAAGAGGCCAGCGGTATTAGTAGGCCAAGACAAAGGTGAAAGTGAAGAAAAGAAACAGAAAAGAGGAAGTGATGAAGAATTAGAAGGTGAAAGTAAAGAAAAGAAACAGAAAAAAGAAAGTGATGAAGAAGTAGAAGAAATTTAGAAAATATGAAAAACGTAAAGTTATAAAAAAGCAAAAAAAAAAAAAAAAATTCAATTTTAAGTTTTATGTTACCGTTAAGTGTTTAAGTAATTTTTTCTTTCATTTTATAGTTTTCCATACGTAACGTTAAGTGTTAATTATTTCTGCCATTTTTTTATTTCGTAAAGTTTAAGTGTTAATGTGTAAGTGTGTAAATTACTGTACGTAGTCTGTCACTTGTTACGTTTTCTGCCTTATGCCATCCTCCTCTGCCGCGACTTCGCTATCGAACATCGTCTCAATCAAAAGGTAAGTTTCAACTTTTTTGTTACACTAATTAACTGTAACCTTTTTTTCAGGGTATCAATCCTTAATTTAGGTGTACGTACAGGTAACAATACACCTTCACTGATCCAAATGCTTTACATACAGTACCGTAACTTTAATACAGTAGTAAAGAAAACGGACCGTTTTCTTAGGGCTTGGAGGGGATAGCTAGGCTATAACTACATTATTGAAGAATCTCATGGTGGTTTCTGGAATGGATTAGGCTGTTTTTAACGGTTGGGTTAATTATTGAATGATAGAAATGGCTGCATTGCATGTTTATTACTACAGTTTAGCGTGTTTATTAATAAATAATAAATTACAACACAATTACACATGAGAATATGCACTCTAAATTAGATACATGTAAAAAAGAATAATGATCAGGAAATAATAAATAAGAAAAGGGATTTTGACGAAGGAAAAATCTATTTCTGGGGAGAGACCTGTGACGCCCGGTGAAAAATCCTTCTTTCTACCTTTTCTGATATAAATCTTCCAAATATACCAGAGAAAAATATAAGCATGGAATGCAGAGGTTACTACCCTCGCGCGAGCACCTCGTGAGTGTCGTGTATACATCATGGGCGTGTGAAAACCACTATTCACAGGCTGTCTTCCAATTAGATAACTCCATCAAAGGGAAGGGCCGTAACAAAGACCCCAGAAACCATACTTGTACCACGCCACGTCACTTTACCTTAGAAAGTCCAGCGCAGGTGTTGTTGGTCTTGCTACGCAGAGGAGACGGACGGGCGGCGAGGAGGTAGAGAGGTTGACTACGATAAACGTACACTACCGTAACTTATTCTAACCGACACTAAGTGAACTTTAACCTAACTTAGCTTATTTATTTTTTTTATTTTCATATTTTATATATTTTTTTTACATTTTCTTTTTTTCTTTTTGATGATTAATTTTAATCACTTTCACTCTCTCCACTTAAAATTGATTGAATTTTTTTCTCTTCACTCTTTGCCGTTTTCTTTGAACCACTTCCATCCTCTTCATCACGAGTTCGCTTTGTAGTTTTTTTTAAAGAAGCTATCGATAGAAAGTTGCTTGGTACAGCTTTTCAGAAAGTTTCGAAAATAAGTTAGGGAAACATCATCAAACTGCGCAACTACACGACAAACCTGCAATTTCTTTGTATGGTATTTGTCGATGAAGTCGACCACGTTTTAATATTTTCCTAACACCTCTTTTATTTGCGCCGAACCTATTGCAAGTTCACTCACACGGACGCCACGCTCATGCTTTTCAATAATTCCTTGCTTTACTTCTAAAGAAAGCATTTCCTTATTCCTTTTCTCACCACAACTACTACCACTTGCGAAACTAAGCCTTTTAGGAACCATGATTTACGTAAAATACCGTAAAAGGATGAACGTAAAAAATCACTATTAAAACACAGTTAATAGCAGAACGCACAGGGCACAACCACAGGAAGCCGACGAGAACAGAGGAATGTCCCAAGCCACGCTAATTGAGGGTCCCTCCGAGGTAGAAATGCTGCCTTCTATCGGCGGAAATAAGAAATACATCCGGCGCTATGAATACCATCTACGTGCATGGGTATCGTTTACTTCTGGTGTCGAAAAAAAATTTGGGTGTAGAGTAGGAAAGTGTTCGAATTGTGCTTCGCGTGTCGAAAAATTCGGATACAACCGGTACGACGAAAATTGCTTACTTCATGTGTCGAAATAAAATTCGGGTGTAGAGTCGAAAAATTGCTCGAATTTTACTTCGGATGTAGATACGTTCGTGTGTAGAGGTTCCACTGTACTTACCCGCTGGTTATATAAGAATGGCTAAAGTCCCTAGACGCCCGGCAGAAAATTCAAAATCTTGCGGCTATCGCAGATATGCCAGGTGTACACTAGCGCCCTCGCGGTATTCAGGTAGAACTATACCAAACCCTTCAGATCTTCCATGCCCCATGGTCTCTAAGAGGGGAGGAGGGTGAGTTTTTAACTTATATAACCAGCGATGAAGTACTGTATATTAAAAAATTTATTTTATTATGAAAATATTTTTAAATATAAATACTACCCGCTGATTGACACCCTTGGTGGCGGATCAGAGACTGCAACTTAACTGGAAATTCACTTTAGAGTTACATAAACAACTTCAGAGGTTCTCACCTCCTAAGGAAGCTGACTGCAATGATTCTCTGCCTCATTTTGTCTGCTATCCTTAGGAGATCCAGCGGTCCACCCAAGGGGCTGATGATCTCTAGGAGCTGGCAAACGGTGCTATAACCTATAACATGACAGGACCTCAACTAATACCCTTGCTCCAACCGCACTCTAGGAACAAATTGACCACCTGACCAAACAATAGATTGCGGAAGACTGACGACCAATCTCCACATACAACCATAACTTTACAAGTTCAAAGAGATAAAAAAGGGTATTAGGAAAAAAGGGAACATAGAGGTAGATCATTCACCTACTATCGCATGTTTTAAATAATGGGATGCGAATACAGACTCACTTCTCCAGAAAGTTGTATCCATCAAACTTTGCAGAGAACGGTTCTGTTTAAAAGCCACTAAGTCGCTACTTTTCTGACTTCATGCATCTTCACCTTGAGAAGCCTCTGGTCTGCCTCATCACACTGTACGTGAGCCTCTCTAATCAAGAGCCTTATGAAAAAGGATAAGGCGTTCTTTGACATGGGCAGTGAAGGTTTTCTAACTGCACACCACTAAGCGTCTGAGTCGCCTCTCAAACTATTAGTTCTGTCCAAATAGAACCTTAATGCTCTTACAGGGCAGAGCACTTTCTCTAACTCTTCTCCCACCACATCATAGAGGTTAGGGATCTCAAAAGACTTCGGCCATGGACGGGAAGGCTTTTCATTCTTGGCCAAAAATCCCAACTGTAAGGAGCATATGGCTTTCCCATCTCTGAAACCAATGTTCCTGCTTAAGGCGTGAACTTCACTAACCCTTTTAGCAGTGGCTAAACTAACCAGAAACAGTTTTCAAGGTTAGATCCTTAAAAGAGGCCAAGTGTAAGGTTCAAATCTGTCACTTACGAGATATCTAAGAACCACGTCCAGGTTCCAGGCAAGCGATTCTGTTTTCTTTTCTTTGAGGTATCAAAAGACTTAAACCGATCCTGCAAGTCCTTATTGTTGGAAAGGTCCAAGTTCCTGTGTCTTAAGACCGTCGCCAACATACTTCTGTAACCTTTGATTGTAGAGGACGAGAAGTTATGCTTATTTCTGAGGTCTAGGAAGAAATCTGCCATCTGAGTTATAGAGGTACTGGATGAAGGAAGCAAATTAGTTCTACAACATTCTCTGAACAACTCCCACTTGGACTGATACACCTTGATGGTAGACCTTCTTGCTTTCGCAATAGCCTTGGCTGCCTTCTTCGAAAAGTCTCTAGATCTAGCGAGTTTTTCGATAGTCTGAAGGCAGTCAGCCGTAGAGCTCGGAGGTTTAGGTGGTTTCGTGCCAAGTGAGGTTGTCTGAGAAGATCTGGTCTTAAGGGAAGGCTTCTCAGGACATCTACCATCCATTCCAGTACCTCTGGAAACCAGCTTTTTGACGGTCAGAACGGAGCTATTAGAGTCATCCTGGTCCCTTCGTGCGACATGAACTTCTGCATCACCTTGTATAGAATCTTGAACGGTGAGAATGCATACACCTCCATATGTGACCAATTCGTTAGGAAAGCGTCTATGTGCATGGCCTCGGGATCCGGTACCGGTGAACAGTTTGCAAAAAGACTTACGAGAGGATGACTCCATAACTGCCACAGACTCTTGCAGACCTCTGGGTGCAACATCCATATCGTGGGGAGAACCTGATCTCTCCTGCCGACTCTTTCCGCACTTCCATTCTTGACCCCCTGAATAAAAAGTCAACACTTTCCTTTCCTCTGCCCATACGAGAAGGGGTCTCGCTATCTCGTACAGAGACCATGAGTGGGTCCTACCTTGCTTCGCTATATAGGTTAGAGCTGTGGTGCCGTCCGCATTGATTTGGACCACTTTGCCCAGGATCGGCTCCTCGAAGTCTTAGAATGCCTATGTACTGCCAAAAGTTCCTTTTGGTTTATGTGGAGAGTTTTTTGCTCTACCGTCCACAGACCCGAGAGCTCCTTCTTCCCTAATGTCGCTCCCCACCCCGAGTTTGAGGCATTGGAAAACAACACGAGATCTGGGCTCTTCTGATTCAACGACAGACCTTCCTGCAGTCTGTGTTCGTTGTTCCACCACTGAAGATGTGTTTTTATGGAAGTCGTGACGGGAATGCTTTCCCTGTCGAGACTGTCCCGTCTTCCAATGCCAACTGAGGTGAAACTAAAGGGGGCGTAAATGTAACCTCCCCAGAGACACGACTTCTCCAATGATGAGAGAGTCCCCAGAAGGCTCATCCATTCCCTCACTGAACTGATGTCCTTTATAAAAGCTCGAAGTTTTAGGAGTGCCGTTTGGATCCTTACAGGCGTCGGAAAAGCCTAAAAACTCTGACTGTGAATCTCCATCCCCAAATAAAGGCTCAAGCCATGGCGTCCTGATGGAAGGTTCCTGTTTGGTAGCTTCCTTGGGTATAAGACTACTAAGATATTCCCAGAGAATTTAACCACAGGTTATCACAGAATTCTAACTTCTGGAGCGAGTATCTCAGAGGTTTCCCTTTAAGACATCGTAATACAACAGGGGACACGCATGTCTGAACGTGCCACATAGCTATCTCCACCCCGAACAGAGTTAATGCTTCGGTGTGTAAGGACTGAGAATAGCTGGGAGCCGTTCCACAGCTAATCTCACTCGTGGCTACTACTGATACTCGAGACGTAAACAAACGGACGCCATTGCTCTAATGACGTCACGCGCGTCTTTATCCTTTGTTTAGTAGCTGCCCTACTTAGACGGATTTTCCCTTGTGTTAACTTTATCGCTTTGCATCTTCGCTATGTCGTTACCTTCAGCCTCGCCTTCTTCTGGAAAGTTGAGTACAAGGTTCCAGTATTGTTTAATTAAGCTCTGGCCGTAAAGTAAATATTATTTCGCGAAATAATTGATGTTTTGTGGCAGAGCTGTGCCTCTACCGGACCCGCCATTTTATGGCGTCGTTGTTGTTTTGCATGTCTTATTTAGTTAGCCACAACAACGCTTCCGGCATTATATACTAATCGAATACATTAGTTTATTTAGTCTTCATAGCTAGGAACTTTTATATCGTGTTTAAACGCTCGCTATCGGTCATCGATTGACCTCATACCAGTCGGCTACTATAGCCCCCAGGCCAGGAGCCTACATACAAGTGTTCATGCATGATTTATTAGTGATCCTAGACTAAGTTATGAAGATAGTGGCATTATTATTTTACAATACTTTTGACTAGTGATGCAAATGTTTTCGCCTTCAGGGACCATATAGGGGATAGGCTAATCAGTGATTCTTTCTAGCCTAACCTAACCTTAGGACCCCTATATGCTTCCTTCATCCCCTGCCTTGGCACTCCCTCTATTTAGCCTTGATCCCTTTTCTGAGTAAAGGGATTAATTGTCTAATAGAGTATTTATATCGCCTCAGTCCTCCCTAAAGGAATGAACCCCCTTTAGGATTGCGTCTGAGAGTGAGGTTAGGCTAGCCTACCTCTATGGCTAGGATAGTCTATGACTTTCCTGCGATAGCGATACGTCTTCTTCCTTGCCTAGTTCAGGACTTTTAGCCCTGCTCTAGGTCGGGTTAGGAAGGTTTCTCTGTTCCATGCTGAAACTGTACTCTTGCACCGTTTTAGCCGATCGGCCTAATCTTAGGTTAGGGAGTGTCCTCCCTTCCCTTAGTGGCCGCTCTGGTACAGAAACCCTTCCTGGGAAGACCTCTCTCTTCTCCCTCCCCACCTATCTCTTGTATAGCCTAGCCTATGCTTAGGTTAGTTTATACTCATCTGTCCCCTGTCCTACAAATCCTCCTTAGGGTGGATGAGTAGGGCTACCCGAGCTTCCCTGTGCTGTCCGCTCTGGTACATATACCTTCATAGTGTCCTATAAGGTTAGTTACTAGTGTAGCTCTGCATAGGGGAGTCTCCCCCCCCCCCCCCTCTTGGGTGTTCCCTAGTCCTCCCTTGGGCTACCTGCTCCCGGTCCCTAGTGACCCCTGCTTATGGATGCTAGAGCCTGTCTCTATCATGGGTACACCCCCTCAGGGAAGGGGAGGGATGTCTGGAACCCTGACGGTACTTCCTGCATCCTTTCCCCCCTCCCCCTGTCTCTCTATCTATCCGGGTGCCGGTCTCTTGCCGCCTCTACTGTCGGCAATACCTGCCTCCCTCTCGGTGACTTCCCTACCCTTGCCGCCAGCCCCCCGTGTACCGAGGGACTGCCGGCTGCCGCCGGCTACTACCGGCGGCTCTCCTACTCCTATCTAATCGTCCGCTTGCCGGTCGATCTCCGGAGTGCCGGCATATACTGCCGGCAACCCGATACTACCTGTACCATCCTTACCCCAGTCACCAACCTGGCATCCTCCGGCTGCCGGAGCCGCCGCTCCCTGCCGGCGTGCCGCCGTTGTGCCGGCGGCCGCCATCCTGGTATCTAACTGACTTTGGAAATTGTCTGTTCTAGTGCCAGAATCTATGCTGGAGCGAGCTCCGGCATGCCGGCGGCTTGCCGGATGCCCCGGAGGCGTCAAGAATACTTGCACCCCCTCTCTGTAGCTATCATAAGACTAAGATAGCCCTACATTGCAAATAGATAAGCTGCTTTGCTTTTAAGATCAGTACCTAGTACTGCTCTATTAGTGATCATGCTGTCTCTTTGCATTCTTCTAATTCCAGCATGCTATGTGCATCTTAGCGCGGCTGGTTGCCAGAAGCAGTTACCCTTAATGAGGCCTTCTGGCTCTTAACTGGGAACCGAATGAATTCGATCCCAACCTTGTCCTTGGCTTTCCATGGAGTTCCAATATAATGGGAATCCTAGGAAACTATATCCAATGATCTCGGTCATTTGGATTATCCCAGGACCAAGCCTATGGTAACCAGCCGGGCGAGATGCATGGAGCGTGTTCTCCTTTACTGTTTCATTCTCTATGCATCACACCTTCTTTAAGTTAAAATTAATGATTAATATTAACTTAGTTTAAGAGCCATTCCTATGACTCCCCCATACTCATTTTCTCTTTCTTCCACAGGAGGAGCAGATGAAGTGTGACTTCGCCTTCTGCGCTGTGAAACGCTCGCAGTTTTACGGACATACGGCGTGCAGGACTCACGCCCCTTGTGCAGACAAGAAAGGGGATTTGAAGTTCTGGAATCCACTGGAATGTACGGTCTGCCAGGCCTACCTAGTTGAGGCCTTCCATAACCCTCCCTCAGCGGAGGTTAGAGACATTGCTCGTGAAAAGCTGCGCAAGTGGGTGCGTGGTTTTCAGAGAAATGCTACTGGACCGTACCTGGCCACCGAAGAACTGAGGTCCCTGTTGTTCCCTAAGGCCTCCCCTGACTCAGTGGTTCCAAAAGAAGCAATCCCCACTGTCCAAATTACGGTGGAACCTGATGTGGTCATGGCTCAGTCCATGCACGAGTGTCGTTTAGATTCCGAGGATGATGAACAGATCTCAGACGTCTCGGAAGACACGGAGAAGACGCTTATGGCTCAAGGAGCCGAAGAGGACGAAGACAAGGTGGAATACACCGAGTCGGAGCTTGGAGCTACTCCCTCGTCCATCCCTCCGCCTACTCCTACACCGACGGAAATGTCCATTCCGTCTACCTCCTCGACCCCGGATCCTTCCTCTTCTACCCAAGAACTGATCCGACTGATTAGAGCTGTCATGGACGACAGACTGAAGGAGAACCAGGAGTCCATCAGGTCTATGATTGGATCCAGAGACCCGAAGAAGATTTCGGTCAAGGATCTCCCAGCTTGCTCTCATGCCAACCCGTGGAGGTATGCAGAGCATATGGTTATTGCGACCGGCAGGATCTTTGTTAGTGACAAGATCGGCACGGTCCCGTTGGAAGATGTGGAGTTCTTCCCAAGCTTCGAGGCCTACCCGGACTGTTACGTCCGGCTTCGTTCCGAACCTGCCTCGAAGGAGGAGACCGAACCTAAAGAAGAGATAGTGTTCGATCTCGCAAAGGCCCAGGCTATGCTAGCCTCCGCATTTAAGAGCAGGGGCTTTACCTGCTCTAAGCTTCCTGCCTTGAGCAAGAAGCATCCTACATATGTCGCACCTGACACTGCGATTCTTCCTTTTTTGGAAAAGGCCTTGGCTGCATGCCTTAAAGCGGCGGAAGAAGGAAAACCCTGCCCTGCACTGGAGGAGTGCAGACCCTTCTCCATCGTGACACCCCCTGACACTAGACAATGGAAAGATGTTCAACATACTTTCGTCGTGGGTAGGCTCGATCCTGACGTCGCCGGACGTCAGTTTAATGAAGACCTCCCTAAGCTCAATGATCACCTCCTTCGCCGGGAACAAGACACGAAGGAGAGGCTTGCGGCATCTCTTTCTCATCAAGTCCAACTTGAAGTTATGGCCTGTGACACAAGAGTACCTGATCACTACATGGTACTAGCCAAATCCCACTTACTTACAGTAATGAAGGACTTGTACCATTTCATAAAGGCTCGTAGAGCCTGTCGTGAATTCGTGTTTGTCGGTGCCACCGTGAAACACGAACCCCGGAGGCTGATTTCCTCCAACATCTGGGGAAAGCACCTGTTTCCTTCTGACCTTGTCAAGGAAATAACTGACAGAGCCGCCACGGAGAATAGGAACCTTCTCCACAAGTGGGGCATGTCCAGAAAAAGGAAAACCTCTCAGGACGATGGACCTCAGCCTAAGAGGAAACCTCAGAAGCCAAAACCCCAGCAACGTCAACAACGACGTCAGTTTCCGGGACCCGCTACCTCCCAAGTGGTTGCCCAACCACAACAGACCTTTCAATTGGTCCCCCAACCGGTGTTGTCACAGTCACCGGTCTTCACCCCTGCCTTTGAGCAGCCATCCACTACCTTTCATGCCAGAGGTAGAGGCTCGTCCAGGGGTGCAAGCAGAGACGCCTCTCGTCGTCCCTCCAGAGGTAGAGGAGGAAAGGGAGCTAGCGGCCGAGGCAACAAGTCCTCGGGACACCAGAAGCAATGAAGTGCTTCCGGTGGGAGGAAGACTCCGCCAATTCCAGGATCGTTGGACCTTCGATCCTTGGGCACACAGCATCATCAAGAACGGTCTAGGCTGGAGTTGGGTGCAACCACCCCCAATCTTCCAGCGGTTCTTTCAACAATCGACCCCCATTCTGGAAGAATATGTTCTAGACCTCTTGAACAAGAAGGTGATAAGGAAGGTAAAGTCCACCAGGTTCCAAGGGAGACTGTTTTGCGTTCCCAAGAAGGACTCAGACAAGCTCAGAGTCATTCTGGACTTATCCCCCCTCAACAAGTTCATAGAGAACAACAAATTCAAGATGCTGACGCTTCAACAAATAAGGACCCTTCTGCCTCAAGGTTCCTACACGGTCTCTATAGACCTGGCGGATGCCTATTGGCACATTCCAATGAACCATCACGCTTCCTCCTACCTAGGATTTCGACTCCAAAGAAAAAGCTACGCCTTCCGGGCCATGCCATTCGGCCTCAATGTGGCCCCTCGGATCTTCACAAAGCTGGCGGATGCCATAGTACAACAGCTCCGCCTAAGAAACGTCCAGGTGATGGCCTACCTCGACGACTGGCTAGTCTGGGCTCCATCGCCCGAAGAGTGTACAAAGTCTTGCGACGAAGTTACCCAGTACCTAGAACACCTGGGATTCAAAATCAACGAGAAGAAATCTCGCCTCTCTCCGGCTCAGAAGTTTCAGTGGCTGGGAATCCACTGGAATCTTCAGTCACACCGCCTTTCCATCCCCCAGAAGAAAAGGAAGGAAATAGCAGGGTCTGTCAAGCGACTACTGAAATCCAAACGCATTTCAAGACGACAGCAGGAACGAGTTCTAGGCTCTCTACAATTCGCCTCAGTGACAAACCCAGTGCTTCGTGCACAGCTAAAGGATGCCGCGGGAGTCTGGAGACGATCGGCATCCATCGCTCGAAGAGACCTCAAGAGACGGCTTCCAAACAGACTTCGACGCCTCCTAAAGCCGTGGTCGGAAGCAAAGGCCCTGAAAAGGTCCATTCCTCTCCAACACCCTCCTCCATCACTCAACATCCACACGGATGCCTCACTGGAGGGCTGGGGAGGTCACTCCCACCTGAAACAAGCTCAAGGGACCTGGTCTCCACTATTCAAGACGTTCCACATAAACATCTTGGAGGCCATGGCGGTCCTTCTTACTCTGAAGAAGTTATCCCCGCCGCCCTCGATCCACATCCGTCTAACCCTAGACAACTCGGTGGTAGTTCGTTGTCTCAATCGCCAAGGCTCAAGATCGCCCCAGATAAATCAGGTGCTTCTCCCAATCTTCCGTCTGGCGGAGAAGAAGAAGTGGCACCTGTCTGCAGTTCACCTACAAGGATTCCGCAACGTGACAGCGGATGCTCTATCTCGGACAAACCCGATAGAGTCGGAATGGTCTCTAGACGCAAGATCATTCTCCTTCATCTCTCATCAAGTCCCAGAACTTCAGATAGATCTCTTTGCAACGAGCGACAACAATCAACTTCCTCTGTACGTAGCCCCGTACGAGGACCCCAAAGCAGAAGCGGTGGACGCCATGTCACTGGACTGGAACAGATGGTCGAAGATATACCTGTTCCCTCCCACCAACCTTCTGTTGAAAGTCCTCTCCAAACTGAGAACCTTCAAAGGGACAGCGGCCCTAGTGGCTCCCAAGTGGCCCCGGAGCAACTGGTACCCCCTGGTCCTGGAGCTGCAGCCCAAGCTGATCCCTCTCCCGGGCCCAGTTCTCTCTCAACAAGTACAGAAGTCGACTGTCTTCGCTTCATCATCGAAAATCAAGGACCTTCATCTCATGATTTTCTCTCCCTTGCCGCAAAGAAGAGGTTTGGGATCTCGAAGAAAAGTCTAGACTTCCTAGAGGAATACAAGACCGAATCCACGAGACGGCAATATGAATCATCCTGGAGGAAATGGGTCTCCTTTGTTAAAGCAAAAAATCCTAAAGAAATCACCATTGATTTCTGTATGTCCTTCTTCATTCACCTTCATGGACAAGGATTAGCAGCCAATACGATTTCAACCTGCAAATCGGCTTTGACTAGACCAATTCTATATGCTTTCCAAATTGATCTGTCCAACGACATCTTTAACAAACTGCCGAAAGCATGTGCTCGCCTACGCCCAGCACCCCCTCCGAAACCGATCTCCTGGTCACTAGACAAGGTGCTCCATTTCGCCTCCAACTTGGACAATGATTCATGCCCCCTCAAGGATCTGACTCAGAAAGTTATATTTTTATTTGCTCTCGCCTCGGGAGCTCGAGTCAGCGAAATAGTGGCATTATCAAGAGAAGAGGGACACATCCTGTTTGCTGATTCAGGAGAAGTGACCCTCTCCCCTGATCCGACGTTTCTCGCCAAAAATGAATTACCCACCAAAAGATGGGGCCCTTGGAGAATATGCCCCCTGAAGGAGGATGTCTCTCTATGTCCAGTAGAGAGTCTCAAGGTCTATCTTCGCAGAACTTCGAACTTTGGTGGAGGCCAACTCTTCAAAGGAGAAACATCGGGCAGCGACCTGTCACTGAAACAATTAAGAGCGAAAATCACCTACTTCATTCGCAGAGCGGATCCGAACAGTACACCCGCTGGTCATGATCCTAGAAAAGTGGCATCTTCTCTGAACTTCTTTCAGAGCATGGACTTTGAGAGCCTTAAAAACTTTACGGGCTGGAAGTCCTCGCGAGTTTTCTTTAAACATTATGCGAAACAAGTGCACGAAATCAAACATTTTGTGGTAGCCGCAGGTAGTGTTATGAAACCTGCACCTAACTCTGCGTAGAACAGTGAGTTACTTGGGACTAACTCTTCGGGTGCCTATGTTGACCCTCGAGTGATTCATAGTGATGTCTAAAAACACTTAGTGCTTTTATAACTGTTCTTATCCCAGGTGAAATGTCATAGTGTCACACAAGTGCCGCATGCCTTGAGCATGATGTGTTGTTTAAAGACTTGCGTTCCTCGAGAACGAGTACCTACTAATCCTGAAATTCCTTTTCAGATTCAAGAGCAAGCCTTTATTTCTATGTACATTATTATTACTGTAAATGAACTTTACTTTTGCTGTAAATTATTTAATTTCTGCATTGTGAAATAAAATTTCTATTTTATTACTTATGCGTCTCTTTCAGCTCCTACTTACTATGAAATACATACTGTCATAGTTTTATTTATTCCTCCTTTCTTATGGTCATGAAGAATTTAAGATGTCTAATCCTAAATTATATTCACCTTGTCTCAGTAAGGTTCCTACACGAATACTTACTTCTGATAATCAGGAGATGAACTCTATACACAGTGCCCAACCACCACTGGCCTACTTCAGAATGTTCCTATACAAATATCAAACATTCTGCTTCATCTCTAAGTTCTTAAAAGTTCTTCTGTCAAGATGAATAGCCCTTCAATACCACTTTGACGTCGGCATAGCCCATGGGAACTTCCTACCAATGGGGGGCAGGATACTTCGTTCCTATGGTTCTTACCTAAGATTACTTTGCTGTTTTGTCAATGCCTAGGCACTTAACTCTGGGGGAAAATCTACCACGATACATTGATTCTCTGGTACTCTTCCATCAGGACGCCATGGCTTGAGCCCAAAAAACGGATTTTGAGCGAAGCGAAAAATCTATTTTTGGGTGAGATAGCCATGGCGTCCTGATGGACCCTCCCTACTACTTCGTTCAGTTTGTTCCCACCCTACACAATTGTATCATGGTGATGGGCAGCAACTGGCGCCAGGATAAAGACGCGCGTGACGTCATTAGAGCAATGGCGTCCGTTTGTTTACGTCTCGAGTATCAGTAGTAGCCACGAGTGAGATTAGCTGTGGAACGGCTCCCAGCTATTCTCAGTCCTTACACACCGAAGCATTAACTCTGTTCGGGGTGGAGATAGCTATGTGGCACGTTCAGACATGCGTGTCCCCTGTTGTATTACGATGTCTTAAAGGGAAACCTCTGAGATACTCGCTCCAGAAGTTAGAATTCTGTGATAACCTGTGGTTAAATTCTCTGGGAATATCTTAGTAGTCTTATACCCAAGGAAGCTACCAAACAGGAACCTTCCATCAGGACGCCATGGCTATCTCACCCAAAAATAGATTTTTCGCTTCGCTCAAAATCCGTTTTCTGGGATGGAGTCAGCTGTGATTTCTTCGAACTCACTAGGAGTCCCAATTCCTTGGTCAATTCCAATGTCATTCTCAGGTCCTTCAAACAGCAATCAGCTGAGGTGGCTCTTATAAGCCAATCGTCCAGGTACAGGGAGGCCCTGATTCTCCTTGAATGCAGCATGCTTGCAACATTCAGCATGATTTTGGTGAACAATAGAGGAGCTGTGCTAAGACTGAAACATAAGGCTCTGAACTGGAAGACCTTGTTTCCGTACATAAACCTCAGATAACGCCTGCAGCTGGGGTGTATTGGAATATGGAAGTAGGAGTCTTGGAGATCTAATGAGACCATCCAATCGCCCTTCCTTACCGCTACCAGAACCATCTTCTGTATTTCCATGGTAAACTTCCGTGTTCTGGACGTAGCCATTGAGAACACTTACGTCCAGAACTGGTCTCCATTCTCCTGAACTCATGGGTACTAAGAATAGCCGGTCGTAAAACCCCAGTGATGTTAAATCCTATACCCTCTCTATCGCTCGCTTCTCCAGTAACAGACATCTGAAGCCGCATGGCCTGTCTCTTTGGACCCTCCCTGTATCTGGGCGAAAGATCCACCGGATCTGTGACTAGTGGAGGATTTGATAAAAATGGAATCTTGTATCCCTCCTTCAACACTAGGATGGACCAAGGGTCCACCCCATTCTTCTCCCAGGCCTTCCAGAAGTAATTCAAGTCTGGCCCCTACTGCTGTCTGAAGGATAGGGCAGTCAGACACTACCTTGGCCGGTCTTGGTTCCTCTCTTCTTAGGTTTCCTCCCGTCGGACCTGAAGGAACCCCTTCCGGTAGGCTTACCACGAAAGGGCTGAGAGGGTCGTACCCCAGAAGTACCTTCTTTTGGTTTACGGGACGAAAAAGAAGGCAGAACTTTCCTGGCTGTATTAGCCACAAGATCATGAGTAGCCTTTTGGGTTAGAGCAGTGGCAGCTTCCCCTACCAACTCTTGTGGGAATAGGGTAGAGGACAGTGGAGAGAATAGCAATTCCGATCTCCGGTAAGGAGGAACTCACGCTGAGAGAAAGGAACACATAGTGGCCCTCTTCTTAATCACTCCAGCCGTGAAAAGAGCAGTCAACTCGTTAGAGCCATCCCTAACTCCCTTGTCCATACAGGACATCAAATGAATGAGACTGCTAGTGTCCGTGCCTTTCATTTCAGAGACCTTTTTCCCTAGGGCTCCCAAAGACCAATCTAAATAGTTAAAAACTTCAAAGGCCCTGAACATGCCTTTAAGTAGATGATCAAAGTCTGTCATAGACCACCACGCTTTCGTTTTCCTTAAGGCCAGACGACGACGAGGAGTCCACAAGGCTCGAGAAATCTCCCTGGGCAGAGGCAGGAGCTCCCAAACCCAGAACTTCCCCTGTCTCATACCAAATGCTGGATTTGGAAGCCAATCTTGCGGGTGGAAAGGCAAAGCCCGTTTTGCCAAGTCCTCTTTGATTCAATCCAAGTTCCCATCAGTTTCAAGGCTGTTTTAGAAGAGCGTGAGAGCACCATCTTAGTAAATAGAGGCACTTTAGTAGCATTCCTCAAGGAAAATTCCGATGGGGGAGAACATGGAGCCACAGGAGTAAAGTGGTCTGGAAAGAGTCCCGTGAAAATCAACAAATTTTTTGAGATCCACTGAATGTTGAGGATGTTTCTCTTCTTCCTCTTCCGAAATAGCTTCCAACAGTTCGTTCAGGTCAGATACCTCCTCTGGTTCTTCTGGCAGTGCAGCTGTTGCTGCAGCCTGAACCGAAGAGTCAGTGCCGAAATGAGAACTCAGGCGATCAATAGTTTTCCGTTTAAAATCCCATTCAGCTTGGGAAACAGCATCCAACTGATGTGGAGTGGTCGAGCTTGACTGATGTGTGACGCCACGAATGGACTGACGCTCGGCGTCAAGGGTCAACTGACGTGAGCCGTCGCGTGGACGCCTAGCGTCCGCTTGCTGTTGACGCCGACACTGACGCTCTATGCCGTCATGAGTCGACTGAAGTGAGCCGTCGCGTGGACGCCTAGCGTCCGCTTGCTGTTGATGCTGACGCTCCGTTGCATCATGAGTAGACTGCCGAGAGCCGTCACGGTGACGCGTTGCGTCCACTTGCCGCCGCTGCCGTTCTGCATCGCGTTCGTTACCATCCTGTCCTAGATGAACGTCAACTCTTTTGGAAGAAAAACGTTCAGAGGTCGATTTTTGTTTAGCAACAGCTCCCTGATGTGACTCATCCAACTCGTCCTGCCGTTGAACACTGCGATTGGGAGATCGCCTCTGCGATAACCCGTCAGCGCCAGAGACAACAGGCCGCCTGTGCGACAACGGGTCCAAAGACTGACGCCCAACCGCACTGCTAACCGCAGGTTGATAAGACCGCATCAACGACGAGAGCTGCCGTTTCATACCCAAAAGCATAGACCATTTAGGATCGCTGCTAAACGATACATTAGACTCCTTTTCTAATGGGGAAATCACCTTCTACATCGCTATCAAATCACTTCCCACTTTCGGGCGACGAAAGCCAGTCTGACGGAAGCGGCGGTGCATGAACTGTCACATCAGAAACAGGCATCAGTTCTGAATCAGACTATCACATCGACATCTACAACAGGACCTCTGGCAGAGCGTTTCGCAGGTGTGCAACCATCAGGAGAATGAAAACGCTCAGGCGTATCCCAGGTACTACAGCCTGGTCGACGCGAAGGCGATTCTTGTCGCTGAACGACCGCGTGAGACTTCCTTTTAAGCGGTCTGGAAGCGTGACGCCAGGTCTTGCTAAATGAACCTTCATCCGAGGAAGGTGATAACGCACCAACCTCATCTTTTCTATGATGAGGGTGAGCGACCTGTGTTACGACAGCAGGAACGCTCGAGGGGACGTCTGCACGATTGATGAAGCCTCTCGTTCCCTTTTGCCATCCGACATTACTTCTCCCATGGGTTCGGGAGCTTGAAAGAGGTCGTAGGCTGGGTGAACGACAGGATCGTGCAGACGCACCCACCACAACACTAAACACATTTGAAGCACTTTTCACATTTGATTGGTCGCCCACGCGACAACTTTTCAGCACATTGATCTCGGACAAGATCTGATTTTTGTCCGCAGCTAAAGATTCGACTCCTCTCACAGAGAGCCTGAATCGCGGTTTACATATCCTTCATAGAAGGTTCCTTCGGTTGTTGATCTACCACTACAGGGGAAGGAATAGGATCAATGACATTAGGTAAGGACAAATCAACAGAATGAGATGAACTGCGCCTAACCCTGTCCCTCTCTAATCTTTTAATGTAATGTTCATAAGTTACCCACTCACTATCGGTTAACTAAATGCATTCATCACACCGATCCCCAAAAGAACAAGACTTTCCCCTACATTTATTACAAATACTATGAGGGTCCACAGAAGCCTTAAGAAGTCTAGTACAACAACCTTTAACATACTCCCGAATTACAGGAGAGGGGTTGGCCATATTGAATTGGTAAGAGGGAAACCAAAAACAAACTAAAGTTAGATTACATAAATTGACCCCAAAACAAAAAGATTTCAAGAATAAATGAAAAGGAAATCAATTATGCGAAAGCCTAAACTAAGAAAACTGAGTACATCACCAAATAACCGTCCAAAACAGAGTAAGATTCAAGAGAATTTCCAATAGTTCCAGCCAGAAATGGCGGCAGAGAAGATCTGAAGGGTTTGGTATAGTTCTACCTGAAAACCGCGAGGGCGCTAGTGTACACCTGGCATATCTGCGATAGCCGCGAGATTTTGAGTTTTCTGCCAGGTGTCTAGGGACTTTAGCCATTCTTATGTAACCAGCGGGTAAGTTTTATATTTAAAAATCATTAGTACAGTACAATATTGGGCAAATCTGAACTGGTCTTTAACAAATAGTTCAACCTATAACACTATTTAAATGCTGATAATCTCACTAGATTTCAACACAAAAATGAGAATTCTTTCACGAATACAACATCATGGCGTAGAAAACTTGAACCTTGTGATTGATGGTCAATTTATTATCATTTAATTGCAGATTTTGATCTCAATTTTGGAGTTTTATATTCTAAAGATATTTCAATAATGAATTGCAATTCCTGCGAGAGAGAGAGAGAGAGAGAGAGAGAGAGAGAGAGAGAGAGAGAGAGAGAGAGAGAGAGAGAGAGAGAGAGAGAGAGAGAGAGACATTATTTGGTCAACAGTTTTAATACTTCTGATCAAAGTATACCAAAGATTTAATAGTGACAATATAAGCCTATTACAATACCTCAACATTCTACATCCAATTTTCAAGTTTCCGTGAACGTGCAGCAAATGAATTTTGACTTGACGAAATTAAAGATTCCCAGATTTTGGTCCAGAAAATCTCAATTAACTGATTTTCACATGCATTGTAAATAAGTAATTTCTGAATCAACAATTGCATTGTTTAATTCATAATATCCCTCTGAACAAACTATGACCAGCAAACCAAATATGATTTAAAAGTTTTAAAAAACTTGAACAAATTTATGTGTCTGACTTACCTAATCTTTTATGGTGGGTCGAGTGACATCAAAAAGCGTTCAATTGTCTTGTTCACTGGTTTCTTGTTGACTGCCATACACATCTAGGTATATCCACATCTAGACATAAGTTCAGTATTAATTATTTCCAGCAACCGGATTTTTTTTTATCGTGTTTTCATTACATAATTTACCTTGAATATTGGCCTTTTGATATATCTTTTTTATATCTAGATGGCATATACAACCTAGAAAGAACTTCGAATGTTTTCTCTTATTTTATATAAAAAAAAAATATACTGGCAAGAAAGAACTTCGAATGTTTTCTCTTATTTTATATAAAAAAAAAAAATATACTGGCACTATTTTTAATAGATTCTGTACAGTATTTCATAAACTTCATTTACCTATTTTGAAGTTACTATTTGTATGTGCGAGCTGTATATGAAACCTTAAGTGGTCATAATTCTGTGTGAACATTATATGAAACCTTAAGTGCTGTCATAATTCATGTATGATTTCATTGATGAACCATAAACAAATTTAGCAGGAAAATATTAATCTATAGTTTTCAAGATAAAAAAAAATAAATATTCATAAAACTTCACCTGGATAATTTGTATCTAGAATGCACCATCCGTGTGTATCTTTGCTCCAGTCTGTTGGTTGTCTTGTGTGACAGCAAATCTCTTGCAAGTCATTTCAATATATATAAGATTCGATACAACCCAAGTTATTTCCTAGCAACGATTTAAGACTAATCGTTCTCTTCCTAAAAATTGATAAGATTTTTATTAAAGAAAACTATTTTATTTACACTATAGAAATAAACATTAGGTTGGTATGAGGACGTGTGAGGTGGACGTGTTCAGAGGCGCTCCGGACACTTACTGGAATAACTATGGTCATTTACGTGCTTTCCCGTTAAAAATGTGTGTGTATGTGCATGAAGTGCTGCTCTGCCTAGTGAAATGTTCTTTATCACTTGCAATCCTGTGCTTCTTGTTATAATTGAAAATTTCCCTCTAATCCAATCAGTGCCCAAAATTTCTTCCCCCCTCAGTGCCATTGGCTGCTTTGGTTCAAACAGTGAATATATGACAAATTCGAAGATAATTTGTATTTTTCCTAACCATACAAACCTTAGCTATTTACAAAGGGTTTACTTTTAGCGCAGCTGAAATGACGAGCCAATAGTTTTTAACGAGGGTTAATTACCCCCGCGCTAGTTAGCGGGGGGTGGGGAAGGGTAGCTTGCTACCCCTCCCCCCTCCACACACCGGTGACTTGCTTCACTTCACTTCACTTAGAGGTAGGACTTGACTTGGGGGTCAGGGATGGCGGGCACATATGTGTAAATAGCTAAGGTTTGTATGGTTAGGAAAAATACAAATTATCTTCGAATTTGTCATTTGTTCCGTAACCGAAATACAAACCATGCTATTTACAAAGGGTGACTTACCCCTTAGGAAGGGTGGAAAGTCCCCAGCCTTACTGACTTCGGCTTGCCCGGGGGCTCGATCCCTCAGTGAGCAGCACTAGAGAGAGGGAGCCCCTGTACCTCACAGGTTCCTAGCATCGCTAGGAACGAGTGGCCTACATAAGCAGTGTGAGGAGGAGAGTGTGACTCGTCCTATGAAGTTGACCTTGAGACCTTCAGATAGGAATTCTAGGATAGGACGTTCCCCATACCACCTCGTCAGGGTATGGGAGACGCAACAGTATTAAGCTTAATACTAGGAGCACAAAGAAGCATGGGTTACCTGCAGAGGTCGAGGTCAGCTATGCGAGGACCAGGATGCTGCTTCCCAAGAGAGGGGAGAATGAAGAAAGGGTCAGACATACTCTTTCATTCACGCAGACTAAGACCGGGTAACAACGCCCTCAACCTACTGCTACTTGTCCAAAAAGGAGCCTGAGGTTAGACCAGCTGTTGTGCAGCCACCACAGGGCCGATAGAGAACGTATCGAGGCTCCTGTGGGTCACGTCTTGCAGGTAGTGGGCTGTGAAGGTCGTTTGACGCTTCCAGACCCCAGCTTGAAGTACCTGCGTCACAGAGAAGTTTCTCTTGAAGGCCAGGGATGTAGCAATACCCCTGACATCGTGGGCCCGAGGGCGACGTGACGGAGGAGGGTCAGGATTCAGGGCATGGTGGATAACCCTTCGAATCCAAGCTGAGATGGTGTTCCTGGTGACCCTCCTCTTTGTCCTGCCTGTGCTCACAAACAAAGCTCGCACATGAGGACGGACTGCAGCCGTTCTCTTCAAGTAGTACCTCAGACACCTCACTGGGCATAGTAGCAGCTGGTCTGGGTCGTTTGTTACAGAACGGAGACTCGCGATCCTGAAAGAGTCGAACCGAGGATCCGGTACTCCAGGATTCTGAGTCTTGGCCACAAACTCAGGGACGAACCTGAACGTTACCTCCCCCCATCCCCTTGAATGGGCGATGTCGTACGAGAGACCATGAAGTTCACTAACTCGCTTGGCCGAGGCCAAGGCGAGTAGGAAAGCCGTCTTCCAAGACAGGTGGCGATCGGAGGCCTGGCGTAATGGCTCGAAGGGAGGTCTCTTGAGAGACCTGAGGACTCGAACCACGTTCCAAGGAGGGGGTCTCGCTTCTGACTGGGGGCAGGTAAGCTCATAGCTACGTATGAGTAAAGAGAGTTCTAGCAACGAAGAAATATCCACGCCCTTCAATCTGAAGGCCAAGCTTAAGGCTGAGCGATAGCCTTTCACTGCCGAGACAGAAAGGCGCATTTCTTCTCGCAGATAAACGAGGAAGTCCGCTATTGCTGGAATAGTGGCATCGAGTGGAGAGATACCCCTTCCACGACACCAACCACAAAAGACTCTCCACTTCGCTTGGTAGACTCCCTCAGAGGACCTTCGCAGGTGCCGAGACATTCTCTCCGCAACCTGTTGCAAAAAGCCTCTCTCCGCGAGGAGACGCTGGATAGTCTCCAGGCGTGAAGCCGAAGCGAGGCTACGGCCCTGTGAGGGACACCGGAGTGGGGTTGTCTGAGAAGCTCGTGTCGTGGAGGAAGCTCCCTTGGGAGTTCCGTCAGGAGTTGCAGAAGGTCCGGAAACCATTCCGCGTGATGCCATAGCGGAGCTACTAGAGTCATGGAACAGTTGACCGATAGTCTGGTCCTGTTGAGCACCCTTCTCATCAGACAGAATGGTGGGAAGGCGTACACGTCGATGTTGTCCCACCGTTGCTGGAAAGCATCTTGCCAGAGTGCATTGGGGTCCGGGACTGGTGAGAAGTACAGAGGCAGCTTGAAGTTCAAGGCTGTCGCGAACAAGTCCACTGTCGGGGAACCCCACAAAGTCAGGACTTTGTTGGCTATCTGAGGATCAAAAGACCACTCGGTACTCACTATCTGCGAAGCCCTGCTCAGACTGTCGGCGAGCACATTCCTCTTGCCAGGAATGAAGCGAGCTGATAGTGTTATCGAGTGGGTTTCGGTCCACCCCAGAGTCTCTACTGCAAGATGGGATAGCTGTTGCGAAAAAGTTCCTCCCTGCTTGTTGATATAAGCCACTACCGTGGTGTTGTCGCTCATCACCACCACGGAGTGACCCGCCAGGGACCGTTGGAACTGCTGAAGAGCCAGAAAGACGGCCTTCAATTCTAGCAGGTTGATGTGTAGGCACTTTTCTGATTCTGACCAAAGGCCTGAGGCCCTCTGGTTCAGAACGTGCGCCCCCCACCCTTCTTTTGACGCGTCCGAAAACAGAGTCAATTCCGGGGGGAGGACGAGAAGACTCACTCCCTTCCGCAGGTTCTCGTCGGCCAGCCACCACCGCAAGTCCGTCTGTTCCAGAGACCCCATTGGGATCAGAATGTCCGGGGAATCGGATCCTTGATTCCACCGGGACTTGAGCCGCCATTGAAGGGATCTCATCCTGAGGCGGCTGTTTGGAACCAGACGGGCCAGGGAGGATATGTGGCCTAAGAGACGCAACCACGATTGGGCGGGGAGTTCTTTTCGCCTGAGGAAAGGTTCCGCCACCCTCCTCAGCCTTGCTATCCGGTCGTCTGATGGAAAGGCTTTGTGGAGATTGGTGTCTATTAGCATGCCTAGATAAACCAGTCGTTGGGACGGCTGCAGAGAGGACTTCTTGAGGTTTACCACGATACCCAGATCCTGGCAAAGATCCAGAAGCCTGTCTCTGTGCCGAAGAAGGGTCGACTCCGAGTCTGCTAGGATCAGCCAATCGTCTACGTAACGAAGGAGACGAATGCCGTTCCTGTGCGCCCAAGATAAAATCAGGGTGAACACTCTGGTGAACACCTGAGGAGCTGTGGAGAGACCGAAACACAGCACCTTGAACTGGTAGATCTTGTTGTCTAGGCAGAATCTCAGGTACTTCCTGGAACACGGATGGATTGGGATCTGGAAGTACGCGTCCTTTAGATCCAGTGTACACATGAAGTCTTGTGGTCTCACCGCAAGTCTGACCGTGTCTGCTGTCTCCATGCTGAACCGGGTTTGTTTGACAAACCTGTTCAGAGCTGAGAGATCGATGATGGGTCTCCAGCCTCCAGTAGCCTTCTTTACAAGAAAGAGTCGACTGAAGAAGCCTGGGGAGCCGTCCACGACCTCCTGGAGAGCACCCTTCACGAACATGGTCTCGACTTCGGCCTGAAGGGCCAGCCCCTTTGCCGATCCCATGGCATAGGAGCTCAACGACACTGGATTCGCTGTCAGGGGAGGTTGAGATGACGTGAACGGGACGCGATAACCTTGGCCGATCACTGAGACCGTCCAAGCATCGGCCCCGTGTTGCTGCCACCTGCGGACGCAGCGCTGAAGGCATCCCCCCCCAGGTGGACACGCAGGGGGACTGCCACCCCTAGGGCTTGCGGCCGCGGCCGCCACCCCTAGGAGTCTTGCCTCCCCTGGAGGACTTACCGCCCCTCTTGACCTTGGCTGGAAAGGGCTGGGGCTTAGACACCACTTTCTTAGCTGCCGGTGCCTGTTTGGGAGCCTTACGAGACTGTTGCTGCTGTTGTGGCGGGGCTGGAGGCTTATAGGGCCGAGTTGTAAGGGCCCTGTGGAGGAGGGAGTCCGTGCTGGATTTCCTCCACCTCTCAGCCGTTCGCTCCAGGTCTTGAGGCTCAAACAGGCTCTCCCCCAGAAGGGAAGCATGTCGGAGCCTACACACATCTACGGCGGGGACCTTCGGATGGAATCTCTCGGACACAGCATCGCGACGCCTCAACACCGAGTTGGCCCACAGGGTGGTAACCTGGTGCGCCAAAAACTCGATGGAGCGGGTGCCCGAGAGCAAGAAGGTCTCTAGGGCCTTCCTATTGGTCTCCTTGGACAAGTCCTCCGATCGCAATAGGATGCCCAGAGATCCTAGCCAGAAGTCCAGCCACGAAGTGGCCTGCATGGCACACTTAGCGACCTTCTCGTGGTTAAGGATCTCTGCCGCCGAGAACGACACCTGCCGGGCAGAGAGTTTCTCCAGGGGAACTCCCTTCGCCAGCTCCTCCACAGAGTGATGGAGAGGAAGAGCGAGGTTGTGCTCACCCAGGATCTCGAAATACCTCCTCTGCTGAAGGCGAGGAGGGGGGATAAGCTTGTTCCCGGCAGTGGAACGACTGGAGGAGGCAAGAAGTGCGAGCTGAGCGTTGGCCCTAGCTCTGGCACTCTTCAGCCCCCGAGACCAGGGCAGAGCTGCACTGGTCTTAGGGGCCTTCCGAACGTCAAACACTTCATCCAGAATCGTGTCTTTGCCTTCACGGGGGGCGATGACTGGATCCGTAAGTCTGTTAAGTGTCCTTATCAGGCTTAGGACCTGCCAGAAGGCATGTTCGGACTCTTGCTGTTTTCCTCCCTGCGGGCTGGCAGCTAAGTCTCCTGCCCCAGGAATCTCTTCCTGGGGTGATACGTGGACATTCCCCTGGGTAGTCGTGGGTTCCTGACGAATCCTTGCAGAGGATTTAGGGACGGTCTTGGAATCCTTGGGTTCCCTCCTGGGAGGGATACAGGATCCCAACAACGAGGTTCGAGGGGCCCCTTCCTCACGAGACGATTCTCCTGCCTGAAGCGAAGTCTCCCCCCCTGGTGCCGAGGGGAAGACTACCGCCCCACTGGACTCACCTGAGGACGGAAAGGCCTCGTCCACGGGAGAAGGAGAGAGTACTCGTGCAGGAGAAGGGACCTTCGAGACCGACCTCTTGGGAACCAACTTCGCCCTAGGGGAAGTCACCACGAAGTCCACTCCTCTCTTTCTCTTCAGCGTAGGAGAGACAGCCGCTGGTTTGTTACCCTGGCCGGCGAGTGCTGGTTTCATAACCCTCACTAATGCCCGTGCCAGCGGACCAAACCAAGTCTGCTGCTCCAAGGACACAGAGTCCGAAATCCTCGCTAAAGAGAAAGGGATCGGGCGATCCTTTGGAGTGGACACGGCGGTACCTGCCTGAAAAGAAGGTGGGGAAGAATGCTGTACTGACCTGTCTTCGTCCTGCACTACCAACCTGTGCTTGGATGGAGGTGATCCCGAGTGCCGTCTAGGAGCACGCGTCCCTGCTGCTACCACCGGCAGTGGAATTCGGCGCGAACGATGGTCGCGCGGGAGCGCGGGCGAGCAGGTGGATGATCGCGCGGGCGCGCGGGCGAGCGGTCGCGCGGTCGCGCAGGCGAGCGGTCGCGCGGGCGCGCAGGCGAGCGGTCGCGCGGGCGCGCAGGCGCGCAGGCGAGCGGTCGCGCGGGCGCACAGGCGAGTGGGCGCGAGGGTGGGCAGGTAAATGAACACGTGTCCGAGGAGACGAACGCAAGCGTTGGCGCGACGGCGAGGGATCGTGCTGCCGCGTAGGTGAGGAAGATCGCTGGCGATGTAGATCCACAGGCGATCGATGACGAGCTGGTGAGTGCAGTCGCTCAAGTTGGCGATGGCGCGATGTGGTATGTCGACGCACTGTTGTGCGATGGTGAGCAGCATGCGCAGGTGAATGACCGCGTAATGGTAAGCGATGGCGAGCAGCATGCGCAGGTGAATGATCGCGTGATAGGGTGCGATGGTGATCAGCATCCGCAGGAGGGCGATCGTTCAGGGTTGTGCGATGAGGAGCAGCATGCGTAAGCGGGCGATCGTGCAGGGGCAAGCGATGGCGAGCAGCATGCGCAGGTGAATGATCGCGTGATGGGGTGCGATGGTGATCAGCATCCGCAGGAGGGCGATCGTTCAGGGTTGTGCGATGAGGAGCAGCATGCGTAAGCGGGCGATCGTGCAGGGTCGTGCGATGGCGAGTAGCATGTGCAGGAGGGGGATCGTGCAATGGCGAGCGATAACGAGCAGCATGTGCAGGCGGGCGATCGCACGATGGCGAGCTAGAAGCTGGCGAACCATGTTCCTTCAGGAGCGTTGGCGAACGTCGGCGCGCTAGTTGTCGCTGTTTAATAGGCGATACTAAGATCGCCTGTGCGCGCTGGCAAGCAGGTGAACGCTGGCGAGGAGGTAATCGCTGGCGCGTAGGTGATCGCTGGCGAGCAGAAGGTCGACGCGTGTCCCGTGAGAGGACAGGTGGTGCGGCGCGTTCACGAGCAGGAACGGGAAGATCGCTGGCGCGTTGGCGAACATGTGTTTCTGATACACGCGCAGCACGATGTTGCGTAGCCACAGGACCAGGCAGATGGTGAGCAGGGAGTTCAGCAGGAACTAAAGGGTGGTCAGAGACCGCAGGGCGATGGTCCTCAAATGAGCGCCGACGCTCGGAAGAGAGCTGACGAGCAGGAGAGCGCTGGCGAGGGGGGCGAACATCAGGAGAGAGCCGACGAGCAGGTGAGCGTCGGCGAGCAGGAGATCGTCGACGAGCAAGAGATCGCTGGTGCGCTAGCACTGCTCGCGTAAGGAAAGAATCCCTTAGCCCCGAAGGGACCGTTGCCCGTCGGGTAACGAGTTCTCCAGAAGGCGAAGATCCGGCAGGAGATGGTGAGCGGTCTGCAGAGAGGTTCAAGGAGGGCGGAGCAGTAGGTTGAAGCTGACGAGGAGAGTCCCCCCCGGAGAACGAAGACCCAAAAAGGCGTCTCTTAGTCCCCCTGTAAGGGGAAGGGAGGCCCTTGTGGCGTAGAGGGCGGTGAGCCTTACGGCGGAGGCGGCCTCGGGGGAGATCGTCGGGACCATCGGTCCTCCGAAGGAGAGTCTCCGTCAAAACACTTCCCTCAGAAGGAAGCTGAGCAGCAGTCGAGACCGAAGGACTCGCTTCCCCCTTCGAAGGATGTACGGAAGGAGGAGGAGAGCCTTGAGCACCATCACCAGCAACAGCACCTGCGGCGGAAGGCCCAGCCACGTCGGAGGCCTCTGTCACCACGACATCGACAATATTCAGAGGGTCTACCTCTGCTACCACCGGCGACTGCTTAACAGCGGCCCCCAACGAGACAAGGTCAATAAGAGCGACCCTGGAGGGCAAGCCCTTAAGCCCCAGGGACGACCAAATCTGTAAAAGATCATCACTGGATAAGGCATTATCAATAACCTCCCCCGGAGGAGGAGGGGGAACCGCCTCGCTATGGGAGGCAACGCCCTCTCCCCCCACCGAAGGTAGGGAAACAGAACAAGGGCCTGCGCTCCCACTCGGACGACTCTCCTTAGGAGGCGGCCGAGGGGGAGCTTCGGAGGAGGTTTGGGCGGCGGAAGAAGAGTCCCGAGAACCTTCCTCCTTCAAGGCTAACCCCGGAGGAGAACGGTCTCTCTTGGACTACTTCTTACGCCGACGGCCAAACCTCTCCCACTGGGAGGCAGACCACTCCCTGCACTCACGGCACATGTTATCCTGGTCACACCGTCGGCCCCGACATTGAGGGCAGAGGGTGTGGGATCCGTATTAATGTCCGACATGAAAGTCCCACAAGGACGGCCGGCAACTCCAGGGCATGTACGCATAGTAAAGAAAATAACTGAAGGTCAACTTCCAACCAACACACACGCTGAAAAGAAAAAGCAGAAAATTAAAGGCTGTCACGAAGGCGATGAGCAGACACGTCTGATCACCGCCGAGCCAAAAGTGAAGTGAAGCAAGTCACCGGTGTGTGGAGGGGGGAGGGGTAGCAAGCTACCCTTCCCCACCCCCCGCTAACTAGCGCGGGGGTAATTAACCCTCGTTAAAAACTATTGGCTCGTCATTTCAGCTGCGCTAAAAGTAAACCCTTTGTAAATAGCGTGGTTTGTATTTCGGTTACGGAACAAAAGAAAATTAAAAAGAGAGGAGTAACGGTTTGCTCTTCGCTCAGCCTAACCACAAGGTTGACATAGAAAAAATGACCCCGAGTGTCGATAGTGCCTGTCGTCCCTCCACCCCTCACATACAGAACAATTGTGTTTATTTTATCAATTCTCGTTCTAACAACAGCGATCTGGAGTCCATCACAGATGTCGTGAGAAATCTTTTCACGGAAGAAGATATCACAATTGCATATGTCTCGTGCAAAGACTATATGCCCGACGGCATTCGGAATGATCGAAATGCAAAGAGCCTGACTTCTCAGAAGAAAATCACTCATGTCAACATGGCTCAAAACCACAACAAATGTTACCATTTGCGCGGATAACCCATACACCCTACCTCCGGCCCAGCCAGCTGACCTCAATATAGTGACTGTACATAACACTGCAGTAAAAGCTTTGGAATTGTCAATTTCACTGTTAAATACCTGTGAAGATCTCCGTGCAATCCCTGATGCAATCGCTGCAATGAGGCAGCAAATCAGTGATGCTGTAGGGCAGCAAATCAATGATGCCATCGCTGCAATGAAGCAGCAAATCAGTGATGCAATGGCCCTGCAAATCAATGATGCATTCGCTTCAATGGGGCTAAAAATCAATGAAATAACAAATTAAATTGGAGAGTTGAAAGGAAAATGTAATAAGTTGAATGACCCCACGGACCAACCCCAACTGCCACCTGAACAACCCTCATCTGACCCCACGCCCACTTCGGACCCACAAAACACCCGCTCTAGCCTGCCTGTTACAGGGCCAAGGATCGTTACGAAGCAAACACCAGTTTTGGATACCACCACCTCCCCCTCCCTATCGTTAGACAGAAGAGACTCAAGAGAAGTACCATCCACTCCTACCTCTCCCCCCTCCCCCCCTGCGACTGACTCATATGCCAGGGCGCTAATGTCAAATGCCCAAGACGATGACGAGGGATGGCAGACCTCCCGGCGAAAGACAAAGTTCCGACCTGACCGCAACCGCAAACAGGTCAACTAGCATTCATCCGGGAATATCGCCCCTCACCACCGCCCAAAGAGATGCCATGTCGTTGTCCACAACCTGTATTCCTCAGTGACTGAAGAAGCCATCAGGCTCCGGGTTAGGTATATAACAGGATCAGACCCCCTCATTCTTCATAGCCTCAAGTGTAAGACAGTAGGTCAAGTTGCATACAGGGTTTCCTGTTTATTCCATCATCGAGAGCTCCTGGTAGGCGAAAACTTTGGCCCAGGAACATGTGTCCTTTTATGATCATAAAAGAGATCGCCCTCCCCCAGCAACCTTAGTCCCCCAAAGTCACCTACGACAATCAGCCTCCCCCGCCAACGCCCCAGCACCCCCCACACCCCCTGAGATTTCTGCTCTTATCTCCAAAGGTCGACGAAATTCATGGAGTCATTAAGTATTTTGTCTTGGAACATATACGGGATCAAGCAGAATCTACCTGTCCTTAATGAGTTCTGCAATGATTTCCGTGACATTATTGCACTGCAAGAAACCTTACTCCTCCCCCATGACCTGGCTATCAGTGATTCGGTTCATGCTGATTATAATAGTTTCTCTGTCTTGTCGATGGTTACTCACGACTACATCATTCAAGGTCGTCCGAAAGGAGGTCTCTCATTTCTATGGCATAGATCTCTGGATAAGTGCGTGAAACCAGTGACGTATCAAACTGACAGACTTCTCGGCCTGCAAGTAACGATCGAAGGTAAAACCATATTAGTGATTAATGCATACTTCCCCTGGGAGTGCCAGTCAAACTTTGATCAGTATTGTATATTACTAGAAGTCCAAGGTATTATTAATGATACCACCGCTGACCATGTGTGCATAATAGGAGACTTTAATGCGCACCCATCTAGACTTTTCTATAATGAATTACAGCGTCTCTGTTCTCAACAATCTCTTCAAATTAGCGATGTTGCCATCCTGCCTCCTTCGTCCTTTACGTACATACAAAACAGAAATAATATGCCCATCACATCCTGGCTTGATCATTGTATTACCACTGACCACCTGCATACCTCTATCACTGAATGTATTATACGATACGACCTTTCGTCTGCATTCGATCACATACCCATACAGATCACATTTCACACACCCTCCCTCCCGGTGGTACCCATCCAAAGGAAGAGGCTACCATCCATCTCATGGGATTTCTCCAACCTCCAAAAATCTACTGCATTCAAACGCTTATCTGAAAGTAATCTCCGCTTGATAACTCAACCTGCCAAAGCCCTGCTCTGCAATAATCCTAATTGCCGCAACGAACAGCATAAAACAAAACTAAAGGAATTCTACGTAAATATAATAAATGCCTTAAGGAGCTCGGGAAGAGACACGTTTAGACTCTCTAGAGGTAACCATCGAAACATACAGTACCTGGTTGGAATGACTTAGTTAAAGACCTCTATGCACACTCTCGAGAAATGTTCCTTCTTTGGAGGAACGATGGTAGCCAGAGAGAAGGTCCCTTTGCTCTACAGATGAGACAAGCGAGAGCCCAGTTCAAACTTGCTCTTCGTCAATGTCGTAGCAACGAAAATCAGCTACGAGCTGATGCATTGTCCAGAAAATTGACCAATCATGACTTCCCCCATCTTTGGAAAGATATCAATTCACTAAACCCAAAGTCAAACAAACTATCCCAAAGAGTAGGGGATGCAGTTGGCGAAGAATCCATCGCAAGAATGTGGGGGATCACTTTAGTACCATCCTAAATTGTATAAATGACCAAGATACCCGAAATGAAGTGGATACTCTCATCAATGTCAATATGGATTTTCATTATAGTGACCGTATCTCCCCGAGTGACGTGTGCGAGGCTATCAAGAAATTACCTGGTAACAAGGCACCTGGCTGCGATGGCCTTCCTGCTGAGGCTTTCAAATTCTGCCACCCTATAATTTATATCCTATTCTCTGCACTATTTAATGCCTGTATATTACACCAATATCTCCCCGAAACCCTGCTACTTGTCCACTTAATACCTCTCATAAAAAACAAACTGAAGGATGCCAGTGACCCAGGAAACTACCGCCCCATCGCCATTACAACAATTTCATCGAAAATATTTGAATCTCTTCTGTTCCGTCGCCTTGCACCATTTCTCCACACCGCAGACAATCAATTTGGTTTCAAGACTAACCACTCGACTGACACCTGTATATATATTTTAAAGGAGTTATTGAATTTCTATATATCCTCGGCCTCCCCTGTCTACTTATGTTTTGTAGATGTGCAGAAGGCATTTGACAGAGTAAACTATCTGAAACTCTTTTTGAAACTACGCTAAAGGGGAATTCCACTACAGTGAACCCTCGTTTATCGCGGTAGATAGGTTCCAGACCCGGCCGCGATAAGTGAAAATCCGCGAAGTAGTGACACCATATTTACCTATTTATTTAACATGTATATTCAGACTTTTAAAACCTTCCCTTGTACGTAGTACTGTTAACAAACTACCCTTTAATGTACTGAACACTTAATGCATTTACTACAGTACCCTAAACTAAAACAGGCACAAATATTAAAGGCGATTTTATATCATGCGTTTCCTAAAC
This sequence comes from Palaemon carinicauda, assembly GCF_036898095.1. Classification (NCBI taxonomy): domain Eukaryota; kingdom Metazoa; phylum Arthropoda; class Malacostraca; order Decapoda; family Palaemonidae; genus Palaemon; species Palaemon carinicauda. Next base: position 16,881,645 of record NC_090737.1, read on the forward strand.
ACGCCAAAAAGCACGATAAAAAATGGCAACCAATGTTTTGTTTACGTTTCTCTGATCATAATGAAGAAACAAACGCATTTACTGTACACATCTGTGTATAGATTAGTTTTTGCATCGATTATATTGATTATTCAGTACAGTATGTTGATTTCGTTATTACCAATATGTATATATATATATATGGGTTATGAAAAAAAATCCGCGAAGTGGTGAATCCGCAATGGTCGAACCGCGAAGTAGCGAGGGTTCACTGTATATCTCATCGGTATATTATACCGTTGGTTCACAACACAACAGTTCTGTGTCAAATGGGGCAATGTCCTATCCCAGCAATTCGGCTCATCTAACGGTCTCAGGCAAGGAGGCATCCTCTCACCATATTTATTTAATGTTTACACAGAAGATTTAAATATCAGACGGAATTCACTTCCCATTGGTTGTACGGAATGGCTTTACCATAAATAACCTTTGCTACGCTGACAATATGGTCCTCATCTCCCCCTCTGCCCAAGGCCTACAACGTCTAATCGACACCTGCAACGCATACGCTAATGAACATGACATAATCTATAACGAATCGAAGACAGTGCATGTCTGTCCTTCCTAGATCGCTCCGTTTTGTAGAAGATCCACATATTTACCTTCAAAACCATCAGCTAGCATTTGTCAATGATTTTCCTTACCTAGGTCACATCATTACGAAAGATTTAAAGGACACATCTGACATTGAAAACAGGCGACGTAAATTGTGTTGTCTAGGGAACATGGTAACGAGAAGATTTGCCTTCTGCCGCCAAGATATCAAAAAACTCCTATTTCAAACCTACTGCTATAACGTATACGGCTGCTCGCTATGGGCAAACTATACGCGAGAATCGATGAGTCGTATCACAGTCATTCACAATGATATCCTAAGGCGCCTCACCAATACCCCGAGGCACCATTCAGCTTCAGCGATGATTGTTGAAAATAGACTGGATAACCTAAAACCCATCATTCGTCGCTCTATAGGAAGTCTCGCCTCCCGCCTACGATCTAGTGAAAATCCCCTAATTCAAAATGTGCTTGCAAGTGCAGCGAGAATAAAATCCAAAATGTGGGAAACCTGGAATACGGAGGCGTCAGTACAATGAATTGTATTCACTAATATTTGATAGTGTGGATATGCCAAATCTTCATCACTAAATATCTTTGGTGTGATACCCAGTAATGTTATGATAACGTGTTTTATTATGTTACATCTTTGTTGTCTGGATGTCCTGTATTTCCTTCACACCTGCTCAGTGACGAGATTTTTTTTTTTCTCTCCCCAGTGTTCTTTCATTATTCAAGCAATTTCTGTTCCAACATATTTATCATTGTCATCTACATTTTTTTTCTTTCTTTTTTTGCTTTCTCCCTCTCTTTTTGTTTGCTGATATGTATGTTATCATCATTGTTAAGCGTTAATTCTATTGTGAGTTTGTTATCCAGACCTTAGAACTCTGTGGTCAACCTGCTAATTGATGTTTATAATATATCACTGATATTATTGCATATCTCATCTTTTTTTTTATTTTTTTTCACTATTACCGATGTCAAAAGTGTAAGATCATTGTACCCTTATTGTAACTCTGTATATGGCTTTTGCTGAAATAAAGATTTGTCTTTGTCTTTGTCTTTGTCTGTCGTCTTTGTCTTTGTGTCGTCGTCGTCTTTGTCTTTGTGTCGTCGTCTTTGTGTCGTCGTCGTCTTTGTGTCGTCGTCGTCGTCGTCTTTGTGTCGTCGTCGTCGTCGTCGTCTTTGTGTCGTCGTCGTCGTCATCGTCTTTGTGTCGTCGTCGTCGTCGTCTTTGTGTCGTCGTCGTCGTCGTCTTTGTGTCGTCGTCGTCGTCGTCTTTGTGTCGTCGTCGTCTTTGTGTCGTCGTCGTCTTTGTGTCGTCGTCGTCTTTGTGTCGTCGTCGTCTTTGTGTCGTCGTCGTCTTTGTGTCGTCGTCGTCTTTGTGTCGTCGTCGTCGTCGTCTTTGTGTCGTCGTCGTCGTCGTCTTTGTGTCGTCGTCGTCGTCGTCTTTGTGTCGTCGTCGTCGTCGTCTTTGTGTCGTCGTCGTCTTTGTGTCGTCGTCGTCTTTGTCTTTGTGTCGTCGTCTTTGTGTCGTCGTCGTCGTCGTCTTTGTGTCGTCGTCGTCTTTGTGTCGTCGTCGTCTTTGTGTCGTCGTCGTCTTTGTCTTTGTGTCGTCTTTGTCTTTGTGTCGTCGTCGTCTTTGTGTCGTCGTCGTCTTTGTGTCGTCGTCGTCTTTGTGTCGTCGTCGTCTTTGTGTCGTCGTCGTCGTCGTCTTTGTGTCGTCGTCGTCGTCGTCTTTGTGTCGTCGTCGTCTTTGTGTCGTCGTCGTCTTTGTGTCGTCGTCGTCGTCGTCGTCTTTGTGTCGTCGTCGTCGTCGTCGTCTTTGTGTCGTCGTCGTCGTCTTTGTGTCGTCGTCGTCGTCGTCTTTGTGTCGTCGTCTTTGTGTCGTCGTCGTCGTCTTTGTGTCGTCGTCGTCGTCTTTGTGTCGTCGTCGTCGTCTTTGTGTCGTCGTCGTCGTCTTTGTGTCGTCGTCGTCGTCGTCGTCTTTGTGTCGTCGTCGTCTTTGTGTCGTCGTCGTCGTCTTTGTGTCGTCGTCGTCTTTGTGTCGTCGTCGTCGTCTTTGTGTCGTCGTCGTCGTCGTCTTTGTGTCGTCGTCGTCTTTGTGTCGTCGTCGTCTTTGTGTCGTCGTCGTCTTTGTCTTTGTGTCGTCTTCGTCTTTGTGTCGTCGTCGTCTTTGTGTCGTCGTCGTCTTTGTGTCGTCGTCGTCGTCTTTGTCTTTGTGTCGTCGTCGTCGTCTTTGTCTTTGTGTCGTCGTCGTCGTCTTTGTCTTTGTGTCGTCGTCGTCGTCTTTGTCTTTGTGTCGTCGTCGTCGTCGTCGTCTTTGTCTTTGTGTCGTCGTCGTCGTCTTTGTCTTTGTGTCGTCGTCGTCGTCTTTGTCTTTGTGTCGTCTTTGTCTTTGTCTTTGTGTCGTCTTTGTCTTTGTGTCGTCTTTGTCTTTGTGTCGTCTTTGTCTTTGTGTCGTCTTTGTCTTTGTGTCGTCTTTGTCTTTGTGTCGTCTTTGTCTTTGTGTCGTCTTTGTCTTTGTGTCGTCTTTGTCTTTGTCTTTGTGTCGTCGTCGTCGTCTTTGTCTTTGTGTCGTCGTCGTCGTCGTCTTTGTCTTTGTGTCGTCGTCGTCGTCTTTGTCTTTGTGTCGTCGTCGTCGTCGTCTTTGTCTTTGTGTCGTCGTCGTCTTTGTCTTTGTGTCGTCGTCGTCTTTGTCTTTGTGTCGTCGTCGTCGTCGTCTTTGTCTTTGTGTCGTCGTCTTTGTCTTTGTGTCGTCGTCGTCTTTGTCTTTGTCTTTGTGTCGTCTTTGTCTTTGTGTCGTCTTTGTCTTTGTGTCGTCGTCGTCTTTGTCTTTGTGTCGTCGTCGTCGTCTTTGTCTTTGTGTCGTCGTCTTTGTCTTTGTCTTTGTCTTTGTGTCGTCTTTGTCTTTGTGTCGTCTTTGTCTTTGTGTCGTCTTTGTCTTTGTGTCGTCTTTGTCTTTGTGTCGTCTTTGTCTTTGTGTCGTCTTTGTGTCGTCTTTGTCTTTGTCTTTGTGTCGTCTTTGTCTTTGTCTTTGTGTCGTCGTCGTCGTCTTTGTCTTTGTGTCGTCGTCGTCGTCTTTGTCTTTGTGTCGTCGTCGTCTTTGTCTTTGTGTCGTCGTCGTCGTCGTCTTTGTGTCGTCGTCGTCGTCGTCTTTGTCTTTGTGTCGTCGTCGTCGTCGTCTTTGTGTCGTCGTCGTCGTCGTTGTCTTTGTCTTTGTGTCGTCTTTGTCTTTGTGTCGTCTTTGTCTTTGTGTCGTCTTTGTCTTTGTGTCGTCTTTGTCTTTGTGTCGTCTTTGTCTTTGTGTCGTCTTTGTGTCGTCTTTGTCTTTGTCTTTGTGTCGTCTTTGTCTTTGTCTTTGTGTCGTCGTCGTCGTCTTTGTCTTTGTGTCGTCGTCGTCGTCTTTGTCTTTGTCTTTGTCTTTGTGTCGTCGTCGTCTTTGTCTTTGTGTCGTCGTCGTCGTCGTCTTTGTGTCGTCGTCGTCGTCGTCTTTGTCTTTGTGTCGTCGTCGTCGTCGTCTTTGTGTCGTCGTCGTCGTCGTCTTTGTCTTTGTGTCGTCGTCGTCGTCGTCTTTGTCTTTGTGTCGTCGTCGTCGTCGTCTTTGTCTTTGTGTCGTCTTTGTCTTTGTGTCGTCTTTGTCTTTGAGTCGTCTTTGTCTTTGAGTCGTCTTTGTCTTTGAGTCGTCTTTGTCTTTGTGTCGTGGTCTTTGTCTTTGTCTTTGTCTTTGTGTCGTGGTCTTTGTCTTTGTCTTTGTCTTTGTGTCGTCGTCGTCTTTGTGTCGTCTTTGTCTTTGTCTTTGTCTTTGTCTTTGTCTTTGTCTTTGCGTCGTCGTCGTCTTTGTCTTTGCGTCGTCGTCGTCTTTGTCGTCGTCGTCGTCGTCTTTGTCGTCGTCGTCTTTGTCGTCGTCGTCTTTGTCGTCGTCGTCTTTGTCGTCGTCGTCTTTGTCTTTGTCGTCGTCTTTGTCGTCGTCTTTGTCTTTGTCGTCGTCTGCGTCTTTGTCGTCGTCTGCGTCTTTGTCGTCGTCTGCGTCTTTGTCGTCGTCTGCGTCTTTGTCGTCGTCTGCGTCTGTCGTCGTCTGTGTCTGTCGTCGTCTGCGTCTGTCGTCGTCTGTGTCTGTGTCTGTGTCTGTGTCTTTGTCTTTTTATTTATATTTATATTTATATTTATATATATATATATATATATATATATATATATATATATATATATATATATATATATATATATATATACACATACATACATACATACATATATATATATATATATATATATATATATATATATATATATATATATATATATATATATATATATATATATATGTTGATAACTTGAGGAAAATAGCAGACAACTGGAGAGCTAAGAAATCAGTGGTCTCTATAAAAAACGAAAGAATAAAAGAGAATAAAATCCAAAATGTGGGAAACCTGGAATACGGAAGCATCAGTACAATGAATTGTATTCACTAATATTTGATAGTGTGGCTATGCCAAATCTTCATCACTAAATAACTTTGGTATGATTCCCAGTATTGTTATGATAACGTGTTTTATTATGTTACATTTTTGTTGTGTGGATGTCCTGTATTTCCTTCACACCACCTGCTCAGTGACTAGATTTTTTTTTCCTCCACAGTGTTCTTTCATTATTCAAGCAATTTCTGTTCCAACATATTTATCATTGTCATCTCAATTTTTTTTTCTTTCTCCCTCTTTTTGTTTGCTGATATGTATGTTAGCATCATTGTTAAGCATTAATTCTATTGTGACTTTGTTACCCAGACCTTAGAACTCTGTGGTCAACCTGCTAATTGGTGTTTATAATATATCACTGATATTATTGCATATCTCATCTTTTTTTACTGATGTCAAAAAGTGTAAGACCACTGTACCCTTATTGTAACTCTGTATATGGCTTTTGCTGAAATAAAGATTATTATTATTATTATTATTATTAATAGACATTTAATCCTTAAAAACTAGAGCAAATTAAAATTTTTTCCTGAAACATACTTGCAATAAAATTAAACTAACAAAATCAACAGTTTAATTAGTCTGCAGATTCATTTTGCTAATACAAAGTTACTGAAACAAGAAAACATTACATAACCAAGTAGTTTTTACTAGTACATTAGTTATTTTGGATGGAATTGAAGGTACTTATCATCTATGATTAAGTTTTAGATTTGAAGAAAAAGATTAAAATAGTCACAGTCCTTAGTCAAAGGTGATCCAGTATACAGTACTCATAAATCATGTTGTTTTGCAAAATTGCAGATATTACAAATGCTGCTTTATAAATATTTCTTTGCTAGAGAACATTCAACCGAGGTCGGGTTTACTGGCTTAAATGCTGCATCAGAATTTAACATTAACTAAAGTAGACTACAGTATTGCAATGGTCAAAAATAAAGTTTAATTCTGCCTAACAAAGTATCTTAAATGACTTAACTGATTTTTAGAAGCAACTTCAACTTGAGTTGTATTGAGCCAACTTCATAGATGTATTGAAATGACCTTAATCGAACCAACAATCGCACATTGCTGTACATTGATTGCTCCTGAAAGGTTCTGTCAAGACATTGTAGAAATGCCATGCCTGAAAATAAAATAAATCTACATTAATTACTTCTCAAACTTCATTACAAATACTTTAAATATTTAGATAAGGAGAAAAGACTAACTTGTCTTTGCTAGAGAGAGACTTTAGACTCTAGAGGAAAAAATATGTGGTGTAAAGTAGTCTTAAAAACAAAATGCCCGGATGGAATACAAAACCGAAAAGCACTAATATAATTACCTATAAAAAACAATCTTATAGGAAAGAACCCAGTAAGCAGCAAGAGAAATAAGTTCTATCATCAACATAATGATGTTATGAAAAATTTAAATTAAAAAAAAATACTCCTGGACGAGTATTGACCAAATATTGGCTATCAAATTTCTAGAATTCTTTGAAAACTAAATAGAAACTACAATTGGGTATTTAACAGAAGTCCATAACAGATTGGTGCTATACCAGATAAAAAGAAAAAAAAAAAAAAGATTAACAAGATTTGTATAACATGAGATACCACTGCTAGTTATTGGGTCCTTTGACTGCCAGACAGTAATACATTGGATCCTTCTCTGGTTACAATTCACTTTTCCTTTGCCTACACATCAAATAATCTGGCTATTCTTTCCACATTCTCTTTTGTCCTCGTAACACCTGAAAATAACAAACAATTCTTCACTCAAGGGGCCTCCACTGCACTGTAGTTGTTCATTGGCTATTTTCCAATTGGTAAAGGTAGAAGAGACACTCTTGCTACGGTAAGCAGCTCCTCTTAGAGAACACTAAAATCAAACCATTGTTCTCTATTCTTGGGTAGTGCCATAGCCTCTATACCATGGTTTTTCACTGTCTTTGGGTAGAGTTCTCTTGCTTAAGGGTACACAGACTACATGTATTCTTTCTTCCTCTTATTATTTTGAAGTTTTTATGGTTTATTTTGATGTTAATTTTAGGCTACGTCCTCAGCAGCTCAGCGTTTTTAACCAAATTAAAACGAACTTTACATCTACAATAAAAAATAAATCACAATTTTCCATCTATGTAAAAAAAAAAGTTTATACTTGATTGCAATCTTATCTATCTTGTATTTTTTCATTAAATCTATCTTACTGGAACATTTCATTTTGATGGTTTATTACTTCTCTTGTACTTTGTTTATTTTGTAGTTTCCTTTCCTTATTGGGCTATTTTTCCCTATTGGAGCCCTTGGGCTTCTAGTATCTTACTTTCCTAATTAGGGTTGCAGCTTCTCTTGTAATGATGATGAGAGGTTTCTGCCAGTAGTATAAGGTATTCAAATGTGTGTATTTTCAAAGATCTATTCAATTATGCAATTTTCAAAGTTCTAATATTCTACTAATCTTTAATGAAACCCAGAGCAAAAGTTGAAACACGTTTATATGCGAGCCATGCTAGAACAAAAACCATTGAAGGGATGCAATAAGAATTCTATGAAATTATACTTCAATTTTCAGACACTACCACGAACTAAATATTTTCATCTTGAGATTACTGTGTATTTCTGACTATTTTTATTGCTGCTAACCACTTTTTATCGTTTCCCCACCTAAACCCGGATTTCCACTGGGATCCCCCATTACTTTTCATAAGTAGGGGGTTGTAAAAACTTGTGGTGGTTTACCCCCATATTCATTGTCAGAAATGGATATATCAGAAGAGAGAGAGCAGGAAAAACACAGTATATGGTTTGTGTATTTGGCTAGTTACTAAAAGTACCACATGTTGGTAAAATTATAAAACCGAACTACATTTCCAACAGAAAAAAAAAAACTTCCTGCAGTAAATAGTGCTTTAAAAAAATTTTACCTTTAATTTTACTGCAAATAACCCATTGGTAATTTTTCAGAAGCAAGCCACATCATTTTCTATTGAAGTAAATAACCATAAATTTCATGATTTAATTTCAATTAATCTGACTTCACTTTCTTTGGGCTCCCAGTTGGGAATCTGGAATTTTGAATGGGGAAATACTAAGAACTAGTGGTATGTAGCAATTAATAATACTGTAGTAGTAGTCAGAAATGCAGGATAAACTCAAAACAACAAGTTAGAAAATATATAATTCATGCAAGTGGCACGAATTTGAAGTATAATTTCACTTCACGTCCTATGTTTTTTGCTTTGCCGTTGCTCGCTGCACTTGCAAAATTAACACTACATCACGGCTCCTATATTCTGGCAAGCGGTACATTATGTGCTGCGCATGCAAGCCCGTGGGCCATTATTTCAATGACATTTTTCAAAACTTGTTTTTTTGCTCAGCCGTGGCTCACTGCGCTCGCAAAATTATTACATCACTGCTTTGTTTTCACAAGCGGTACGTGACGTGCTGCGCACACAAGCCCAGTGGGTCATTTCTGGGACATTTTACCATCACACAAGCAACAATAGCTATATACTTAAAAAAATAGATGAAATTACACTGTCACTGTTCCTATTGCGGTCAATCCTACAAGTAGTTCCACTACACATTTGCTTAAGAACTAAATTATGTCTGAGCATATTCAGCCACTATACAAATGATGAAATTCGCTGTAACCAACACTGCAATGCAAATAATATGTAGGAATTGGGTCGTTGTCAAAATTAATGACAGAGGGGCCAGCCACTACCTCTGCCATGGCTATAATGAAACTAAATGCTGATTTTTCCTTAATTATTTGAAATAATCAGTCAAACAAGGATACCAGTGGATGTTGAGGTAATAATTACTCCACTGAAATCCTAGTAAAACTTTATTTACAAATGAAGTTCGTAACTGGTTAGGAAACCATTACTGTACATCATAATGTCACAGCTCTCGTCCAATTATCTTTAACTGGAACAGCTTGTGGTTGCATAGAAAAGTTTGATAAGGGGCTCAAGTAAACAGTAAGGCTTCAGAAGCATACAGCACTCTATATTAAAAATAATCATCATCAAAAGAGGAGGTGAAAAGCCAAGTATAGTCATTATGTGAGATTTAACAAGGGTGAATTGAATGAACTTGCTAAGAAAACAGGAGTTTTTCTACCTAGAACAGAATTCCAAAATTAGTAAAGCTTTTCCACGTTTAACTAAAATACCCGGTAAAATTAGCTTTACATTGGACAAATTATAGAAAAAAAAAACTTTTCTTACAATATACATTGCTTCAACGAATTTTACGTTTATACGTTTATTTTCACCATATGTCATTATCCCCGTATCCCCAGCTTCCCTATGGACAGATGGGAACATGGGACTCTAGGTGGGGGAAAATAGGAAAAAATTTACAAACTGAAATAAAAGTAAAATTTATTGTAAACACGTAACTGTAGGAAAAACAGGGTTCGTTAAGGATTTTTTTCAAGATTCGTTCAAAAGGCCACAAAATCTCTAACACCCCGCCTAAGCTAACCTAGTAATTCCAGGCCAAAGACTTAACTGGGAAGTGAGGGAGGGGACAAGACACCAGAACCACCTTCCCAGGTGACAGACGTAGCTGGGTAAAGCCTCCCTTCCCAAGTCAAAGACCTGTCCCCTAGACCCCACTTGAAAATCTCACACCTAGCCAGTAGCAAGTCCCAGAACCCACCCCCACCCCCCTCCAGGTCACAAAATCCTAAATTAAATCACAAATAAGGCTAACTTATTTCCTTTATTACACCAACACTAACTACAACATGGTCCTAAAATTACAAACAATGGCTTACCTTGCATACAGATACATGCGAACCGTAGGATGTAAAATTAAAAAGAACTCTCGAGCATCGCCTGCCAAAATTTTGTGTTTTTTTTTTGTGGATTTATTTTCCATCCCAGAGAATAAAATAAGAGAAAAGGTTAGTTTTACCTTTAATTATCATCTCCCCAGCCAATATCCCTGCTTCCCACCGAGTCGCCACATTACCATTGGATATATGGTAAAAATAGAATGGTGCAATAAACGGTTGGTAGAAAATAAGATTGTTATTTAGTGTACTTGGGGTGTATTGAACGTTTTTGATAGGTTCTTGGCTGAAATCTATAGTTCTCGAGTTATGATGGATCAGCTACCACAACTGAATAATCATGGCTTTGTTATCCAGTGTAATGGTCTTTTTCCCCCCGGGGGAAATATGGCCCAGGATATATATCCCCCCGGGGGAAATATGGCACAGGATATATATTCCCCCGGCGGAACTTTGTCCCAGGATAACTATTCCCCCTTTACTTAGTGGAGGTAACCATTATTTTGGACGCGGGGAAAAACAGAGCATTACACCGGTGTAGCAGGATATTTTTCCCCCCTGACTGAAATTCGCCCCGGGAAAATTAGCCTAGGATCAATTTGATGAATCAAATAATCAACGCTAAGTTTGACAAAATATTAGGTATATATATCTGTATCTATATATATATATATATATATATATATATATATATATATATATATATATATATATATACACAGTGTTACGCAACGTTACGATGCCATTGCTAACGTTAGCAACGCTACGGTAACATTAACGTGTATTTTATAAGCATTTTTCCATATACCCTTCACAAAATATAAAAAGGTACAAAAAGGTACAGAATCTAACAAACCCACCTAACCTAACCTAGAAGTTCCCAAGTCACAACAACTAGCCCGGGGCAAGCCCCCGGACCCCCTTCCCAGGTCACAAACTTGTGCTGGCAAGAGGTAATGTTGAACTGCGCACTCTAAAAACATTAAAATTAAAGAAATTCATGACTTACTTTCATGACCCGGTGTAATGATCTGATTTTACCCCCATCCGAAATAATGGTTACCTCCACTATGCAAAGGGGGAATCTTGGCCCAGAGGGGGGGGGAATATCCTGGGCCATATTTTCCCCTGGGGATATATAACCTGGGCCATATTTCCCCCTGGGGAATATATATCCTGGGCTATATTTCCCCATGGGGATATATCCTGGACCGTATTTCCCCTGGGGGAATTTCGGACGGGGGCGAAAAACAGACCATGACACCGGGTCATAACTTGTCATTATTTTCTTTAATTTTAATGTTTTTAGAGTGCGAAGTTCAACATTACCTCCTGCCAGTACAAGTTTCTGACCTGGAAAGGGGGTCCGCGGGCTTGCCCAGGTTAGGGGTTGTGTTATGGGAAGGGTCCGGAGGGTTGCCCCCGCTAAGGGTTGTGACCTGGGAAGAGGGTCCTAGGGGTTGTAACTCTGTTGAGAGGTAACTTAGTAAGGAAGCACCATTATCATGTTTTTCAGAAGTGCCAGGTGAACCTAGCTTCAGCAGTATGTGCTGATGACAGATCAAAACGGTAATCATCTTTTTTTACATACCTGTAAATTTGTAAATAGAGGTTTCCGCCACTAGTATATGGTATTCAAAATAGTGTATTTGCAAAGATCTATTCAATTATGCGAGTCTCAATGTCCTAACTAATATTGTACCATTCTGTAGTGTAACCGGCTACATTAGGGTATATCACTATTTGGGATGGAAATAAGGTATTAAAGAAAAAAAAAACAGTTTTTCGATATGCAACCCATCTCTGATAGTACAGTTTTTCCTGTTTTGTTCTATAATAATATAACAGGTAACGAGGATTCTATGACCAGACACAAAGCAAATGGTATTCCTAACCCTAAAGACCTAGAGACTCCTTGCCATATTTCGGACTTCATTCTCAAGCAGTGGCAGTTTATTAAACGAAAAAAATCTCACTAACACAAACTTGGCACATGTCTCTTGAATATGCCATGGTGGCCTGGCAATTATGATTAAACCTTGAATGAGTAATGTTATTAGAAATTTACTTACACTTGATGCATCGAGACTCGCAGGGAAAATGGATTGACAAGCGGCGAGGTGGCGACTTGGTGAGTCGGACTCTGTGACGACTCTGAATCTCTGACTGAAAATCAAGAAAATTTCCTTAGCCAATGATAGGGGCGACCAGAATAGATAGCCGTTTTCTTATTGGCTTAGACTGCCGTCCTTTACCCAGGCCGTTTAGAAGCTCTCCTCCCATTGGCTGGAGATTGTCACTAGCTAATTTTCCTAAACGACGTCGACATTATACATTATATATAATGTAATCATTCTCTTGTACATTTGATTATACAAAATTGAAGAATGAATTAATTTTGATTTGGCAAGCAAAATTTGAATGAACAAAAAATAACAAGGAAATAACCAAAATAGCCTTTTTTTCTCAAACAAGCGAAGATGATGTTACTTCCAAGATCGTTACTGTATTTTGCATTTACTTTGCTATCAATGTGCGATACAGTTTTAAACCTCACCAGACTCTGGAATTAGTTATGTATTTTCTTTTAGCCACAGATACTAATAATGCAATTCAATTAATCCATTTTAGCAATTTAAAGAAAATTTTTATTTTTTTCCCGTTCCGTAACCAATAGATGGGTATACAGTATCTAAAACCTTGATAATAATAATAATAATAATAATAATAATAATAATAATAATAATAATAATAACAATAATAATTATACGGGTTGAGTTAGATTCAAAGTGCAAGCAATTGAATTCGACAGCAACATGCACAGCAGAATCTGAATCTACTTGCATTATTTTCTTGATAATCAGATAATTCAGCTTATAATTTTTCTAACGAGTTAGAAGATTATATTTGAAACGTGTAATTTATAGATTACGAGTGTACCCGAGCCGTAAAAAATGAAGTCTAAATATTTAGATATAGCCTACACAGATACACGCATACCCACACACGGGTGTATGTGTGAGAGAGAGAGAGAGAGAGAGAGAGAGAGAGAGAGAGAGAGAGAGAGAGAGAGAGAGAGAGAGAGAGATCCATAAAAAAAGAATGTTCATACATGCTTTTAACTAAATTCCATGCAAGCATATTTTCATATAAATAATTGAATGGTTTACTAAGAAATTTCTATGAATTTCCGATTAAATTTCAATTCAACACAGAAAACGGTTAAAAATCCAAATGAAACTGACAAAAGAAAACGTAAAAGGTGTTCTATTAAATGGTAAACTTAGCCAATATTATGTAATGTAAACTTTTCTATAATTTTCTTCTTTTTTATATTTTTCCATGTGGTGCACTTGGCACAACCACATAAATAAGAGAGAGAGAGAGAGAGAGAGAGAGAGAGAGAGAGAGAGAGAGAGAGAGAGAGAGAGAGAGAGATCATAAATAGATTCACCAAGCTTACCTGAAGGCAAAATTAAGGTGAAAATTGCCGGCAGCCTGATGCTTAACCGAGCTTTTCGTGGAAATAAACTTTACACACAAAATAATGAAATATATATCGTAAAAGTTTAAAAACCTCCGAGAATAAAAGCAAACGCCTTTGTATAGGAGTTCAGTTTGCTCATTGACACTATTTACATAGCAACAAAGTAATAAGTTATCTGTAGAGATTTCAATCTTTGTCAACTCATGATACACCAGCCTTATCGAACAGTTAGAATCATACAAATTAGTTGACAATGTTGCTTGTGCAACAATTTTGATAAGGCATACATTGGACATAGTTTTATCTTAAGTGATGGAATGAATAACATTGTATCGGGTATTAATGTGTGCAATATTTCTCTGGTGCAAAATCTTATAACTTTTAAATTATTTTACGAAAACAAGCATTTCTAAAGAAAATAAGAATAGGAAAGCAATAACATTTCTCTCATTGGGTAATTATTGATGACATTACAAAGAAATGATGTTCTCAATATTTGCTGTGGTCATGGCAATCAACGTTTATTAGACTGTGTTTGTTGATTGCCTTGTAAATCTATAAAATAGGATGCACGTAAACATCAATATCATAATGTGCTCATTGATTGAAAATACTATAATCATTAAGGATGAATCTCCTTGGTTGATAGGGAGACGACGACGACAAAAAAAAAAAAAGTAATAAAAAAGTAAAAGAAAATGCAGTCTGTTAAAAGCAAAGTACATGGGTGAAACACAAAACTGAAAGTGTCAATATAGGTCTACTCATTAAAGAAGAAAAAGATTGACTAGGCCTACTATAAATACATCCAGGAATCAGCAACTGACATGGTATAGTTATATCATATAACAAATGGTGTAATGGCAAATGTAAATGAAAAAAAAAATGCTCCTGGATGGCTAGTAAATTTCCCGAATTCTTTCAAAACAAAATAGTAAATATAACTGGGTCATTTACTGATATTCCATACCAGTGCTGTACCAGATATATAGAAATGATTAATGAAATTTAGGCATAACTCATAACTAACACTCAAGTCATTAGGATTATTAAAGGAGCCAAGAAAATTGATCCATTGCCAATATCCAAAGTTATTGAAATAGAAAACTTCTTCAGGCTTACCATCATAATTACAACAGTTAATACTAGTATTGACAATTTTAAGCTTACTAAATTTGGGAAAGTGAAAAGTTACAACAGTTTTGAGAAATGATCTAGATCATCAGATGTTAAGTTCATACAGACCTTTTTCATACCTATCCTTTACTTCGAATGTTAAAAAGTAATTCTTGAACAACTTTATTTAGAAAGGATCGAAACATTACCAGACTGCCAGTTAGCACACACATAATTATATTTTACGAGACTGGTATATGCTAGAAATGAATGTCGAGAAATGGGGTATCTTATTATCACTGAATTTTAGTGCAGCTTTTGATGCAGTTGTGCATAAACTGCTATTTAATGATTTACAGTTGGATGGTACTGAAGATCAAGTTTATGGATATCTAAAAGATTAAGTGGTTGACAGAAACTGCCCTGTACAAACTGGAAACTTCCTCATCATATGAACCATTAAGCAGAAGGGTACCCCCAGGGGAAATGTCAAGGCCCAATCTTATTTCGTAGGTAGTAGGTTGGCCAAGGCACCAGCCACCCATTGAGATACTACCGCTAGACAGTTTAATTGGCCAGATAGTACTACATTGGATCCCTCTCTCGTTTTGGCCATTTTCCCTTTGCCTAGATACACAGAACAGTCTGGCCTACTCTTCACACATTACCTTTCCTTTGCACCTAAAAGGAAAAGTTAAGACAATTGAAAAATTCCTTCTCACTCAAGGAGTTAACTACTGCTCTATAATTGTTCAGTGGCTACTTTCTGCATGATAAGGGTAGAAAACTCTTTAGCTATGGTAGCCAGCTCTTATAGGACACTCCAAAATCAAACCACTGGTTTCTAGTCTTGGGTAACACCATAGCTATGTACAATGGTCTTCCACTGTCTTGTGACAGTTCACTTGTTTGAGGGTATACTTAGGCACACTATTCACTTTCCTTTCCTCACTGGGCTATTTTCCATTGGGAGTCCTTGTTCAAGGTTTGCAGCTTAGCTAGAAATAATAATAACAACATGAACTGTCTTTCAGAATTACTGCAGACATAATGTAAAGTTTAAAATATTTGCAGATACAGAAATTTACCGCTGAAACTTTAAATCACGTTCTTACTAGTGTTAGAGATTTGGAACAGTTGCACAACTACCATTAAATCAAAATAAAACTTCGAGTTTATGGTAGCAAGAAGGAAAAACAGCTTCAGAAACTTTGTGGACATCCTAACAAATATTAATATAACCTGGTCCCAGTATCTAGTGGAGTTCATGACCTTAGTGTATCACTTGACTAATGTCTATCAATGCTCAAATAATGTAGCAAGCATCGTTGGATATCACCTTAGAAACATTTCTTTTGTATACCTCTGCCATTGCCTGGTCATCCTTGGTCCTACCTTGGGTGGAGAGGGGGCTTGGGCACTGATCATACACATACACGGTCAGTCTTTAGGCCACTGTCCTACTCGATAGGGCAATGTCACTTTCCCTTGCCCCTGCTAATCATGAACAGCCTTTAAACAGAATGCTAGGCTGTCGGTGTTTGTTCCAGATGGGAGACGTGAAGAAGAAAGTAGTTTATATGTATATAATAAACAGGATGGTAAAGAGAAGCAACTACTGTACGTAAATGGTGGACCCACCCAATAATAATACTGTAATAATAATCATTATTATTTCAATAACAATCACCATCCTTTCTTTTAACATGACAGTATCATCACAAAACACTGATCGATTCTCTCTCTCTCTCTTGGTCACTATTAATGATTGGTTAGAGTTTACCTTACGCAACATATAAAAAAAGAAAACCACTTTTATAATCATGATCTTATTTCATTTAGTGTACCTTTAGTACAGTGTATGATGATGATAAAAATAATAATAATAATGAAACAATTCATATTAATCATATAGATTAGCAGTGCATGCGGTTTTGAAATTACTACCGTCCGGTTATTCTGCCACACGGTTACCTTCCGTAGCGTGTGAAGGGTCTCATTGAGCTACACTGATTTCTAAACCGCACGGTTTCAAACTGTACAAGGGCACACTTACCAAATAAATAAGAAAATATGCACTTGAAACAGCTAAGTTGCCAAGATAAAAAAAAAAAAAAAAAAAAAAAAAAACACCAACAACCACCAGGTATCTTTAGAAATACATGCTATTGGAACTAGGACAGGATATAGCTACATTATTGACAAAAAATTTCTTCTGAGACCCCATTTGGAAAGGATTTACTTCATACTGTAGCCTGTTCCCAGGGTTAATATTGGAACTAGGGACTACTGTTCTAGAATTGGAATGAAGGTATCTTACTGTTACAAACAGCTTACCTTGTACTGTAGATGAATTTGTCTCAGGTGATAAATAAAATTCCTAATGGTTAGCAGTCATGGGTTCCCAGAAGGATTGTCCTAGGAAAGGAGAGAATTGGCAGCACTACAATTCACTGCAGTAACTCTAAGTTTTCCACCACTATGAGGAATACCTAACCGACCCTGGCAAAAATGAAAGCGAGACATCTCAGGATAACACTCCAAGGGCTATAGAAATCTTCTTTGGACGGGAAATTAATCTTAAAATCTTATAGAAACTTCTCACTCTTTACTCACGTATGGTGAATAGACGTTTAGTACCCTAGGGAGGTTTACTCGAATTGCAATACTTCTCGTATTGGTGGGAAAGTCTGATGAATGCTGTTGCTTGAAGGTGGGGAAAGAAGAGGGATAAGATACCACTTCTCATGAAGAATCAGCAACTCATGATTAATGGATTTGTGCATGAAAAAAAAAAAAAAATTTCCTTAAGTAAAAATTGGCTCATCAAATTTATTAAATTTGGATTTGTAGAGGCTTTCTCTGTCCCAAACATTAGCACATCCTAGACTATGCCTAAATACTTTTCTTGATACTCGTTACCGGAAACCAAAAAGCTCAGAAGAATCTGCAAATTTCTGCTGCAGTCAGTTCTGAAGCCTCCAACATGCAAAAATGGAAAAGCTTAATCGTGTATTCTGAATATTTAGATTTTTCCAGTACAGTACTCTATTGGTAGAAGATATTGTATTCAAAGAGAGCTAGAGCAATACATTGACTGGGATTACTTATTTTATTAAAAATAAAATTTCATTGGCTTACATCACACATACTGATACAAGTGAAGATACACATTTTATGAGTATATATTTATATTGAATAAAAAACAATGTGTACAGTATTTGGTTTAAATGATCACCCTACACTTCTAAATGGAAACTCCCTGACCAGAAACTGGCTACAGTGAAATATTTACAACTTTTAGCATCCACATAAATTTTGCTCATAATTTCATTCAATTCTAATCTAAGCTTCCTCCCATGACCATTTTACTGTAAATTTTCATATGGATAGATACTGTACTCAAAAACATAACAAAATTGTGATAATGAAGACAAAAGATACAACGCAGCTTACATAACACTTTCTTATTTTTCATTACAATAACTAAAGCAACATAGATTTATTGTTGTTTTTCCTGGCCAATAAATAAATATATCACATAAAAATGATTTGTACTTCATATTTCAAGTTATGTACATTACCTCAAGTCTATGTATCCAAATTACCTATTTCTTTTTCTCAATTCATTTAAGATAAACCAAAAAAAGTGGCGAGCTTTGCCATACGCAAAAATAGATGAGATTAAAAAAAAGTAGTATATCAACCTATGCTTCAGTAAAAATGTAAATTTCCTTTAATACAAACCAAGTTCCAAAGAATGAGAACCTCATGTAAGAGTTCCAAGGTTAAGTTCCTGACTCTGAAGGAAACTTGGCATGCAATGAGGCAATACCTTAGGACCAACCCTTTGCCTAATGCCGTAAAAATAACTATGAAAATACCTGTGAACAAACATCCCGTGCATTGTGCTCTGTTCTTTCCAACTAATGGTTACGTAACACTAATAATCTTAATCTTGCCGCAAAACCAATGCTTGGCAAGAAGTACATTTTGTTTTTATATTAAAACATATTTGTTATTTACAAAACATCAACTTGCCATACAGTATAATACAGTAATGTACAAAAACTAACATAATGCTCTGGTTGCTAGCAGAAAAAAACTGAACTTTAGATGAGAGAAATTGACATTTAAGTGAAACTTGAGCATTCGTCATGAGAGATCAGCAGATATTGATGACATAAAAGGCATATTATTCTTGTAAATGTTATCAATATAAAATATCTGTAGCCTCCATAATAATTATCAATTCCAATATGCTTAATTGTGAATAATCTAAAAAAAAAAAAAGAGTATATGATTTGGTCTAAGAATTTACATACTAAGTGCTTTAATTGTGCAGCATTATAAACAAATAAATACCTTCTGCAGACTTTACTTCAGTAACAGAAACAATGAAATCCATAAATTTAAAAACAGTTTTTCAATGTAAAATTCAAATACAAAATTAAAAGGGAAAACTTATCTCATTAACACCTGTTCTGGAATTTGTAATTATGTGGAAAACCACTGACAAAAGAAAGCTTAATTAATCAATTAATACTTGTAGGGCAAATTGCAAAGATATAGCAAAACATAAATTTCCAAAATAATCCAGGTCCCTTTCATCATTGAATAATAAATTAGTTAAAATTAGAGAATTGGATAAATATTGTGGAATATTTTCATAACACTGTAAAAATTTAAATTTTGGCAAACAAATCATTAATACAACCAAAACAATATATACAGTAAAGCCTCCTTATCCGCTGACATTATGTTCCAAATGGCCGCCCATCCTTTAAGGTTGCATTCTTCTGTGGATAATATTACCTCTTAAGAATGTTTCCTCCCCTCACTTGCAATTAATTTGTAAGAAATGTTATTGTAATTTGCAAGAAATATTTTACTTTAAAAGTATAATACACTACAGATATTGATATACTGTACTGAAATTATATAATACAGTACTATAAACTTAAATCTCTTATTGGCAATACTATATTAATAGCCACACCTCTATCTCTCTCAAATTAAGTACTGTACTACGAGACTTTTGATATGCTGTACTACACTGAATTGCAGAGTATAACAATTATAAATGCTGCATACTATATATTACTGTAGCAATAACATGATACTGTCCTATATGATAATAATAATAGTATAACAGTGATAAAAAACATATGCAATTACTTCATCACCAACACATGCTAACTATTTGGCGTTCATGTCATATAATATCCATTCTATAAACATTTTACTTTTCAAAAATCCTAATACGGCTTTAAAACATATTATAGCTCTGTGTAAAATTATTTAATATTTTATGGTATGAATTGCATGAGAGAAATTATTTTAATATATGATCAGTGATATGAAAAGATTCAGATATTCTGAGGGTGAAACTAATTTTCACTTTTTTAAGGTAAAAGAAATCTAAATATAAGTACACAGAAAATTCATCTACTTAAAATATACAATAAATCAAAATAATGTAGAGAATATAGTTGGAAATACTGAATAAAATGGAAAAAGGATAATAGGGTATAAGAAATGGAATAAGGGTAAGGATAATATGGAATGTGAATAATGTAGAATAAGGAACAAACCATATTGAAATTAAAAGTAAAAATGCAAGAATAACAAAATTGAAAATATAATACAAAAGCGGTAAGAATAGTAGGAACCTTTTAGCTTTTATTTGAAACAACTTTATAGCAGCTTTCTCTGAGTGGTGATGCAATGGTGTACGATTTAAAAGTTTTGTCAGGTGTTTCCAGTTTAGCGGATGTGGTTAAGTGAATTTTCAGAATTTTTTACAATTGTATCAGTCGTTCAACAGTGGATAGTCAAAACCAGGGTATGGGGAATCAGCAGATAAGGAGGTTTTACAATATATCTCATTTCTACCTGATGGTGCGTCAAGCTTAAAATATTACCAATAATACTAAGGAATCGATAAACAGTCAAGTTCTTGTTTCCACTAGATAAACCAAAGGATTCGTGATAAATTATTGTCCTCTTAAAATAAAAATCACCCTTTCTGCTGTTTTTGAGGAATACAAGTGACAAAATACTGTACACCACTATTGCTTTATATCATATTCCTGTTTTAAAATCTTTTTAACTACAAAATAGTAGCACCTCTCTCTCTTTTGCAAATGCAAAGTAACAATAATCCAGGTGACATATACTACTGACATAAAACAAATATAATTTCTTAAAACATCATTAAATACCTAGCACATAAACACAGTATTAGTCCACACTGATGTTGAGACCAAAAAGTAACTCATATTTCATCTATAAAGAATTCTGGACCTGAAGTGATGTACATAACTAACATCAAAGCTGAAGACATACTATACATCCATTTTTTACCATTCATGATCAATACAATGAGTAAAATTAAGGCACTTCACTCTCCACTTTCGGGTTCGTCCTGTTCGCTATCCTCCACACACTCCTTTGCACTGTTTCCAGACTGATTGTGTTCATCATCTTCATTCTTTGTACTCCCAGAAGCTTCAACCTTTCCTATACCTAATGCAGCCTTTAAAAGAGATACCAGATCGCCTTTCTTTTGTTGCTCCTCTGGAAAACAAGGAAATTGAAACATAAATCAGAACATAATAGGAGTGTATAATTTGTAAGAAATATATCATTCAAAATCATATAAAAAATGCACATAATAAATAAATACACCCTTACCTCCCTGACCCGTAACATCTCGTTCCAACTGCAATTTATCTTGAGCAATCTGCAACATTCCTTCTTCTATAGTACCTTTACTCACCAATCTAATAACTTCAACTGGCCTGAAAAGTTCAACTAGCTTTAGTAAAGGAGCCTCTTCATGAACAACATTTAATTATCATCAAATAAAACAATATCTACTGCCACAAACCATTAATCAGTGCAATACCCTGCTGCATATTATTAACTATCCTAAATTTCAGCTTATGCTATTCCATGTATCATCGATATGTGGTGGTTAATGCTTATGTCTGGTTTAGCAAATCATATAAACAGGCCCCCTTAACAAAGAGAAATGTTCAATATAATCACTTATCAAAAGAAATTCCAAATCTGATACAAGAAATATTTCCTCCTCTTTGGGTAAAGCATATCGGTCTTACTATCTAATTATGAGATAATTAAGTGTTTGACTGTTGGTTTTCTTCCTTCAAATTACCATCTTAATACATTCCCCACAATCTTTGCTTTTTAGCTCAAGGGATAAATACAGTACGGCTTATAAAGAAACAAATCATACATAACTAGGGTAAAGAAAGCCAACATAAACTTCTCCCTTCATTCTTAAAGGAATTAGCTACTTATACAGGCATACATGATTAGCAAAAAATTCTGCCCGGATGTGGGTCTGCATATCTGTGGCCTTTGTTTGTTATGTAATAATTACTTATCGTTTACAAACAATTAAAACTACATAAAAATGCAAAGTTGTTTATTGAAACCTTCCAATACTAAGATAAGAAAATACATTCGTATATTACATCAATTCTGGCCCTCAAAGATGGGTTAGGAAATGTAAAATTAATACATGTCCCTGAAATTTTGGTGAATTATAGAGATCTAAGTGAGGCAAGGATTCAACAGACTAGGTAAGGTTAGGTTTTCAATTTAAATAAAAGAGCACTATTGATATTGAATTCAGGTTCTAGGGAATGTGTTAGTAAGCAAGGAGGCATTTACTCATAATTTCAAGAGCTAGCCAGATAAATTTCTAAGACACCAGTCTAAGAGATGGTCTTGGATGAAAAAATGGCAAGCATGTCTCAATAAAGTGCAATCTACAAAGACTCAAGATATTGCCCACCTTCCTCAACTGCTACAACTGGTGCTAAAGTATACCCCAAAAGAAAATTGTATTCTCATTCATACTGGAATGGTATGAGCTCTCTGAAGCCACCCATCCAATTTTTTGTCTCCAACAGAATTGGGAACATTCTTAAAATGCTCAACAAGGAAACCAATTTTAGTCCTACAGTCAGTGCTATAACTGATCCCAAGATCTTTCTTTTTTATTTTCATCCATTTGCTGGATGCTCTCTCTTGACCGGAGAGATATCAAAAGCTTAAGGGCTTGAATTAGGATCGTATTGCTCTTTACTCGACTTAGATGGTTCCATACATAAGACCTTCATCCTTAGGAATACAAATGGTCATTGCCCTTGGATAAGTATTTGGAGATTTCTTCTTTTAACCTAACTGCAAGCCAATCCTTAAATAAAGAGGAATTAACCAGTCAGGTTTTGGAATGACACTCGTGTATAACTATTGGTTTAAAGCTTTGCAGATTAAAGCTAGACATTTTTGGAGACATCAAAAAAGGTCTAACTTGTCTTTTCAAACAAAGCCCAGCTTAAATAGAACAGCATTTTCCCTCAGAAATAGCTACTTGTCCCAGGTCTTCATCCTTACCCTTTGGCAGAAATAGTCATTGGTCAAGAAGTGCTGCAACTATTCTTCAGCAATACAAGCATATCCAAGGTTTTTAAAGATTCCCTCTTCACAGAGATAGTCATGGCAGGTCATAACAAAAATTAGTCTCCTGGGCAAAGAGAGCAGACAATGTAGATACCTAGTAAATGTATTTTGAGGGGTTAAGATGATCATAACCTGTTACTTCCAAAATGTAGGAAGAACCATAGACTTCAGACTAATAAAATCCTAAGATTTGAAAGTTGATTGGATCTGCCATTATTTTCACAGAAGACCTTGTGGGTTAAGCCTCCCCAGATTACATAATACAGCTCTTCTGATGTTGCTAGATAATGATTATTTCCTCTGTCTAGTACCTCTGGCAAAATACACATATACTTAGATTTCTTGTAGATGAGAGATTGACTGGCACCGAGAGATATCAACATTCATTCTTACCAACCTAATTTTTAAAAGATATATATATTCAATTTAAGCACGGACAGAAGAAAATAGCTACAATATAACTTACTTTGTTTGACCAACCCTGTGACAACGATCCTCTGCTTGTTTGTCATTGTACGGATTGAAGTCTATGTCATGGAGGATAACAGTGTTCGCGGCAGTTAAGTTGATGCCGAGACCACCCGCACGTGTTGACAGAAGAAATACGAAGAGATGATCATTGTCAGAGAATAAATCAATGAGCATTTGCCTGGTGAAAATGGAGAAAGTGAATTAGCACTGTAGCACCTCAATAATGCAAGCTATTTCAGATATTAATCAGAATTCTTCCTAAATATCTTTTAGGTAAAAATACCTCTCAGTAACTATCACTATGGCTTCATGCTTTAAGAAAGAAAAACATTCATTCAAATGCTAAAGATGTTTACAAATACATCATCCAATTATTATTAAATATCTTACCTGTCCGACACCTGTGTAGAACCATCTATTCTCACAAATTTATGTCCACGAATTTTGAGATATAGCTCTAAAATATCCAGAACTATCACAAATTGAGAAAATATTAAAACACGGCTACCTGCAATAGATTAAACCTACTATTAAATTGACTTGAAACGACAAACAACATTTAAATAAAAAATTACAAAAAATGTTATTTTTATTAATAAAATAAATTTTTGAATATACTTACCCGGTGATTATATAAGCTGCAGCTCTGCTGCCCGACAGAAAAACTCTACGTTCAAAATACGCCAGCGATCGCTATGCAGGTAGGGGGTGTACATCAACAGCGCCATCTGTCGAGCAGGTACTCAGTACTCAATGTAAACACAGAACCAATTTTCTCCTCGGTCCACTGGGTCTCTATTGGGGAGGAAGGGAGGGTCCTTTAATATATAATCACCGGGTAAGTATATTCAAAAATTTATTTTATTAATAAAAATAAAATTTTTCAATATTAAACTTAGCCGGTGATTATATAACCTGATTCACACCCAGGGGGGTGGGTAGAGAACAGCATTACTTGTTTACATTATTATGAGCTAAGTATTTTGTATTTCATTTTAGCAGTTATTCAAAATAACAAACATAAAATAAATAAGTACCTGGTAAGGAAGTCGACTTGAACAATTACTCTGCCTTTTTAAGTACGTCTTCCTTACGGAGCCTCGCGATCCTCTTAGGATGCTGAGCGACCCCTAGGATCTGAAGTATCAAGGGTTGCAACCCATACAACAGGACCTCATCAAAACCTCTAATCTAGGCGCTTCTCAAGAAATGACTTTGACCACCCGCCAAATCAAGTAGGATGCGAAAGGCTTCTTAGCCTTCCGGACAACCCAAAAATAATAATAAAACATTTCAAGAGAAAGATTAAAAAGGTTATGGAATTAGGGAATTGTAGTGGTTGAGCCCTCACCCACTACTGCACTCGTTGCTACGAATGGTCCCAGAGTGTAGCAGTTCTCGTAAAGAGACTGGACATTCTTAAGATAAAAAGACGCGAACACTGACTTGCTTTTCCAATAGGTTGCGTCGATTATACTTTGCAGAGATCTATTTTGTTTGAAGGCCACGGAAGTTGCGACAGCTCTAACTTCGTGTGTCCTTACCTTCAGCAAAGCTTGGTCTTCCTCATTCAGATGGGAATGAGCTTCTCGTATTAACAGTCTGATAAAATAGGATAAAGCATTCTTTGACATAGGCAAAGATGGTTTCTTAACTGAACACCATAAAGCTTCAGACGGGCCTCGTAAAGGTTTAGTTCGTTTTAAATAGAACTTAAGAGCTCTTACAGGGCATAAGACTCTTTCTAGTTCATTTCCAACCATACGATAAGTTTGGAATATCGAACGATATTGGCCAAGGCCGAGAAGGCAGCTCGTTTTTGGCTAGAAAGCCAAGTTGTAGAACATGTAGCCGTTTCGGATGAGAATCCGATGTTCTTGCTGAAGGCATGAATCTCACTGACTCTTTTAGCTGTGGCTAAGCATACCAGGAAAAGAGTCTTTAAGGTGAGATCTTTCAGGGAGGCTGATTGTAGCGGTTCGAACCTGTCTGACATAAGGAATCTTAGTACCACGTCTAAATTCCAACCAGGTGTAACCAAACGACGCTCCTTCGTGGTCTCAAAAGACTTAAGGAGGTCCTGTAGATCTTTATTGTTGGAAAGATCTAAGCCTCTGTGACGGAAGACTGATGCCAACATGCTTCTGTAACCCTTGATAGTGGGAGCTGAAAGAGATCGTTCTTTCCTCAGATAAAAGAGGAAGTCAGCTATTTGAGTTACAGAGGTACTGGTCGAGGATACGGATACTGACTTGCACCAGTTTCGGAAGATTTCCCACTTCGATTGGTAGACTCTAAGGGTGGATGTTCTCCTTGCTCTAGCAATCGCTCTGGCTGCCTCCTTCGAAAAGCCTCTAGCTCTCGAGAGTCTTCCGATAGTCTGAAGGCAGTCAGACGAAGAGCGTGGAGGCCTTGGTGTACCTTCTTTACGCGTGGCTGACGTAGAAGGTCCACCCTTAGGGGAAGTGTTCTGGGAACGTCTACTAGCCATCGAAGTACCTCGGTGAACCATTCTCTCGCGGGCCAGAGGGAAGCAACTAGCGTCAACCTTGTCCCTTCGTGAGAGGCGAACTTCTGCAGTACCTTGTTGACAATCTTGAACGGAGGGAATGCATATAGATCTAGGTGTGACCAATCTAGTAGAAAGGCATCTATATGAACTGCTGCTGGGTCCGGGATTGGTGAGCAAAATATTGGGAGCCTCTTGGTCATCGAGGTTGCGAAGAGATCTATGGTTGGCTGGCCCCAGGTGGCCCAAAGTCTCTTGCATACATCCTTGTGGAGGGTCCATTCTGTTGGAATTATTTGTCCCTTCCGACTGAGACAATCTGCCATGACATTCAAGTTGCCTTGGATGAACCTCGTTACTAGTGATATGTCTAGACCTTTTGACCAGGTGAGGAGGTCCCTTGCGATCTCGTACAACGTCAGAGAGTAGGTCCCTCCTTGCTTGGAGATGTACGCCAAAGCCGTGGTGTTGTCCGAGTTCGCCTCCACCACTTTGCCTTGAAGGAGAGACCTGAAGCTTTTCCAGGCCAGACGTACTGCCAGTAGCTCCTTGCAGTTGAAATGCATTGTCCTTTGACTCGAGTTCCATAATCCCGAGCATTCCCGACCGTCTAATGTCGCACCCCAGCCTACGTCCGATGCGTCCGAGAAGAGAACGTGGTTGGGAGTCTGAACAGTCAGGGGAAGACCCTCTCTAAGGTTGATATAGTCCTTTCACTAAGTCAGACAAGACTTTATCTTTCCGGAAACCGGGATCGAGACCGCTTCTAGCGTCTTGTCCTTTTTCCAGTGAAAAGCTAGATGGTATAGAAGAGGACGGAGGTGTAGTCTTCCTAGTGACACAAATTGATCCACGGATGACAGTGTCCCTACCAGACTCATCCACAACCTGACTGAGCAGCGTTCCTTCTTCAGCATCTTCTGAATGGATAGCAGGGCTGGGGGCTGATCGTCTTGTTCAGCAACGTCCTCAACAGAGGGTTCCTCAT
Organism: Palaemon carinicauda; assembly: GCF_036898095.1. Classification (NCBI taxonomy): domain Eukaryota; kingdom Metazoa; phylum Arthropoda; class Malacostraca; order Decapoda; family Palaemonidae; genus Palaemon; species Palaemon carinicauda. Next base: position 16,908,584 of record NC_090737.1, read on the forward strand.
CCGAAACTGATGAGGAAACGGCAACGGAGTGGGCAACGTCTGACTCGCTGAATCCGGTCGCACTGGTGGATGCGTGACGGAGCCGGACGCAAAATCATGGAACTGCTGCACAGTCTGTGAACTGTCAACAACCATGGGTGCGCGAGGAAGTACAGCGTCAACCCGAAACTGTCTAGACCGTCTGGGTTGTGCAGTCAACACCCTACCGGGTTGCTGAGGTTGACGCACTGCGTCACAACAAGTCACCTCTGCTGGTTGTTGAACGTCCTGAACGTCAACAACCACCTCCGAGCGTCGCTTAACGTCAACGTGCGACTGGCAACCAACACTGGGTCGCATCGGTGGAGGAACCACCTCAACTGGCAGACGCGAGTAGGTTACCTCAGCGTCAACAGGGCGCACAACCGACCGGTTGGAAGGTTGTTGGCCAGAAGAAGGAACCACCTCAACTGGCAGACGCGAGTAGGTTACCTCAGCGTCAACAGGGCGCACAACCGACCGGTTGGAAGGTTGTTGGCCAGAAGGTTCTTCTCCGCATTTAAGTCCTCTATCAAGGACGCAAGCTTGGACTGCATGGCTTGCAGCAAAGCCCATTTAGGGTCTACGGGAGCAGGTGTGGCAACAGACGGGGTTAGCGACTGAGGCGGAACCGTTTACCATCCCTGAAAGCCTTGTTATGTGTTAATAGTACAGCAAAACTTCAAAGGCTTGACAAAAGCTGAGAAGTTGACCTGTAAACAACTTGGAGCGTCTCCTGGCTAGGCGCCAGGGAGAGTCTACCAGAATTGAGAAGTCTATCTGGGCAGAGGCATGAACTCCCAAGCCGAGAACTTCTCTCGTGTCATATCAGACTCTCGCTCTATAAGCCAGTTTAAAAGAAGGGAAATCAAAGGCTGTATCCCTAAAAATTCCTCCTGGTGCAAAAACCAGTCACCTAGCCAACGTAGCGCTCTCTAGGAGAGCGAGAGAGCACTAGCTTAAAAACAACGGCTTCGAAGTAGCTAGGCCTAGTGTAAGTTCTGACGTTTAGGCGAACGAGGAGCAGCAGTTACAAGATCCGGACGAAGATCCTTAAAAAAAATCATCATGATTTAATTAAAGTCCATAGGAGGCTAAGCAGCTTAAGGCTCCTCTCCATCTGACAGAGTCCTCAAGGGAATATCAGTAGGAGGGAGAACAGCAACTTCCTCATCTACAGGAACCTTGTCCGATAAAAGCTAGGTTACCTCAGTGAGTCTCTCACTGGAGCATTAGTAGCAGACCAGAAGGCAACGTCATGTAACTGCTTGACAGTCTGTGAACTGTCAACAACTGAACTGTCAACCACAACAGGTGCGTGAGGACGTACAGTGTCCACTCGAGACTGCTTTGACTGTCTAGACTGAGCAGTCAAAACAACTCTAGAATGCGGAGGTTGACGCACCGCGTCAAAACAAAACAACTTAGACTGTTGTTGTACCTCGCGAACGTCAACGGAAGGTTCCGTGCGTTGCTGAACGTCAACATGCGGCTGGCAGGGTACACTGGAACGCATGGGTGGCGGGACTCTCTCAGCTGGAGTGCGGCAGAAGGTCGCCTCAGCGTCCACAGGATGCACAACCGTGGTTGGTTGTAGGCTAGAGGTTGGTGTCAACCTTCTCCGCACGAAAGTCCTGCATCAATGACGTTAACTGAGACTGCATGGTCTGCAGCAAAGACCACTTAGGGTCTACAAGAGCAGGTGCGGCAACAGACGGTGTGACTGCCTGATGCGGTACCGCTTTGCCTCTCTTAGGAGGTGAGCAGTCGTCGGAAGACTGCAGCGAGTCCGAACTGACCCAGTGGCTACAACTGGGCCGTTGGACTTGCGAGGAAGGGACCGACTTGCGCTTAATAAGCCGCGAGACCTAGGTCCATGGTTTCTTACGAGAAACCTCTTCCGCAGACGAGAAATAAATGGGCTCTCTCGTCTTTGTGTGGGTGGGGCGATCTTGGGTAGATACGCCCGAAACCACGGAGGGAAACGTCTGTTCGTTGATCAAGGCCTCTCGAACCCATAAGTCGTTCGACATTACTTCTCCCCTGGGCTTGGGAGCTTGCAAGAGGTCCCGGACTAGGTGAACGACAGGCACGAACAGACGAACCCTCGGACGCAACACTGTAACACTTTGCGCATATCACTTTATCGATTTTCTGTTTTGCACTTATTTCACTGAAATCGAAACTTTTACTGATTTCGACCTGAAACACGCAATTCTACCCTTCATTAAAAGGTAGTAATTGCGAAATCAGTCGTATAATGCAGCTCATTAATACTAGCAAAAAACAGAAAACATATATAAAGATAAAAAATTCAGTGGCTGGGAAAGAGACTAAACACTAGTTCAAATAAACTACGTTTACAATCTCTCACCGCACATAGCCTGGGGACAAGAATAAAACCCTAGAAACGTTTTACCTTCTTCCCCGTACAGAGACTAGGGACGAGAGTAACACGAGAACAACGTTACCCGCTTGAACGGAACGTTTTCTCTCCTCTCTCTCCCTCCGTCTCTATCTCTCTCTCTCTTTCTCTCTTGATTTCGCACCTAAGAGAAGAGCCCAATTATATATCGTAAAAAAAAAACATGTTATTTGACTAAAGGAAAAAACTGAAAGGTTTTTCAAATAAAAAGTTCCTTTAAATTAGAATTTAAAACATTTAAGCTAAGAAAGAATGAACAAAACGTCAGAATCGATTTACTCTTACTGCAAAGTGAAACCGTGATACACTCTCTCTCTATCGTAACGATAGAGCGCATGTTGAACGTCCTGAACGTCAACAACTGCGTAGTCTAAAAAACTAAACGTTAGTTCATCTTTGAAAACAGTACGAAGACTATCAAAGAAATTCTTTCATAAAACATTAAATTTAAAAAGTTTTAAATTCTTTAAAGGCTAAATACGATATAACGGGCTCAACGTTGATTAACTTCGGTTCCAAGTTAGGACCGCCTACTATCAGGAAAGGTCGCATATAACAAAACATAAAAATTTATTTTTATATGTTTATAATAAATGGAAAGTTAATCGAAGAGGCCTAATAAAGGCGGAGAGATATAAAATATATAGATCTATAACGTGTTAAGCAAAATTACTAAAAACCTAAACACACTTCCGTCTAAGGGAAGGGTCGGCCATTTAAAAGTGAAAGAGAGTCCATACTCTCCTTGTCACCATAATTAAATCTATCCAAAACGAGTTCAAGTTTTGAGATGAAGATAAAACACCTGCATAGCGAAAGCTCAAAACTAGAAATGTGTACTTCACCAAAATATGTGAAAACCAATCCAGTAAGCAATAGCGAATTTAGTAGGTCTTGCCGGTGGCACGACAGAGAGAAAATTGTTTCTGTGTTTACATTGAGTACTGAGTACCTGCTCGACAGATGGCGCTGTTGATGTACACCCCCTACCTGCATAGCGATCGCTGGCGTATTTTGAACGTAGAGTTTTTCTGTCGGGCAGCAGAGCTGCAGCTTATACAATCACCGGCTAAGTTTAATATTGAAAATTATAGTTATATTCCCAATCAAAAAATATTTTCAAAACCTATTCTATATATGGGCAGTATTGAAGTTCAACATATAAGCTGTACAGTCTTACCCTTTTCTTTAAGTTTGGGTAATTGGACGTCAAGCTCTTCAAACTTCCCTGAATGAAGGATCTGCTCATCCTTTAAACTGTAGTCCTTGATTGGCTATTAAAAGATATTTAAAAATGATTAAATTCTCCAAGCATCAAATCGAGGAGACATAAACTAAACAGTAAAATTATTCAAGTCCAAGGATAAAATCAAATATTATAGATTTATTGCAATAAAAACGAACAGAAAAATGCATGCGGAACAAAAAATTAAGAGCAAAGAGGATAACAATTATTACAAAATAATGAGAAGTAGAGTATAGAAACTGGTATTGGTTCAAGGCCTCCATTCAGCTCCCCCTCACTACACACAGAATTCCAACACATTTGTCATCCTTTACGTAGGCAAAAATGAGCAAAATAGTAAATGCAGGCAATGATAAATTTAAAGGTGAGAGACAGATGTATCAACATTTCTCTAGAATATACTGAAAATAAGGCAAAATCTACACTTTGCAGGATGCCCTATATGATGAAATGAGAAAAATAAAACTCTTAATTCATAAGTGCCTAAAAAAATTCCCATTTCCAGAACAACAGAAGAGAACTAGAACTCAATATATATTTTGTAATTTCTATAACAGAAACAGAATTCTTAACAAAATTTGCAGTCTCTATTAAATCATATCAGAAAGAGACCTACAAAATTTGCAATTTCTATTAAGTCATAATAGAAACAGAAATCTACAAAATTTGCAACTGTCAACAAGTCAATAAGGGAATACAACTACCAGCATATAAAATCTGACAATTCCAAACCTAAACAGAAATAAAATAGTTACAAAATTTGCCAAATCTACAAAAGCAGACGTTTAAAAAAAAAAAAAGTACAAATCGATATCTGCAATCATACTTACATAATACATTAAGCAGGTTTTATGAATTTGGAAGTCTGACATCACACTTAAATCTTCAACAATGTACTCTTCAACAGAGTCTCTATGAGTGGACTTTTTCAATATTTTAGCTATTGCTTTTATCTTTTTCATATCATAGTGAGATCTGTAAATACAAAAATCATATCAATCACAAAATGTCAAAAGCAAATTAATGATGATTTAAGTAAATACATAAGAGATAACAATAAACTATCACTCAGAATTATATATGAGAGAGAGAGAGAGAGAGAGAGAGAGAGAGAGAGAGAGAGAGAGAGAGAGAGAGAGAGAGAGAGAGAGAGAGAGAGAGAGAGAGAGAGAGAGAGAGAGAGAGAGAGAGAGAGAGAGAGAGAGAGAGAGAGAGAGAGGAGAGAGAGAGGAGAGAGAGAGAGAGAGAGAGAGAGAGAGAGAGAGAGAGAGAGAGAGAGAGAGAGAGAGAGAGAGAGAGAGAGAGAGAGAGGAGAGAGAGAGAGAGAGAGAGAGAGAGAGAGAGAGGAGAGAGAGAGAGAGAGAGAGAGAGGAGAGAGAGAGAGAGAGAGAGAGAGAGAGAGAGAGAGAGAGAGAGAGAGAGAGAGAGAGAGAGAGTGTGTTTCCAGTCTTTCTTATTTCATAGGACCGTTAACTAATTAGCCTTTGAAGACAGTCTCTCGCACTTTTATAAAACATGAACAGCAGCACTTTTCTGTAAATGAACAAATGCTTTTATCTATTTTTAACAATTACCCAAGTCTTTTTAAAAATATTTTTAGTATAGTTTAGCCTTAATACTTAGCCTATGGAATCTATAGCAACAAATCTTATATTGCAAATTTTGTTAAAAGGGTTTCATACATTGGTTTATTACCTTAATCTTTTGATTTTGAGAAACACCCGAAAAATTTTCAAAAGGGTTTCCTATGCATCAAAATTTTATCAAATACTGTACATGTTTAAGTTTATTATCAGTAGCTGAATCTATTTTCTAAATATTTACAAATGAATTGACATACAAACTTTATTAAAAAGGCAATACAAAAATATTTCAGAAGTCTATTCTATCAAAATCTATTATCATTTAGGTAAAGAAATTACAAAGGTTTTCAAGATAGCCAGGGCAAACAGACCTTACAAGTAAAGGATGGTTTGCAATCTTACGAAGTGTCATGACCATGTTACTACTGGTATCGGATTCAACTTGTTTGCCATCTTTCTTTCCTTTCCCTGAGAAATTGGCTGTGGCTTCCAGCTCTTCAATTTCCGTCAGTTTTTGTAGGTTTATTTCTTCTAGGTTTATCTAAAAAGATATATTGAATTAGCATAATAAAAAAGTAAAAGGTGGAAAACTTAAACAAAAAAAGATATATTGAATTAGCATAATAAAAAAGTAAAAGGTGGAAAAAAACAAAAATATGTCAAAATGACATTCTTAATTTAAATCTTTTTATAGTCGATCACATTATTTACAATTGTCAGAACCTTTGCAAGAATTGAAAAATGACTTGACTAAATTTACCAACGATTCAGGTGCAAATGAATTAGTATCCTCCCCCCAAAAATCAGGAAGCTTGGAGCTAGATAGATATTACATAAAATTTAGAAATATAAGGCGAGTGTTGTTACACTCCAAAAATATTCTTTGAAAAAGAGACAAGGAAAAGTAATGTTGCAAACATGGATAACTACCTCTACAGTACTTCATGAATGTCCCTTATCCATATTTTCAAGTTTAAAAAATCTACTTTCATGTATAATCAGTATTGAAAAAGCTATTGCATACCCACCTTATTTTGCTGAGCTTTCCTACTTAGAATATCCACTGTCTCAGAGTAAAGCTTCTGTTGCCTTTCCGCCATTGGAGCATTAATGATTCTATCGTGTTTCGGAGGGAGATCCTATTTAAGAAATTTAATTTGCATTAAGTTATATAAAAGATTCAAGTCATAAAAGGGAATTTTCTTTTATTTCAGGCAAAAAGCCTGGGAAGACTAGGCTACATGATTAATGTAGACATGAGGTTGCTGATGCCACCAAATGAATAAGGATACTCGTATATAAAGATTATGATTCATAAACCTGGCAAGACTATTAGGCGATTATAGTGTAAAGAAGAAGGAAAATTGCTGCTCGGGGGTCCACACCAGTTCCAAGGAAACTCTATTTAAATCTATTTTTTCTGAACAGACAAGAAAGTCTGATCTCGATGTAAGGCAATCTACACCAGCATACCATTTAACTATGGCCCAGTAAAAACTCTAGTAAACAAATGAAAATAAAAGTTGTACTTCTATTTCCGGCTAAGATAACACGGAGATTGACAACAACATGAAACCTAATGATAGTATAATTTTCTTACTTCTACAGACCTTAAGAGCAATAACTATAACAAAGTACATAGCCTTACATACAACAATAGAATGAACGATAAAAGAAAAATATATTAAGGTATTGTGTAAACATTAAATATGTACACAATGTTGCCACGTGATCAAAGTAAAACTATACATAAAATAAGTAAAATCCAATCATCAAAAAAACCACATTCCAAATATTAAGTTGAAGAATATCAGAGGAAACAGAGAAATCTATTATATGACTAGTATGATTAAATACAACTAAACACATGATCAAAGAAAATAAACATTAGTCTTCTCAAAGAGAAAGAAGGAATCAAGCATTGCAAGACGTCTTATCTATTATTAACTATCACTATGATTATTTGTGATTGATGATTCCTCTCCAAGTAACATGTAATTGATCAGGTGTAACGGCAGTAGTAAAACTAATATAAATGAAACCATACGCAGTAAATAAAAAAAAAATACACGAGAAAGCATTTACATTCATTAACTTTACTATTTCATAAATATACCAATTCATAATAAAATAACATAACTATTACCTTTAAGACATCATTCTTCAATCGTCGTAAGAAGAATGGTTTCATAATCCTCTTGGCCTGCTCAATCCTCTCACGCTCAAATTTGTTTTTAGACGATTCTTCTCCTTTCTGATAATTAAAGAAACTTTCATTGTCAGATTCTAAAATAAATATCATTTGCTCAACAGCATTTCTGGATCAAACTATCTTTTGACACGTATGAAAAGTTCTCAAAAGAGTATTCCTTCAAAATAAGGTCTGTATTCATAGATAAGTACAAGGAATGACAAGCATAAATCCCTTGATTTTCCTAAGTGAAACAAGTTTTGCAATACTGTACAGGCTATTTCCAATTTTGTCAAACTTACCGGGAACATGGCAAACACTCTTTTCAGCTCATCTCGTTTGCTGTCAAAGAGCTGGGGCATGACAAATATCAATAGGGACATCAACTCTACCAAGTTATTCTGAAGCGGAGTTCCAGTTAATAGGACACGTCTTTCTCCCTGTTGAGTAAGAGCTCAAATTAACAAAGAAAGATTCCTATGCCTCTAACAATAAAAAGAATACTGTACATCAAAATCTACAATATGGAAAATTTCAAAGATATCCCATGAAATTTTCACAAGCCATATAGCATATGAAAAAACCAAAAATTTTAGTCATTTGTATTACAGTACTTCTGTGAATCTCTCCTTATGTTCTCATTGCTTCTCCAGAATTCAAAACTTTTCCTATAATCTTTCACTTCGACATAATTCATGCCCTTAACCTCTTCATTACAATGACATACGCTGAACATTAAAAATACTCCAGGTACAATAGTGTATGATGTACTGGACACATTTACAAATATATATATCATATGATAGTTAAACACTTTCATTTATCTTAACAACGAGTACAATACATGGTCGTATATCACATCTACGGATATTTTACTAAAAAAAAACCTCCTTTCTTCAGCCAACCAATGAAGACTTTGGGATTCCACCCTTTATTCCTGATTGTGTAAAGGTTATTTTGGTTGCATTTATGTTCCCATGCAGAATCACACCTACGCGAGGCATTACTCCCCCTATAGACACCGGTCAGCTTAAGAGATGTAGCTTTCCTAACATCTCACCACATCACACTTACGATTCTAGTCTTTATTCACGATTATGTAAGGGCTATTTTAGCGTATTTCTATGTTGGCATACATGATCAAATTGTCCCCCCAAAGGCTATCCCTTTTGCCACCCAGAACACTACGCCAGCACTGCAAATTGCCGAGAGCTGCTGTTTTAGTCAAATCCATTAAAAAATGATATATAAAATCTTATACTCTTGAATAATTACTCAAAACATGTCTCAATATATGTAAAGCTTCCATTTATTTTGTTACAGTTTTCTGAATTCCACCATCATCTACTTGCATTTCACATATCTTGTGAAATTTCCTCAATATCTATAACATTGATCACATTTGTAACCCTGATAGCTGTAAACACAATGACAAACAAAAAGATTTACTTTTTTGTTTCCTTCCTTATCATATCTACATAATAATACTTTCATTTCTAATATATATATATATATATATATATATATATATATATATATATATATATATATATATATTATATATATATATATATATATATATATATATATATATATATATATATATATATATATTTCAAGTTAGTACTGTATTGTCTTTTTTGAGTGAAAATAAGTTAGCCCACTATTCAATTCCATTTAGGTATACTGTACTGTATTGGCATTAGAAATAGCTGTTCCTTTTCTCATCTGAAGATCAGATGAGAAAATTATACAGAATACAGTAGTAGACTTCTTGTGTCAAAGGAAACAACAATATTTTCTTTTACATTTCTGTATAACAGCCATCTATGGAGGAATTATTACACAATCGCATAATCACTTCAATTTGAATAGAAAGCCGTTTTACTCATAGAATCACAGTGCTTTATTGAACTATTATTTAGAGTAAAACACTAGAAAATAAATTTCTTAAAAAAAATTATATAATCAATTTACAATGAATAGAAAGATTTTTTGAAGGTAGATTGTCTTTTCTACACCACTGCCTTCAACACCTGGCCCAAGGCACCAGTCACCTGTTGAGATACTACCGCTAGTGTGTTATTGGGTCCTTTGATTGGCCAGACAATACTAGATATATAGTAGGTAAATTAACAGACAGATAGATTTTGTTTTCTAATAGTGGTTTTAAGATTGTTTGAATAATTTAAGAAACAAATTAGCTTCTAGAGTTGAGTACCATTTGATGAAAATTTCAGTAAGTACGCAACGACAAAAGTGCTATTATCCACACAAACAAAGTTGAAATTACTTAGCCTTCATTTTTCCTGCTTTCTTTCCGTTTGTCTCAATCACAAATTCACAAGTTAACCGTTCTTCTTTGTGACTAATGGTGATTCAAGTTTCCAAAAATATCCGTATTTAGCCCATTATGGTTACGGGAATTTTACGTAAAACAGGAAGAGAGAAATTTGTACATTATGGCTACGTTCACGTATTTGACAGATGTAGTAATTTATTTATTTACTGCATATAACCATAAATAATTTCTTTCATTTCGAAGAATAAGGTATTTATGTGTAAAGTTTGATGGAGAAATAAATTGGAATTTTAAAAATTTTCTTGTTATTTATTTACTTTATATAAGCATAAATAATTTCTTTGATTTAAAACATCCGTGCCAAAAAGTCCCATTCCCGTAATTGTTCAGTGGCTACTTTCCTTCTAATAAGGGTAGAAGAGACTCTCGCTATGATATACAGCTCTTCCGGGAGAAAGACACTGCTCTCAAGTCTTAAGTAGTGCCTTAGCCTTTGTAGCAGGGTCTTCCACTGTCTTGGGGTAGAATTGTCTTGCCTGAGCACTCGGGCACATTATTCTATCTTATTTCTTTTCCTCTTGTTTTTTCAAGATTTTATAGTTAAAATATGAAAGATTTATTTCAATGTTGTTACCATTTTTAAAATATTTTATTTCAATTGTTCATTACATCTCTTGCAGTTTATTTAATTCCTCGTTTCCTCTCCCCACTGGGCTGTTATTCCCTGTTGGAGCTCTTGGGCTAATAGAATACTGAAGCATTCTTCCTAAACGCTAAAGTTAACCCAACCCTACGTATTTTGTGAGTTCTAATACTGGGAGGGGCGCTCTGCCCCACTCATGTACGCTTTTACCGATTTTTCGTAGAAATCTTTCTTTGAAAAGTTTCTAGAAGCAGCTCAATGGCATACAAAATATGTGTGCAAAACATTATCTTAACAACCTAATCTACAGTACACTACTGTATTTTTACTTACCCTAGTAAACAATCTGGAATTCCGTACTTCATACTGAAGTTAAAACAGTTTATCAAAGTATTCTAGACAAGTAAATAGACCAGGTTAGTAACCCATAACCTAGTTGCATTACTTGTACTTGAAATTATCTCTCACTTTCCTTCAGTTGCACCCCACCTACAATAGCGTGTAGGAGTTAGAAATACAAACATCACTGAAGATTTATAGAAATAAAAATAAAATTTAATAAAAAAAATTCTCATCTCTATACTTACCTCATGTTCATATACATGCTCAAACTCCTCCCCCACTGACTGATTTCACAAAGAGGATGGATAACACCGACTTTGAGACAGAAGACTGGATTAACAGCAGCTTTCCACCCTTACCACTAGACAGTTCCATTCATGTGTTAAAGGCATGTATTCGTTGAAACTTTAAAATTTTCCAAACAAATATTGATTAAACAACGCTTCTGGAGAAGCAATATAAACATCAGGTGGGTATAAAAATAAGAAATTTTATTAAAATTAAGTTTTTATGATAAAACAGTTTTATGAATACTTACCTGGCAGTTATATATATATATATATATATATTATATATATATATATATATATATATATATATATATATATATATATATATATATATATGTATATATACATATATATATATATATATATATATATATATATATATAATATATATATATATTTAAAGCTATATATATATAACTGCCAGGTAAGTTCTATTCGTAAAAATTCTGTTTTTTCCTAAATATAAAAACCTGGGTCCTTTTAAATATGAGCTCCGTTAACCAAGCTGGGAGTAAAACAATGCAGGGGGATTAGCCAATTCTCCAACAGCTCAAATTGCAATTCTGAAGGACCCAGGTAAGTTGAGGTAGGCAGTAAACCTTACAAGGACTAAGGTTTGCATATTAAGAAAAATAAAAATTGCTAAAATTTACGATATGTTCCAATACGAATACAAACCCTTGTCGTTTTAAAAAGGAAACTCACGCTTTAGGAGGGGGGAAGACCCTACCACAAACAGGACTCAAGAAGGAACACTTCTTGAATCATACGATGGAAGCGAAAATCAGATGTCTCATCATACATACACTTTCCCTCGTAGGGGAAAACCTGACAAGAGGGTACCATCCCTAAGAGGAGTCGACAAATCCACAGAAAAACTCTCCAATTCTCTATGCAATGCCCCTGGTAAACTTCCTACATTCTGGCCACATGGAAAAGAAAGAACACTGTTGGCCTTTGCAAGGAGAGCAGGTCGAGTGGGGGTCAACGTCATTGCGTCTCATATAAGTGCCACAACCTTGGTTGTTATAGCCCGGGCACTTCCAAATCTCGCGGGATAGCTCCGTGATAGAACTTCAAAGTTAAAACTGCAAAAAAGCAAACATGAACACAAAAAGAGAAAGCGCAGAAGAAAACATCACAAAAGTCAACTTGAAATGCTGGTAGTGGCCTGACCAGTCAAGGCCACGGCTGGGACTAGAAAGGGGTTTTGGGCCTTGCTCTCCCACACATTATAAGCTGTTTTGCCCCCAGCCGGGTCAGCAGAGCTGATCGTACAGCTATTGAGTTTATAATCGAATTGGAACAAGATCTGTATTCACTAAAGGGTTATCCATACCTTAATTTTCATTAGTTGCTCGTAGCGCTGTGAAGCCATGTTTTTCAACATGTGAGCCTCATCTAAAATTACTATATTAAATCGAAGCTTCTTGAAGAGCCCTCGGTCTTCAGCACTACTTGTAACCATATTGTACCTGAAAACATTAAATTCAAAATTAACATCATACAATGCATCTCCACTTAAAACTAGGATAAATCAAACCATTACGTTAAAATAAAGAACAAAGAGTAATAATGATGACGATGATAGACAATTTGTTAAGGTCTTCAACACTAAGAAGTTGAGCTGGGTTAGATTTTAGTTTAAGGGAAGGTCTGTATATCATATTTTTTTTAAGTAAATGTATTTTTCCAAGCTATACAAACTTGAGTCCATTAAGTAGGGAACATGTTTTCAGTGTGAGCTGGACGGCCGTTGAATCGTTTAAAGAATAGTTAGGCAACAAGTGGGAGAGAGTGCGAGGAGCCCCGCCTCTGTTCCTGCCGAAATCGCTTCACCTATGACCTTTTGCCTCAGGACTGAGAGGGGTGGTTGAGAAAGGTGTTGAGGAGGGAATTTTGACCTAAATGACTCGGGTTTGAATAGCTAGGAAAAAATCAAAATTCTTTAAAAGTAATTTGTATTTTTCCTAACTATGTAAAGGTAAAGAGAATGTAATGGGTGTTGAGGGTCTTGGCAAAGTTGCAAATGAAAATTGGGCACACTTTATAAGATTTTATTTAACAAATAATCTAGTTATTGGAGGTACTCTTTTCCAGCACAAGGACATCCACAAAAATATGTGGACTTCACCTTTATTCATAGCCATGAATAAAGAGAGAAGGAAGACTCTGAGAAATGTAAGAAGCTATAGAGGTGGAGATATTGGCAGTGATCATCAGCTCCTCATTGCCAGACTGGAATTAAAACTGAAAACCGCCAACAGAAATGTAGATACTGTAAAATACCTAGGTTTGATACAACTACGCTTCTAAAAGATGAGCATAGAGAAACCTTTGCTATTGAATGTAGGAATTGATTTGCAGTCAAAGACTAAGAGATGAAGACCAGACCAATAATGAAGAACGGTGTGATATTAAGAACATATATCAGTCAGTTGGTGGTGAAGTTTCCTGATATGAAGTTACAAAGAGAAAACCATGGATATCAAATGATACTTAGGATACTATAAAAAGGAGACAAAGACAGAAATTGATTGTTGAAAGTTGTAATGAAAATTACAAGGTAGAGCAGGCTAGGTATTCCAGTATTGATAGAGAAGTCAAAAGAAAGGCCAAGAATGACTGGAGAGAATAATAGACCATAAGTTCCTGTCCAACAAATTAAGAGAATCAGCAGCTGAATACCAGACAGGAGAACAATACTCGAAACAAGGTAGAATGAAAGAATCAAAACACTTCTTCAGAATAGAATGATCACTAAAAATCTAAAAAGAATTTCCAAATAAGCCAATTATTTGTGCAATTAAAGAAGATACAGACCTATTGTGCTCCTCAAAAGTAAATTTGCTGTCAAGAATCCCACCTAATATTTTAAAATAGTCATGCAAAGTTAAAAAAACATCATCAATGCTGAGGTCCGGATGTTGAGGAGCCACTGTCCTTGACCTAATTACAACCATACTTTGAGTTTTGTAAGGATTCAACTTCATACCCCATTATTTGCACCATGCACTAATTTTAGCTAGATCTCTATTAAGAGATTCAGCAACCCCAGATCTTCATTCAGGAGATGGAATTGATGCAAAGAATATAGCATCATCTACATATGCAACAAGCTTGTTTTTTAGGCCAAACCACATGTCATGTGTATATAGTATGAAAAGTAATGGGCCATAACACTACCCTGAGGAACACCAGATATCACATTCCTATACTCACAATGGTGTCCACCAACAACAACTCTTAGTGATCTATTAATTAAAAATTCAATAATGATGCGAAGAAACGACCCACCCACTCCCAACTGCTTGAGTTTGAAAATAAGGGCCTCAGGATTAACAAGGTCATAGGCAGCACTAAAATCAAGGCCACTCATACAAACTTCCTGACCACAATCAAGAGATTTCTGTACAGCATTGGAGAATGTAAAGCTGAAGCAAACGTCTCCAGAAACTTCTGAGCTGAAGAAGCACCATTTATAACCAGGCCCGGCCATAACACACAACAATCCAGTCCCTTGCGAGTCATCAAAGGTTACGTCAGCGAGAGAACCTTGGGCGAGAGCTGGACAGGGGAGGGGGCTATTACCTTTGCTAGAGGAAAGTAATACTGCTGTGATAATCAAACAACTCCCTAAGGGAAGGGCAGGGGTTTCCTCCTTTTTCCCTCCACTGAAGAACACTGCTCCGGATGGAGAAAACAAAGAGCGTGCTGCAGCCTTCAAACCTGAAGAAGGGAGAAAGAAGCCTCAGAGCTTCTTGGGGATCAGTTTGTGGGTACCCAGAACTGATTCCAAAGAATCCCTCTTCAACTTCTAAGGTTCTTCGTGAACTCAGCCCATTGCACCAAAAGACACTCCCCTATACTCAGGACAGGGGAATTTCTACAAACAGGAATGTCCCCAGCAGCAGCTATACAGATCATGTACTAGGCCTAGCCTTAACCAGGTTTGCCAGAACACAGCTGCATGTCTAACCACGGAGCCGACATCACGATGACAATCATAAACACACAAACAAGAAGAAAAATGTTATTTTTATAATAAAATAAATTTTTGAATATACTTACCCGGTGATTATATAAGCTGCAACTCTGTTGCTCGACAGAAAACTCTACGTAAAAAATCCGCCAGCGATCGCTATGCAGGTAGGGGGTGTACTTCAACAGCGCCATCTGTCGTGCAGGTACTCAGTACTCAATGTAAACACAGAACTCAATTTTCTCCTCGGTCCACTGGGTCTCTATTGGGGAGGAAGGGAGGGTCCTTTAATACATAATCACCGGGTAAGTATATTCAAAAATTTATTTTATTATAAAAATAACATTTTTCAATATTAAACTTAGCCGGTGATTATATAAGCTGAATCACACCCAGGGGGGTGGGTAGAGACCAGCAATAATTGTTTACATTATTATGAGCTAAGGATTTTTTATTTCATTTTAGCAGTTATTCAAAATAACAAACATAAAATAAATAAGTACCTGGTAAGGAAGTCGACTTAAACAATTACTCTGCCTTTTTAAGTACGTCTTCCTTACGGAACCTCGCGATCCTCTTAGGATGCTGAGCGACCCCTAGGAGCTGAAGTATCAAGGGTTGCAACCCATACAACAGGACCTCATCAAAACCTCTAATCTAGGCGCTTCTCAAGAAATGACTTTGACCACCCGCCAAATCAAGTAGGATGCGAAAGGCTTCTTAGCCTTCCGGACAACCCAAAAACAATAATAAAACATTTCAAGAGAAAGATTAAAAAGGTTATGGAATTAGGGAATTGTAGTGGTTGAGCCCTCACCCACTACTGCACTCGTTGCTACGAATGGTCCCAGAGTGTAGCAGTTCTCGTAAAGAGACTGGACATTCTTAAGATAAAAAAGACGCGAACACTGACTTGCTTTTCCAATAGGTTGCGTCGATTATACTTTGCAGAGATCTATTTTGTTTAAAGGCCACGGAAGTTGCGACAGCTCTAACTTCGTGTGTCCTTACCTTCAGCAAAGCTTGGTCTTCCTCATTCAGATGGGAATGAGCTTCTCGTATTAACAGTCTGATAAAATAGGATAAAGCATTCTTTGACATAGGCAAAGATGGTTTCTTAACTGAACACCATAAAGCTTCAGACGGGCCTCGTAAAGGTTTAGTTCGTTTTAAATAGAACTTAAGAGCTCTTACAGGGCATAAGACTCTTTCTAGTTCATTTCCAACCATACGATAAGTTTGGAATACCGAACGATATTGGCCAAGGCCGAGAAGGCAGCTCGTTTTTGGCTAGAAAACTAAGTTGTAGAACATGTAGCCGTTTCGGATGAGAATCCGATGTTCTTGCTGAAGGCATGAATCTCACTGACTCTTTTAGCTGTGGCTAAGCATACCAGGAAAAGTGTCTTTAAAGTGAGATCTTTCAGGGAGGCTGATTGTAGCGGTTCGAACCTGTCTGACATAAGGAATCTTAGTACCACGTCTAAATTCCAACCAGGTGTAACCAAACGACGCTCCTTCGTGGTCTCAAAAGACTTAAGGAGGTCCTGTAGATCTTTATTGTTGGAAAGATCTAAGCCTCTGTGACGGAAGACTGATGCCAACATGCTTCTGTAACCCTTGATAGTGGGAGCTGAAAGAGATCGTTCTTTCCTCAGATATAAGAGGAAGTCAGCTATTTGAGTTACAGAGGTACTGGTCGAGGAAACGGATACTGACTTGCACCAGTTTCGGAAGATTTCCCACTTCGATTGGTAGACTCTAAGGGTGGATGTTCTCCTTGCTCTAGCAATCGCTCTGGCTGCCTCCTTCGAAAAGCCTCTAGCTCTCGAGAGTCTTTCGATAGTCTGAAGGCAGTCAGACGAAGAGCGTGGAGGCCTTGGTGTACCTTCTTTACGTGTGGCTGACGTAGAAGGTCCACCCTTAGGGGAAGTGTTCTGGGAACGTCTACTAGCCATCGAAGTACCTCGGTGAACCATTCTCTCGCGGGCCAGAGGGAAGCAACTAGCGTCAACCTTGTCCCTTCGTGAGAGGCGAACTTCTGCAGTACCTTGTTGACAATCTTGAACGGAGGGAATGCATATAGATCTAGATGTGACCAATCTAGGAGAAAGGCATCTATATGAACTGCTGCTGGGTCCGGGATTGGTGAGCAAAATATTGGGAGCCTCTTGGTCATCGAGGTTGCGAAGAGATCTAAGGTTGGCTGGCCTCAGGTGGCCCAAAGTCTCTTGCATACATCCTTGTGGAGGGTCCATTCTGTTGGAATTATTTGTCCCTTCCGACTGAGACAATCTGCCATGACATTCAAGTTGCCTTGGATGAACCTCGTTACTAGTGATATGTCTAGACCTTTTGACCAGGTGAGGAGGTCCCTTGCGATCTCGTACAACGTCAGAGAGTAGGTCCCTCCTTGCTTGGAGATGTACGCCAAAGCCGTGGTGTTGTCCAAGTTCACCTCCACCACTTTGCCTTGAAGGAGAGACCTGAAGCTTTTCCAGGTCAGACGTACTGCCAGTAGCTCCTTGCAGTTGAAATGCATTGTCCTTTGACTCGAGTTCCATAATCCCGAGCATTCCCGACCGTCTAATGTCGCACCCCAGCCTACATCCGATGCGTCCGAGAAGAGAACGTGGTTGGGAGTCTGAACAGTCAGGGGAAGACCCTCTCTTTGGTTGATATAGTCCTTTCACCAAGTCAGACAAGACTTTATCTTTTCGGAAACCGGGATCGAGACCGCTTCTAGCGTCTTGTCCTTTTCCAGTGAAAAGCTAGATGGTATAGAAGAGGACGGAGGTGTAGTCTTCCTAGTGACACAAATTGATCCACGGATGACAGCGTCCCTACCAGACTCATCCACAGCCTGACTGAGCAGCGTTCCTTCTTCAGCATCTTCTGGATGGATAGCAGGGCTGGGGGCTGATCGTCTTGTTCAGCAACGTCCTCATCAGAGGGTTCCTCATCCGAAACTGATGAGGAAACGGCAACGGAGTGGGCAACGTCTGACTCGCTGAATCCCATCGCACTGGTGGATGCGTGACGGAGCCGGACGCAATATCATGGAACTGCTGCACAGTCTGTGAACTGTCAACAACCATGGGTGCGCGAGGAAGTACAGCGTCAACCCGAAACTGTCTAGACCGTCTGGGTTGTGCAGTCAACACCCTACCGGGTTGCTGAGGTTGACGCACTGCGTCACAACAAGTCACCTCTGCTGGTTGTTGAACGTCCTGAACGTCAACAACCACCTCCGAGCGTCGCTTAACGTCAACGTGCGGCTGGCAACCCACACTGGGTCGCATCGGTGGAGGAACCACCTCAACTGGCAGACGCGAGTAGGTTACCTCAGCGTCAACAGGGCGCACAACCGACCGGTTGGAAGGTTGTTGGCCAGAAGGAGGAACCACCTCAACTGGCAGACGCGAGTAGGTTACCTCAGCGTCAACAGGGCGCACAACCGACCGGTTGGAAGGTTGTTGGCCAGAAGGTTCTTCTCCGCATTTAAGTCCTCTATCAAGGACGCAAGCTTGGACTGCATGTCTTGCAGCAAAGCCCATTTAGGGTCTACGGGAGCAGGTGTGGCAACAGACGGGGTTAGCGACTGAGGCGGAACCGTTTACCATCCCTGAAAGCCTTGTTATGTGTGACATAATAGTACAGCAAAACTTCAAAGGCTCGACAAAAGCTGAGAAGTTGACCTGTAAACAACTTGGAGCGTCTCCTGGCTAGGCGCCAGGGAGAGTCTACCAGAATTGAGAAGTCTATCTGGGCAGAGGCATGAACTCCCAAGCCGAGAACTTCTCTTGTGTCATATCAGACTCTCGCTCTATAAGCCAGTTTAAAAGAAGGGAAATCAAAGGCTGTATCCCCAAAACTCCTCCTGGTGAAAAAACCAGTCGCCTAGCCAACGTAACGCTCTCTAGGAGAGCGAGAGAGCACTAGCTTAAAAACAACGGCTTCGAAGTAGCTAGGCCTAGTGTAAGTTCTGACGTTTAGGCGAACGAGGAGCAGCAGTTACAAGATCCGGACGAAGATCCTTAAAAAAATCATCATGATTTAATTAAAGTCCATAGGAGGCTAAGCAGCTTAAGGCTCCTCTCCATCTGACAGAGTCCTCAAGGGAATATCAGTAGGAGGGAGAACAGCAACTTCCTCATCTACAGGAACCTTGTCCGATAAAAGCTGAGTCTCTCACTGGTGCATTAGTAGCGGACCAGAACGCAACGTCATGTAACTGCTTGACAGTCTGTGAACTGTCAACAACTGAACTGTCAACCACAACAGGTGCGTGAGGACGTACAGTGTCCACTCGAGACTGCTTTGACTGTCTAGACTGAGCAGTCAAAACAACTCTAGAATGCGGAGGTTGACGCACCGCGTCAAAACAAAACAACTTAGACTGTTGTTGTACCTCGCGAACGTCAACGGAAGGTTCCGTGCGTCGCTGAACGTCAACATGCGGCTGGCAGGGTACACTGGAACGCATGGGTGGCGGGACTCTCTCAGCTGGAGTGCGGCAGAAGGTCGCCTCAGCGTCCACAGGACGCACAACCGTGGTTGGTTGTAGGCTAGAGGTTGGTGCAGTGTCAACCTTCTCCGCACGAAAGTCCTGCATCAATGACGTTAACTGAGACTGCATGGTCTGCAGCAAAGACCACTTAGGGTCTACAGGAGCAGGTGCGGCAACAGACGGTGTGACTGCCTGATGCGGTACCGCTTTGCCTCTCTTAGGAGGTGAGCAGTCGTTGGAAGACTGCAGCGAGTCCGAACTGACCCAGTGGCTACAACTGGGCCGTTGGACTTGCGCGGAAGGGACCGACTTGCGCTTAATAAGCCGCGAGACCTTGGTCCATGGTTTCTTACGAGAAACCTCTTCCGCAGACGAGGAATAAATGGGCTCTCTCGTCTTTGTGTGGGTGGGGCGATCTTGGGTAGATACGCCCGAAACCACGGAGGGAAACGTCTGTTCGTTGATCAAGGCCTCTCGAACCCATAAGTCGTTCGACATTACTTCTCCCCTGGGCTTGGGAGCTTGCAAGAGGTCCCGGACTAGGTGAACGACAGGCACGAACAGACGAACCCTCGGACGCAACACTGTAACACTTTGCGCATATCACTTTATCGATTTTCTGTTTTGCACTTATTTCACTGAAATCGAAACTTTTACTGATTTCTACCTGAAACACGCAATTCTACCCTTCATTAAAAGGTAGTAATTGCGAAATCAGTCGTATAATGCAGCTCATTAATACCAGCAAAAAACAGAAAACATATATTAAGATAAAAAATTCAGTGGCTGGGAAAGAGACTAAACACTAGTTCATATAAACTACGTTTTCAATCTCTCACCGCACATAGCCTGGGGACGAGGATAAAAACCTAAAAACATTTTACCTTCCTCCCCGTACAGAGACTAGGGACGAGAGTAACACGAGAACAACGTTACCCGCTTGAACGGAACGTTTTCTCTCCTCTCTCTCCCTCCGTCTCTATCTCTCTCTCTCTTTCTCTCTTGATTTCGCACCTAAGAGAAGAGCCCAATTATATATCGTCAAAAAAACATGTTATTTGACTAAAGGAAAAAACTGAAAGGTTTTTCAAATAAAAAGTTCCTTTAAATTAGAATTTAAAACATTTAAGCTAAGAAAGAATGAACCAAACGTCAGAATCGATTTACTCTTACTGCAAAGTGAAACCGTGATACACTCTCTCTCTATCGTAACGATAGAGCGCATGTTGAACGTCCTGAACGTCAACTGCGTAGCCTAAAAAACTAAACGTTAGTTCATCTTTGAAAACAGTACGAAGACTATCAAAGAAATTCTTTCATAAAACATTACATTTAAAAAGTTTTAAATTCTTTAAAGGCTAAATACGATATAACGGGCTCAACGTTGATTAACTTCGGTTCCAAGTTAGGACCGCCTACTATCAGGAAAGGTCGCATATAAACAAAACATTAAAATTTATTCTTATATGTTTATAATAAATGGAAAGTTAATCGAAGAGGCCTAATAAAGGCGGAGAGATATAAAATATATAGATCTATAACGTGATAAGAAAAATTACTAAAAACCTAAACACACTTCCGTCTAAGGGAAGGGTCGGCCATTTAAAAGTGAAAGAGAGTCCATACTCTCTTTGTCACCATAATTAAATCTATCCAAAACGAGTTCAAGTTTTGAGATGAAGATAAAACACCTGCATAGCGAAAGCTCAAAACTAGAATAGTGTACTTCACCAAATAGTTGTGAAAACAAATCCGGTTAGTAACAGCGAATTAGTAGGTCTTGCCGGTAGCCCGACAGAGAGAAAATTGAGTTCTGTGTTTACATTGAGTACTGAGTACCTGCACGACAGATGGCGCTGTTGAAGTACACCCCCTACCTGCATAGCGATCGCTGGCGGATTTTTTACGTAGAGTTTTCTGTCGAGCAACAGAGTTGCAGCTTATATAATCACCGGCTAAGTTTAATATTGAAAAAGAAGAATTTTTAGAAATTTCAGCCAAGGGTCAAAAATTACATCTATGCAGCAGCCAAAGTCAAAGAGGTGAGCAATACCTGTTGGGTGGGCGGGACCTCCCCACCTCCCGAAAGCCAGTTGTATCTACCCCATTAAAAGATCTACAGCCCATTCCATCTACACTGAAATTTTACTCCCATTAAAGATCAAAGGTTTGCTTTTCATTTAAGAACAAACAATTTCTAATTACAGTAACCAGTAAAATTCCTTACGTAGTGAGAATCACATCTGGTACTTCTTCCAGGTCGTCATTGACTATGGCAATACGCATGCATCTTCTTTCTTCCTGAGATCCGTGGTACTGAAGTACAACTAGTGATGGACACCACAATTCCAATTCCCTGGCCCAGTTCTCTGTGAAAGTTGTGAATTTATACTGAAGTAACTGACAAAATATCAACATATTTGTATAACGAATATTTACTTAATCAGATTCTTCCAGGGTTCTGCTTTTCTGTAATTTAATAATAAATAGCTATAATGTTTCCCTAAGGTGAATGTTTAAAGAAGTACTACATGTATCATTACAATTTAAAAATCATGAAAGAAAAGCAGAATTTTAATAAAATTCACCATTTCAATACTTACCTTGTAATCACCATGCTTAGATTATGGATTTTAACATGATGAATACAAGGTAAAATTCAATGAAATAATGAATAGATACAAAATAAAAGAAATGTTCTCTCTCTCTCTGTCTCTCTTTAAATGAATAGAATATGAATGATTATTAATTTAGGAAATATCAAAATACAACAATGATTAATGAAGAGCTCTCTAATTTTTTAATGAACAGTTCTCTCTATCTCTCTCTCTAATTACTTAATAAACAGTTCTCTCTCTCTCGCTAATTTCTTAAGGAACAGTTCTCTCTACTCTAATTTATTAATGAACAGTTTTCTCTCTCTATATATATATAATTTATTCATGAACACCTCTCTCGCTCTGAATCATGATAAAACTCACCTAAGGTAGAGGAAGGAACAATAATGAGGCTAAGTTTTTCTGGCTCCTCAGTTTCCTTTATGTATGAAAGGAAGGATATCGCTTGCACGGTCTTCCCAAGGCCCATCTCGTCTGCTAGCACTCCATTCAAACCTTGTTCATGCATCAAGACTAGCCAATTCAGACCTATCAACTGATAACTCTTTAGCTTCATCCTGGGAAAACAGAATTCAATTGTGAATTCACTTACACAAAAATGAGAGGATATAGAGCAATAAGGTTTGAAGAAAATTTCAAATCTATCACTACTGTACACATATCTGTTGATTGTTAAGACAATTTATTTGATTAAAATTATGAAAAAATATATTTGAAGCACGTAAATAACCAAAAGAGAGTAACAATCCTCCAAGAAGTTAGTATAGAAATATAAGTCTAGAGATTTTCTAATGCAAGAAGCCTGAACTTAGTGCAGACACTAAACTTTTTATTACTTAGATTTAAATAAAAAAGGCAAAAAAAAAAAAAAAACCAAGTATTGTAGTCTATAATGCAATCAAATTTGGCTACCAATACCTTTGAAATTGGAAATTTTTGAGATTTTCCTTTTCTTTGTAGATATATTATACTAAACTACTATTTCTAGATGTGCAAGATATTTGTGCCCCAAAAACTTCAGAACATATCAGTAACAGAGCTTACAATTTTTACATTAGAATAAAACCCCTATGCTCAGGACTTATCAAAATACTACATAATAGTAAATCATGGCAAGGAGTAGCATTAAAGAATTGCACAGTTAGGAAGGAGTTAGACTTACTATTTCAAAAGGTTTTAACACAGTAAAAAAAAAAAAATTAGAAATGAAAGATTACTTGAGTGCCATATGTGGATGAGATCATGGTGAGGGGTATGCTCTTCGCACTCCCCAAGAAGGACTAGTTCACCAAACTTTTACTGGGCTCCACAGGCCACTAGAAGAGTTGGAAGACCCATGCCTACATAGCTGAGGACTATGAAGCGTAAGGTAGGATATGACGAATAGAGAAGTATTGATTTAAAAGCTCAAGACAGATGACTGGTGAAATCTAATCGAGGCCCTTTGTATCAATAAGCGTAAGAGATGATGATGATGATGAAAAAAAAAGGACATATTCAAACATCTTAAAATTAAATAACTAATGTAATTTACTGCATAGAAAAATGATAATGAATGACTTACTCAGGATTTAGAGATTCTGGTTGTTCACTGATTCCTGCATCTTCTTCACCACTAACTATTCTGGAAACTATACTCTGCATATCTTTGGCAATCTTCTCACACTTTTTCATTAACTGCTGAACAGTTCTTCTTACATGTAATACACTTTTAGCCTGATTTAAAAGATCAGTAGATACAGACTTCATGCACTGAAACTTGTAGACCTATAAAGAAATAAGTTTTATAGAGTGCAACAATATTTACAATCATGTATGCATTCAAAAGCAAAGTAGTACCTTCAATTACAAAATGGACTATTGCAACAGTAATTTGGAATCATAGTTCAATTACACTCATTAAGATGGTATGAAAAAAATACATAACTGCATTTATATATCAAATCATTCTAATGTGAACCAACAATGCAGATGTGAAATTAGCCTGTATTCTTGTTATTGCAACAAAAATTTCACATTCTAACAATCAACCAACTTCCTCAATTCAAACTTCAGTATACCAAAACTAAGGAAACCTGTCAATCATTGAAATTTAAACTTTACAGAACTAACAAGTTATTATCATTATTATTATTACTAGCTAAGCTACAACCCTTCATAATAGAACAAAAGCACTATTTATTAGGAAAATGCTTTCATCTTTCTCATGTCACTTAGGATTTCAATCTCTTACATAATCATTGAAATGACTTCAGTGCAACCTTGTTTAATTTTTCTTTGAAATAATGGACTTTTAGTAACAATGCAAATAAAAACCATCATAAATGGATATGGGTAAGGGTAGAAATTAGAACTCATGAGGTTTTATAATAACAAGCTAAGCTATAACCCTAGTTGGAAAAGCAGAATGCAATAAAATCTGAAAATATAAAAAAAACCAAGAGGAAAAGAAATAAGATAGATTTGTGTGCCCCAGTGTACCCTCAATCAAGAGAACTCTACCCCAAGACAGTGGAAGACCATGTTACAGAGGCTATGGCTCCCCAAGACTTGGAAAAAATGGTTTGATTTTGGCATATCCGTCTCCTAGAAGAGCTGCTTACCATAGCTAGTCTCTCTTCTTCCCTTACTAAGAAATAAGTAGCCACTGAACAATTACAGTGCGGTAGTTAATCCTTGAGCGCAGAATTTTTTTTTTTTTGGTAATGTCAGTGTTGTCAAGTGTATGAAGACAGGGGAGAATGTGGAAAGAATAGGCCAGACTATGTGGTATATGTGTAGACAAAGAAATATGAGCCATAACCAGAGAGAGGGATTCAATGTAGTACTGTTTGGCCGGTCAAAGAACCCAATAACTCTTTAGCGGAAGTATCTCAATGGGTCGCTGGTGCTTGGCCAACCTACTCCCCATCAGATAATCTATATTAAAAAATCCAAGGACCAGTATATACTGTTGTCCCAAATTGAAAAAATAGAACTTTTGTCCTAACCGACAGTAGCTGTCAATATGAATCAAAGTATTCCTTTCCCTACCAAAACAATAACTTCCATTAACAATTAGTTATTAAAGGTAATGGTAAGGGTGTCTGGTTTCAGTTACAGGATCATCAAAATAGATTCTCACCAGAACGTCGGCCGGGGAAGCCCAACTGTGTTGCCCAACCACTGAAGTGGCCTCCCCAATAAACAATAAACAACCACCCTAACATTTCAGTATCAAACTATTACTGTATTTTGGTGGCAATTTTATATATTCTAATTCCTAATACAACCCTTCACCATACGAACTTCCACCAATACGAATGCGTGCAAATTAATAATAAAAACTTTAAAATAAAATATTCCCAAATTTTCAAATGATTTATATTTCATCTATACAAATCCTAATAAATTCAATATTTTTACCTTTACCTTCTTTATCTGATGTCAGCTTGCCAATACAAAAAACTATTATAACACTAGATACATACAAATCAATATAGACAAGAGAGCGCACCCATCATCAATATAGTTCAAACACCATTAATCCAATGAGCTGACTACTCCTCTGACAATCTCCCTCACTAAAATCATGTGACCTGATGTCAATGTGACGTCACATAAACAACTCATTTCTTCACTATTTATCACTATATTGCCTATTTAGTTATTATAAACAATGTTTTTCTCACAATCTTCATTATAGATCTACATATCAACCTTTTCTAATAATACTGTACTTCTTCACTTAATACCCTTTAAACTATCATAATGTACTATTTTAAATTCTCTTACTTAGAATAAAGCATCAAAATAAATCCTCTAACTAATTAAACCTGAGTCCTTTTAATTAATATTATTAATATCATTATTATTAGCTGTGATGTGATGTGGGTGATAGGAGGATAGATGTGAGAGAGGCAAGAGAGCTCGCTAGACATAGGAATGAATGGCGAGCGATTGTGATGCAGTTCTGGTAGGCTCTGCTGCTTCCTCTGGTGCCTTGGAAGACCGCGGAGGTAGAAACAGTAGGGGATTCAGCGTTATGAAGCTTCATCTGTGGTGGATAACGGAGGAGGGTGGGATGTGGCACTCCTAGCAGTACCAGACGAACTTGGTTGAGTCCCTTGTCAGGCTGGGAGGACGTAGAGAGGAGAGGTCCCCTTTTCTGTTTCATTTGTTTGATGTTGGCTAACCCCCAAAATTGGGGGAAGTGCCTAGGTATATGTATATATGTATTATTAGCTAGGCAGGTGGAGAGTAAGCCCCAGCCACTTGACAGTTAGCTGGTTGAGGCAAGAAATGTTAACTTAAATGACTCAGATTTGTTTACAGTAGTCAGAAAAAATACAGATTACTTTTCAAATTTGTGATTTTTCCTAGACGAATGCAAACCATCATCCTTTAATTAGACTTTTATCTTTAGGAGGGAGGGAACTCCCTGTAAACTAAACTATCTGGTTTAGCTTTCCCAGAAAATGTCAAGAGCCCCTGACCCTGTATAGGAGTGGAGATGATAACTCTCCACAACCTCTTGACAGCCTGAGCATGATGTTACAGGTGTTCGGGTAGGCCCTTACCCATTAACTGGTAGACGGTCATAGAAGAACCTATATCTGTGTGATGGATATATACACAGTATACTGCTTAACCAAACTTGTCTGGAAAGAAAAGTTGCTCAATTATGAGGCTTACCTGCATCTGATGTCCAGTCTAGCACTTAATTGAACAACTATTGCACCACCAATGGAGGCAAAAAATTAAAGGGGAAGGCCAGGCAACCTATCTCTCATTCTCAACTTATGTAGGGACCACTACTTTGGACGACATATTTCTTGTACCATGCGCAAGTTAGGTTTGATACAAAATCTGTTGAGCAGCTACCACCGGAAAAAGGGTAAAGTATCCAAGGACCTGTTAGTAGGCTACACTCCCGAAGGTAGAGGCCGATAAAGGTTTCCTGGCACTTCCAGACTCCTACCTTCAAGATTTTCAATACTGACAGGTTCCTCCTGAATGCTAAGGTACAATTAATACCATTAACTTCATAAGCCCATGCCCAGGAGTAGACATGTCTGATGGTCTAACAAAGCCATAAGAAAACAGTGCTCTTGGGTACCTTTTCTTCACCCTTCAAGTGCTGAAACGTCTCTCTGGTGCACCAGCCCAAAGTTCCGAGTTCTCTTTATGCAGCGCCATATTGCCCTCACATGGCAGAGAAGCAAGTCATCCAAATACTCTCTAGTTACTTCTTGTAGAAAAGAGATGGAGGAGGATTCTAAAATAGAGTCATGGGCAACTGAATTCTGGTTCTTGGCCATAAACTCCAGAACAAAGGTGGAGGAGAATTTAAGATAACTCATGGCATATGAAATGCCATGAAGTTCACCTTCTCATCACTTGGCTGTGAGAGAAGACTGATTGCTTCGTGACCAGATACACTGAGACTGCTCAAGCAGTGATGGACCATCATGTGAGTGGTTCCTTATGTAGATGATCATGTTCATGGAGTTCATGCACGTGGAAGCTCATGTGCGTGGGCTATTGTGGGATTATAAGATCGTGCGAGTGGATGGAATATCACATTTGTGAAGCTCGTGCATATGGAAAATTGTGCGCATAACCACAGTGGATGATGATGGTCTCAAAGACAATCATGTGTGGGGATGATAGTGTTTGTGAAGCCTGAAGCAGCAAAGATTATACAACTGAAAAGGGAATTCGTGGAAAGCTGTCTCATGGGATAAGCATTTTCAGATGTTACCGATGTGACATCCAAATGACCAAGTGAAGGAGGGGAACAAGGGCGGCAGTCCATGTCCCAAACAGTAAAGGTCGTGCACAGTCCTGTCTGAATGAGTCGAGGATGTACTAAGTTTGCCTTCCCAAGTAAACATATTCCTAATACGTAACGTTCCTCCCACATGTAGGAAGGGAGAGGTCTGGGGAGGTTCTCGTCGCTAGTTGAGCAATTGAAACAATCCAAAGACTTCTTAACATCTGGTAGATTCCTTAAGCGGTAGCTTCGTTCATCATGTGCAAAGTGGATAAAATATTAGGAGTGTATACTGAAATCTCTTAGGCACACACCGCTTCTCTCTTTCTCCCAAAAGGCACGAGACCGAGCAGAAGTGACTCCTTCGTGTCAGCTTAGACAGGAAGCCAACCCAGGCAGAAACAAAATCACTCTCCTGATATGCCCCACAAACCAAAACCTCCAAGAGTCAGTCCTTCGAAGGGAAACCCAAAAATTCCAAGGACCTCCACAAAAGACACAGTGTGTCTTGAGTTACAGACTCCCCAAAGGAAGAAGACTTCGCTATCTCAATAGGGGAAATGGTTAGACTTTCCTGGCCCGAAGGTTGTCAGAGGGTTACGCAGCCAACGCTCTTGCTTGATTGCCCCCTCGAGGTGGCAGAGCAAGAAGAGGCAGAGGGGAGGGTACCATAAGAGAAAGAGAGAAGTTGGGACCTCTTTGACTTCAAAAAAAGACCCCAAAGGCGAAGAATCCCTTTTGGATTTCTTCTTCTTTCTCCTGTCATATCGCTCCCTCTGTGGAGAGGGCCACTCCCTAAACTTGTCCCATGGAGAAGCCTGCATGTAGAGTGTCCTTTGCACATAGGGGAAGGTCAGTGAGGATCCGTCTCTCACTTAGACGTGAACGTGCCGCAAGAGAGGCCCGGCATGCACGGATAACACAGCATGCTGCGCATTCCTCAAAGCACGCACACCGAACACATCTGAAAAGGAAACATGCAAAAAGTTTAAATTTTTGACAATTCCAGTAAAGAGCATGGAACAGATAAGTTCACTCTCAACCAAGGCTAAAATAAAAATGGAGTTGGGGTGAGTGAGGGGGGGAGAGGGGGTGCTTCCCCTTACCCACTGGTAACATCCAATGCAGTTGTTCACACTTCATTAAAAGTTTTTTTAGACGTTTTCCAGCTTATGCTGTTGTCTCCTATGTAAAGAACGAGGGTTTGTATTTGTGTAGGAACAAATAAATTTATAACTAAGTACAGTACTGTACATTGTACTTACTATGTCTTGCCAATCATCAAATGGGCGATTCTGTACAATGAGTTCTGCTTTCTTCTTGTTACATCCACTGATGGCAGACAGCTCCCCAACAGTGGCATCATTAAAGAAGCTCATTACAAGAGCCCGGTCCGGAGTTAAAGTCATGTCAGGCTCGGTATCCGAATCTTCTTCACTATTAAATACAAAATAAAACATTCATGCACAAACACGTAGTTCATTTTGGTCACTTAAACAGACAGTCAAAAATTCATGCACATACACGTAGTTCATTTTGGTCATTTCAACAGACAGTCAAACATTCACGCACATACATGTAGTTCATTTTTGTCATTTTCAAGACAGTCAAAATGATCTTAGACTGGCAAACTCTTAAAAGCTCCCATGTATCTTAAATTCACACAACACCCAAAGAGATATCCAAAACTCTTGTAAATATTATAATATAAATAGGAAAGATTATCATAGTCTTATAATAATCTAATCAGAGAACCAAATTTCTACCTTCATGGGGCTGACCAAAAGGATTCATTCTAGAAAATGTGTATAGAATATTTTGATAAATGACAATAAAAATGATATTTTAATTATAAAATAAATTTTTGAATATACTTACCCGGTGAATATATAATAGCTGCAACTCTGCGGCTCGACAGACAACATACTTAAAAAACTCGCGAGCGATCGCTATGCAGGTTGCGGGTGTGCCCACCAGCGCCAACTGTCGGCCAGATACCACTCTCGGATGTAAACAAAACCTTCAATTCTTCACGTCCCGCTGCGTCTCTATTGGGGAGGAAGGGAGGGTCATTTAATTTATATATTCACCGGGTAAGTATATTCAAAAATTTATTTTATAATTAAAATATTATTTTTAAATATTAAACTTAGCCGGTGAATATATAATAGCTGATTCACACCCAAGGAGGTGGGTAGAGACCAGAGTTAATATGTTTACAGCGTATAAGCTAAGAGTTTTTTCATTTTGACAGTTATCAATATAACAAAACCAAAATAAATAGGTACCTGGTAAGGAAGTCGACTTAGACGATTACTCTGCCTTTTAAGTCTGTCTTCCTCACGGAGCCCAGCGATCCTCTTAGGATGCTGACAGACTCCCAGGAGCTGAAGTATCAAGGGCTGAAACCCATACAACAGGACCTCATCAAACCCCTAATCTGGGCGCTCTCAAGAAATGACTTTGACCACCCGCCAAATCAACCAGGATGCGAAAGGCTTCTTAGCCTTCCGTACAACCCAAAAAAAAAAATTAAAAACATTTCAAGAGACAGATTAAAAGGATATGGAATTAGGGAAGTGTAGTGGTTGAGCCCTCACCCACTACTGCATTTGCTGCTACGAATGGACCCAGTGTGTAGCAGTCCTCGTAAAGAGTCTGGACATCTTTCAAGTAAAATGACGCGAACACTGACTTGCTTCTCCAAAAGGTTGCGTCCATGATACTTTGCAGAGATCTATTTTGCTTAAAGGCCACGGAAGTTGCTATAGCTCTAATCTCGTGCGTCTTAACCTTAAGCAAAGATCGGTCTTCCTCACTCAAGTGTGAATGAGCTTCTTGTATTAACAATCTGATAAAATATGACAAAGCATTCTTTGACATAGGTAAGGATGGTTTCTTAACCGAACACCATAACGCTCCAGATTTACCTCTTAAAGGCTTAGTATGAGCTAAATAGAACTTAAGAGCTCTAACGGGGCATAATGCTCTCTCTAACTCGTTGCCCACGATCTTTGATAAGCTAGGAATATCAAAAGATTTAGGCCAAGGACGAGAAGGCAGTTCATTCTTGGCTAGGAAACCAAGTTGAAGAGAACAAGAGGCTTTTTCTGTCGAAAAACCGATGTTCTTGCTGAAGGCATGAATCTCACTGACTCTTTTAGCTGAGGCCAAGCACACCAGGAAAAGAGTCTTAAGAGTGAGATCCTTCAGGGAGGCTGAATGTAAAGGCTCGAACCTGTCTGACATGAGGAATCTTAGGACCACGTCTACATTCCATCCAGGTGTAGCCAAACGACGTTCCTTAGAGGTCTCAAAAGACTTAAGGAGATCTTGTAGATCTTTATTGTTGGAAAGATCTAAGCCTCTATGCCGGAAGACCGAAGCCAACATGCTCCTGTAGCCCTTGATCGTGGGAGCTGAAAGGGAGCGAACTCTTCTCAGGTATAAGAGAAAGTCCGCGATTTGGGCTACAGAGGTACTGAACGAGGATACAGATACTGACTTGCACCAGTCTCGGAAGATTTCCCACTTCGATTGGTAAACTCTAATGGTAGAAGCTCTCCTCGCTCTTGCAATCGCACTGGCTGCCTCCTTCGAAAAGCCTCTAGCTCTCGAGAGTCTTTCGATAGTCTGAAGGCAGTCAGACGAAGAGCGTGGAGGCTTTGGTGTACCTTCTTTACGTGTGGCTGACGTAATAGGTCTACTCTTAGAGGAAGACTTCTTGGGAAGTCTACCAGCCATCGAAGTACCTCGGTGAACCATTCTCTCGCAGGCCAGAGGGGAGCAACTAACGTCAACCTTGTCCCTTCGTGAGAAGCGAACTTCTGCAGTACCTTGTTGACAATCTTGAATGGTGGGAATGCGTAAAGGTCTAGGTGAGACCAGTCTAGGAGAAAGGCATCTATATGTATTGCTGCTGGGTCTGGGACTTGAGAGCAATAGATTGGAAGCCTCTTAGTCATCGAGGTTGCAAAGAGATCTATGGTGGGTTGACCCCAAGTCGCCCAAAGTCTCTTGCACACATCCTTGTGGAGGGTCCATTCGGTTGGAATTACTTGACCTTTCCGACTGAGACAATCTGCTAGAACGTTCAAGTCGCCCTGGATGAATCTCGTAACTAGGGATATGCCTCGATCTCTTGACCAGATGAGCAGGTCCCTTGCGATCTCGTACAGAGTCAGTGAGTGGGTACCTCCCTGTTTGGAAATGTACGCCAAGGCCGTGGTGTTGTCCGAGTTGACCTCCACCACCTTGCCTCGAAGGAGACTCTCGAAGCTCATCAAGGCCAGGTGAACTGCCAAAAGCTCCTTGCTGTTGATATGCATGCTCCTCTGACTCGAGTTCCACAGACCTGAGCATTCCCGACCGTCCAGCGTCGCGCCCCAGCCCAAGCCCGATGCGTCTGAGAAGAGAACGTGGTTGGGTTTCTGAACTGCTAGGGGAAGACCTTCTCGAAGACTGATATTGTCTTTCCACCAAGTCAGACAAGTCTTTATCTTTTCGGAAATCGGGATCGAGACCGCCTCTAGCGTCTTGTCCTTTTTCCAGTGAAAAGCTAGATGGAATTGTAGAGGTCGGAGGTGTAGCCTTCCTAGCGAGACAAATTGCTCCAGGGATGATAGCGTTCCTACCAGGCTCATCCAATTCCTGACTGAGCAATGTTCTCTCTTCAACATCTTCTGGATGACGAGCAGGGCTTGATCTATTCTGGGAGCCGACGGAAAAGCCCGAAAAACTGGACTGCGAATCTCCATCCCTAAATACAGAATAGTTTGGGATGGGATCAGCTGGGACTTTTCCAAGTTGACTAGGAGTCCCAATTCCTTGGTCAGATCTAGAGTCCAATTGAGATCCTTCAGACAGCGATGACTGGAAGAGGCTCTGAGAAGCCAGTCGTCCAAATAAAGGGAGGCTCGGATGTCCGATAAATGGAGGAATTTTGCCACATTCCTCATAAGCCTCGTAAATACGAGAGGAGCCCTGCTTAGGCCAAAGCACAGGGCCCGAAACTGGTACACCACATCGTCGAAGACGAATCTCAGAAAAGGTTGGGAATCTGAGTGAATGGGGATGTGGAAGTAGGCGTCCCTTAGGTCGAGAGAGACCATCCAGTCTCCCTTTCTGACCGCTGCTAAGACTGACTTTGTGGTCTCCATAGTGAACTTCGTCTTTGTGACAAAGACATTCAGAGCACTGACGTCTAGCACCGGTCTCCAACCTCCTGTCTTCTTTGGTACTAGGAAGAGACGGTTGTAAAACCCCGGTGATTGAAGGTCCGAGACTTTGACCACCGCTCCCTTCTCTAGTAAAAGAGACACTTCCAGTTTCAGGGCTTGTCTCTTTGCTTCCTCTCGGTACCTGGGAGAGAGATCGATGGGGGACGTCGCTAGAGGAGGTCTGCGTACAAAAGGGATTTTGTACCCCTCTCTGAGCAACCTCACAGATTGTTGATCTGCGCCTCTCTTCTCCCAGGCTTGCCAGAAGTTCTTGAGTCTGGCACCTACTGCTGTCTGAAGTTGCGGGCAGTCAGACTCTGCCCCGCGAGGACTTGGATCCTTTCCTCTTTCCTCTCTTCCCTTCGGCACGAGCACCTCCCCTGCTGGGGGCTCTGCCATGAAAGGGCGGAATAAACCTGGACGCTGGAGTGTCTATCCTAGGTCTAGCAGACAAGGCAGGCAAAGGGGGAACTTTGCGAGCCGAGGACGCAACCAAATCGTGGGTGTCCTTCTGCACTAAAGACAAGGCTATTTCCTTAACTAAGAGTTCAGGAAACAAGAACTTAGACAAAGGCGCAAAGAGTAGCTCAGATCTTTGACAGGGCGTCACTCCTGCTGATAGAAAAGAGCACAGAGACTCTCGTTTCTTTAGGACTCCTGACGTGAATGAGGCGGCAAGCTCGTTGGATCCATCGCGGACGGCCTTGTCCATGCAGGACATGATGAGTAAGGAGACATCCCTATCGGCTGATGAGATTTTCATACTCAGGGCTCCCAAACACCAGTCTAGGAAGTTAAAAACTTCAAAAGCCCTAAAGATGCCTTTAAGTAGATGGTCCAGGTCTGAGGATGACCAACTAATCTTCGAGCGTCTCATGGCAAGGCGACGGGGAGAGTCTACAAGACTTGAGAAGTCGCCCTGGGCAGAGGCAGGAACTCCCAAGCCGAGAACTTCTCCCGTGGCATACCAGACGCTCGATCTAGACAAGAGTTTAGATGGGGGGAAGGCAAAGGCCGTCTTCCCTAAACTCCTTTTGGTTACCAACCAATCGCCTAACAGCCGTAAAGCTCTCTTGGATGAGCGAGAGAGAACGAGTTTTGTAAAGGCTGGTGTGGCAGCAGGAACGCCTAAAATAGACGGCGGCGAACGAGGAGCTACAGAGATAAAGTGTTCAGGGAACAACTCTTTAAAAACAAGCATGACTTTTTTAAAGTCCATAGATGGTGGAACTGCTCTAGGCTCATCTAAATCTGAAGGCTGATCCGCGTCAAAACAAGTCAACTTTGATGGTTGGTGAACGTCCTGAACGTCACCAGTCGCATCAGTGAGTTGCCTAACGTCAACGTGCGGCTGGAAATCCACCCGGGACCGCATCGTGGGAGGTACAACCCCAACTGGTTGACGCGAGAAAGCTACATCAACGTCAACAGGACGCACAACAGAACGCTTGGATGGCTGACGGCCAGGGTCTCCATGAGAAAAACGGCTAGGTTCAATGGAAACCTTCTCTGCGTTGTAGTCTTCCATAAGGGACGCAAGCTTAGACTGCATGTCCTGCAGTATACTGTAACCCATTTAGGGTCTACGGAAACGGGTGCGGTAACAGACGGGGTTAGCGACTGAGACGGCACAACTTTGCCTTTCTTAGGCGGCGAGCAGTCATCAGATGACGGCAACGGGTCCGAACTGTCCCAGTGACTACATCCGGGACGTTGGACTTGTCCTGAAGGGACCGACTTGCGTTTCAAAGGTCTAGAGACCTTGCTCCATGGTTTCTTACGTGAAACGGCTTCGGACGACGAGGTAAAAATGGGCTCTCTCGTCTTATGGTAGGGGCGATCTTGACGAGATACGCCTGATACCAAAGAGGGAACGTCTGTTCGCTGATCAAGGCCTCTCGAACCCATAAGTCGTACGACATTGCTTCTCCCCTGGGCTTGGGAGCTTGCAAGAGGTCCCGGACTAGGTGAACGACAGGCACGAACAGATGAACCCTCGGTCGCAACACTGTTCACAACACTTTGCGTAACACTAAGCACTTTCCCACTTTCCGCCGTGGCACTTTGGCACTTGAGTTCCTTTATGTCAGCCATGAGTTGATTACGGTCACTTGCTAAAGCCTCAACTCTCTCCCCCAAGGCATGAATAGCACGCAACATGTCTTGCATAGACGGCTCCTGAGTGCTAGGAGGGGGGTTAGGAACAACCACTACAGGGGAAGGATTAGGTTCAGGGGCATGTGGAGAGGAAAAATCTACGGACCTAGATGAACTTCTCCTTACCCTATCTCTCTCTAGTCTGCGTGTATATTTATCAAATTCGATCCAATCGAATTCCGAAAGGCCCACGCATTCCTCACACCGATCTCCCAATTGACAGGTTTTACCCCGACAATTGGAACAAACAGTATGAGGGTCGAGAGAAGCCTTTGGAAGACGCCTATTACAGTCCCTAGCATTACACTTTCGAAACTTAGGAACTTGAGAAGGGTCAGCCATTTTGAATTAGTCAAAGAAAATTCCAAAAACGATCTAAGTCATCAACAAATAATCCGATTCAAAAAAGAGTTCAAGAGTTTACGTTGAAGAAAACACCTGTACTGCGAAAGCTCAAACCAAATTAAAGTACTTCACCAAATATGATGGGAAAACTCCAGGTTCTACAGCGAGTAAAAGTACGTCTTGTCGTCAACGTCGACAGAGAAGAATTGAAGGTTTTGTTTACATCCGAGAGTGGTATCTGGCCGACAGTTGGCGCTGGTGGGCACACCCGCAACCTGCATAGCGATCGCTCGCGAGTTTTTTAAGTATGTTGTCTGTCGAGCCGCAGAGTTGCAGCTATTATATATTCACCGGCTAAGTTTAATATTTAAAAACTAAATTTAAAATATTAAAGTACCTGACCTAATTTGATTTCATAATTTTTCATTTATCAATAGTTAATACCTTGAGTTACCTTAAAGCTTACCTGGACATTTTGCTTTGTTTTCTACATTACTATATTTACAACGTATTTTTCAGATAAGTTCATGCAGTAATGTATATAATAAATTCTTCTACAATTCTTTCATTTCTTCTGTCTGGCCAGTTGCAGTTCTTACAACTTTCAATTTCAATCAATTTCTACTAGCATCTTCTAAATTAGTTGTTCAAATTCTTTAATTTTTTACCACTCATTTATGAAAAACAATTTTTTGGAAAAATTTTAAAAGGCTATAAATGTGACTCAGCAGTCTAAAACCACTTATGTTAATCAAGAGTACAAGTGATAAATAAATCCCACTTCAGTCTCACCTCTCATAAACCTTGGAAGAGCCAAAATTGTATTCGTCTTCATCTTCTTCAACATCCTGAACTTCACGTTTCATTAGAGCTTTGGCTGCAAGAAAA
This sequence comes from Palaemon carinicauda, assembly GCF_036898095.1. Classification (NCBI taxonomy): domain Eukaryota; kingdom Metazoa; phylum Arthropoda; class Malacostraca; order Decapoda; family Palaemonidae; genus Palaemon; species Palaemon carinicauda. The sequence goes on from NC_090737.1 coordinate 16,945,098, forward strand.
ATGAAACAAAAAATGATAATAGCAATGTCTAGTCTTAAATGAATATCCATATTTTCATTTACCTCTAATAAAATAAAATATACAGTTAACAATAAAATTCAATAATAAATATTACCCAGATAATAAAAACAGCTCAATGCATTAACACATACCAGAAACTTGAGAAAAATTTTATCAACTACTATACAGTACAGTAAACACTTAAAATAATTTTCAATAAAAGATCATGATATAAAAAAAATAAAAAACAGCCAAATTCAAGTCTTCAAAGTCTAGAAATTGGATAGCATTTTGAAAACTTTCACCAATCAAACGACAGGGTACTACTGAATAGAAGTTGAAAATGTATTGAAACTTATCATAAAAACAATACCTTAAAAATCTTTCCTACCTATTAAAAGTTCTTCTTTCAAGCTCAAACTTACATACAAACAAACTCAATCAAGGGATACTTGACCCTAGGGTAAACGAGACCCTCAGATGGACAATTATAGAAACCACAATTCCAAAGCTTGGAAATGAAAATACCAAATCACCAGTTCAAGAAAGTAGGATAGAATATTTCAACATTTCTATTTATCATGAGCTTAGGTCTAGCATTCATTATACTTGAGAGTGAAAGGTATGTACAGACCTAACTCAGAGTGCTCATCATCAAAGGGAATCTGTGAACAGTTGTAATGAATTTGAATTCACGAATGAAGCAAAATATTATATGGTAAAAACTATAAAAATCAGCAGTAATATGAGTCTACATAAGTCTGAGAATGGTGAGGATACTTGACATTATCAATGGACAGGTATCCTTTTTATTTTTATTATTATTATCATTACTTGCTAAGCTACAACCCTAGTTAGAAAAGCATGATGCTATAAGCCCAGGGGCCCCAACAGGGAAAAAATAGCACAGTGAGAAGAGGAAACCAAGGAAAAATAAAATATTTTAAGAATAATAACATTACTAAAATAAATATTTCCTATATAAACTATAAAAACTTTAACAAAACAAGAAGAAGAAAAATTAGAATAGTGTGCTCGAGAGTACCCTCAAGCAAGAGAACTCTACCCCAAGACAGTGGGAGACCATGGCACATAGGCTATGGCACTACCCAAGACTAAAGAACAATGGTTTGATTTTGGAATGTCCTTTTCCTAGAAGTGCTGCTTACCACAGCTAAAGAGTCTCTTCTACACTTACCAAGAGGAAGTAACCACTGAACAATTACAGTGCAATTGTTAACCCCTTGGGTGAAGAAGAACTGTTTGGTAAGCTCAGTGTTATCAGGTGTATGAGGACAGAGGAGAATCTGTAGAGAATAGGCCTGACTATTAGGTGTATGTGTAGGCAAAGGGAAAGTGAACTGTAACCAGAGAGAAGGATCAAATGTAGTACTGTCTGGCCAGTCAAAGGGCCCCATAACTCTTTGGTGGTAGTATTTCAACAGGTGGCTGGTGCCTTGGCCAACCTACTACTATATTCAATTGCAACGAACCAAACATTATCATTTATGTCACAAATGTAACCAAGTACATCGGGTTTAACATACCCCTCGGCTGCACAGTGTCATTGTTTCATAATTTCTAAGAATATATATAGTACACAGGATTATGTAATGTATTACATATCTGACTAAGATGCTTACATTGCATAATCATCAAACTTATTATATATATAAAAAAAAAAGCTAATTTGCATAACTATTCCAATCTATTCAGTAAAGGTCATTGCAATGGGCAGTGGTTTAACAATACAACTACCCAACAGAGAATAGTCTTTAGGATTTAAATAATTAAAGTATAAAAAAATTCCCAATGGTAATAGCAAAATATGGAGGAACAACAAACTTTCTTGCATTAATAGAGATTATGGATGATGGACAAACAGTAATATCTACAATGATGTAAATCATAATCATCACTTGCTAGGAAAGTTATGACTGTGGGTTGATGCTGAATTCCAAATAATCAAACAACACAGCAATACCATTATCTAATAAATAATCAATTTTGCACTAAAACTCTAACATGAACTATAAGAGGTGAGGATGCATAAAAAGTTGGACTATAGCTCAATGGAGGCGATAGATCTTACTGAAAGATTAGACTACAGTCAGCCCTCCTTATTTGCGGGGATTAGGTTGGAGACCTTGGTGCCCTAGGGTGGGTTAACCCTGGATAGGTACGGTCCTCGGACACCCCTTTAAGGGTATACTCGGACGCGAACGACCCCGACGCCAAAAAAAATTCTTGAAAAATCAGTTTTTGCAGTAACCTCCTTTTTTCTTTTGCCAAAAAAAACTTAAATGAATGCTTAAAACAACTGTATAGATAAATACTACTCATCTGCAGAAAAACTATTTATTATAAATATTTTAAAAAATTAAGTAGAAAAAAAAAAAGACCTGACATAAAAATTCATAAAAAAAAAGTTTATACATATATACACAAATCCTTTTAGGAATTGATTCTTGAATGTTTAGGACACATCTTGATGTATTTTGGATGAAGTCAGACCCATGGAGGTGAACATCTGAAATGAGAAAAAAAGGGTAACTTTTTTTGGCCAAAAAAATTTGTCCAAATTTCATGAATTTTTTTGGGTACCCAAATGAAATAGGAAGTGGCTAATTTTTTTAGGGAATAAACATATGTTATCCTAAAATAGAAATATGTAAAAAAATCTTCATTATTTTGTAAATTACATTTATATCAGGGGCCATATCTAAAGGTAATTTTTTGAGTACTTAGAAATTCCGTAAAAAAACACATATATTTAATATATAATATGATATTTATGCAGGTAAAAATATACCAAAATATCACAAATTCTATAGGGAACAAGAATATATATAGATAGGGCAGCTTACGCTTCGGATATGTCCACAAAATGGCCGCCAACCACACTGACTCAGACTCCCTAATCTGCCACTTGAAATGTAGGAAGGGTATGTCAATTTCAAGGTGTTATTTACTAATCTAATTATTATTGGATATGCATAAAAATTGTATGGTGGGTTGCTGGATAATTGTCGATTATTTTACGACTATAAAATTAAAATTCTGACCCAAAAAAATTTTTTTGAATGGAAATATAATCGAAAAAAAAAATGTAAAACAATATTTTAGCTAAAAAAATTTGATGATATTCAATCAAAAAAAAAGTAAACAAAATTTTCCGACAAATAAACATCTAGAGGAATCATTACTCTGTGATAGTTCCTTAGTACGTAGTAATTTTGAAAGAATTGGGAAAAAACGAAAAAATGGCAATCACCGGAAAATCGAACACATACCTATATATACGCCATATCTGGCTAAAAAAAAGATAGGCATGGGTAGCCAGATCATCTAGAAACACTTTCCAACACTATAAAAATATAAGTTTTGCGACACTACTTGCCAATTCCTTACGGTAACATGACTAAGCAAAAAAATGCAAAACAAATAAAAAGGGGCACTCGAGGAAAAATGGCTAACATTCTAATATACGGCATTTCAGAAAAAAAAAATTCAGCCACGTGCTAGGCAAACCATCAAGGCACATTTTCCGACAAATAAACATCTAAATGAATAATTACTCTGTGATAGTTCCTTAGTACGTAGTAATTTTGAAAGAAATGGGAAAAAACGAAAAAATGGCAATCACAGGAAAATCGAACACATACCTATATATACGCCATATCTGGCTAAAAAAAGAAGATAGGCATGGGTAGCCAGATCATCTAGAAACACTTTCCAACACTATAAAATTATAAGTTTTGCGACACTACTTGCCAATTCCTTACAGTAACATGACTAAGCAAAAAAATGCAAAACAAATAAAAAGGGGCACTCGTGGAAAAATGGCCATTCTAATATACGGCATTTCAGAAAAAAAAATTTCAGCCACGTGCTAGGCAAACCATCAAGGCATATTTTCCGACAAATAAACATATAAATGAAATATTACTCTGTGATAGTTCCTTAGTACGTAGTAATTTTGAAAGAAAAGGGAAAAAACGAAAAAATGGCAATCACAGGAAAATCGAACACATACTTATATATACGCCATATCTGGCTAAAAAAAAAATAGGCATGGGTAGCCAGATCATCTAGAAACACTTTCCAACACTATAAAAATATAAGTTTTGCGACACTACTTGCCAATTCCTTACGGTAACATGACTAAGCAAAAAAATGCAAAACAAATAATAAGGGGCACTCGCGGAAAAATGCCCAACATTCTAATATACGGCATCTCAGATAAAAAAAAAGACATGCACGTGTTAGCCCAACCATCAAGGCACACTTTCTAACACATAAACATGAAAAAAAAATCAATAATATACGGCAATTCCTTACTACGTAGTAAATTTTTACAAATATTGAAAAAAAACAGAAATTGGCAACCGCAGTTAAATACCCAATATACCAATAACTACGTCGTATCTGACAAAAACAAAATCACGCATGGGTAGCCAGATCATCTAGACACACTTTCCAACACTAAAAAAGCAAAAGTTTTACGACACTATTTCGCAATATCTTACGGAAAAATGACTTGGCAAAAAAATGAAAAAAAATGAAAAAGGGACACTCGCGGTAAAATGCCCGACATTCTAATATACGACATCTCAGATAAAAAAAAAGACATGCACGTGTTAGCCCAACCATCAAGGCACACTTTCTAACACATAAACATGAAAAAAAAATGAATAATATACGGCAATTCCTTACTACGTAGTAATTTTTACAAATATTGAAAAAAAACAGAAATTGGTAACCGCAGTTAAATACCCAATATACCAATAACTACGTCGATTCTGACAAAAACAAAGTCATGCATGGGTAGCCAGATCATCTAGACACACTTTCCAACACTAAACAAGCAAAAGTTTTACGACACTATTTGGCAATATCTTACGGAAAAATGACTTGGCAAAAAAATGAAAAAAAATGAAAAAGGGGCACTCGCGGTAAAATGGTCCTCGTGGTGATGAACGACATTTTAACTAAAAAAAAAAACATGCACATGGTAGCCAAACAATCCACCAAGACTTTCCACAACTGATAACCTATACAAGTTGCACCATTCTACGACAATTTCATAATACGTAATAACTTTGATAATTATGCAAACTACCCTAGAAGGGTAAACTCGGACGCGAACGACCCCGACGCGTCTCAGAAATCGGGGAAGGAGTACAGCTACAGCAATGCACATCTGGACACTACTAGAGCGTGTAGGGGAGACACCTCCTGCAGGTCGATCACCCACAAATTCAGTCACGGGGGTGAGTCACGTGAGAAAAACCTGTTTTTTTTTGACGCTCGGGGTCGCAAACGACCCACCGTACCTATCCAGGGTTAACTTCTAACCTAACAACTCCCAGACCATTGGCTTTGCACGGTCGAATAATATACAAAGTAACCCACTGTACTACCTGATAACTAGTTTCTATCACAGTATAAGTACCATAATACAGTATGAACACATTTCAGAAAGACTAGAGTACATGTACACTCGTGTATGTAAGACTGCGGTACAAATAACACTAGTCATCACCATAATTATAGGTAAATAATGTAGTGACAACAAAACACTGTTAATCCGGTAAAATTATAGAATGGTGCAATAACCAGTTTGTAGAAATTATATAAGACTGGTTTTAAAGGTATTTTGCGGTGGTTCGAATGTTTTTGATAATGATTCCTTGAGGAAATCCATAGGTATGGAGTTATGGGGGTTGACTACTACAACTGAAAAGCTATGGCTTTGTGCTAGGTATCGTTATCAATTAAGTTCAAAACACCTTAAGATAAAGTGGACTTGTTTAATTACGTTATTTAAAGGTTTGTTTGCCGTGATTTCCGGATGCATATTTTCTATGGGGTTGTTCGTAGCAGTGTTGTGATCAATATCAGAAATACCTCGTTACTTCACTGAGCTAATGATTTATTGGTTTTTGCTCTGCCATATGCTCGCGAATAAACGTTATCTCACTGCTCCTATGTTCTACGCACTTTAACCCCGCGAGCTGGTATTTTGCCGTTAATTATCATTTATACAAACTTAAAGGAGTGAATAAAAACATGTAAAATAGGCGAGGTGTTGCTTTGCGCTCCAGCCTTTGTTCAAACATGGACTTGGGTTCCTAACGATCAGACTAAATATATCAAACACAAGTTTCTACCCTAACTTTTTATTATTAACATGATCATTAAAATAAGAGCTATGATTATATTGCCTATTCTGCAAATAAATAACAAAGAGGTTTAAAATTTAAAACATTGGGCCCTTTCTTCTGTTCGAACAAGTAACTTATGGCAGAAGCACCACCTACCAGTGTTTTTCTGAACTGCCGGCTGGAAGGAGACTTCTATGATGTGCTATGACTAAAGGAGCAACACAGTTACTTTTTATTAAAATCTGTAATTTTGTTAACAAAGGTTTCCGCCAGTAGTATTTGGTATTCAAAATAGAGTATTTGCAAAGATCTATTCATTCATATGAGTTTTCGATGCCCTAACTAATATTGCACCATTCTATAATTGAACTTTATTCCTAACATAACACTTGCCGATACTTTAGTGTACAGTATATAACTGTAACATATGTACAATATTATCTCTATACAGCACTGTACAGTAATTAATATAACAGTAACCCTATAGTATTAAACAATGCATACACTAATAAAATAAAAATTAAAAGAAAAGTAGCAGTACAACCACACTGACTGTTTATGTATGATGTTCTGCATATACAGTTTATAGCATGATGTAACTTTTTGAGCCCTCGACTGTTTGGCACATGGGGTAGCATATCATATGTATATCACTATAAGCACACTGGATATGTACAGATTTTTTACATTAAAACATGACCCTGCACAAGAATGACTGAAGTGGAAGATGCACTCACGAGGAGAGACAATGAAAGAGTGAGGCCAAGTGAGCGAGAGATGGGGTGTTGTGCTGTGGGGAGAGGGAAATTGCGGATGCAAAGGAGCGCAGTCAGTCCGAAATCATTGGGCTATGAGAGTACCTATTGCGAAACCACAAGTACATAATTATTTATTTAATAGGTTATACGTTCTCTGCATTACGAATGACCGAAAATTCACAGAGCCAGTGAAGACCGATGCCTGACAGTATAACTATCATCATATCAAGATGAATATTTTAAACTTGACAGTAAAAGGAAAAACACAAAAATAAAAAACAAGAAAAGTAAAGTATTCCTGATATAGGATCAATATGGCATGAGGCTTCATCAGAAGTCAGCAAACTGAGATGGATGAATAAGTATGCTACCCAAAAGTAGCTGCTTTTTCACGTTATAAATCTTACTTTCTTAAAAGCCCATTATAATCAACTAAACAATGACATCTCTCTCCCTTTCCACATTTTTTTTACATAAAACATTCATGGTCAACAACAATAAAATCAGTTTTAAAAACATTATTAAATACGATACAGTAATCTAATTCACATGGAAGCTTAATAATGAAGGTATCTACTGTGCAGTATTTTAATTCTCATGAAAGCTTAATAATGTAGGTATCTACTGTACAGTAATTTAATTCACACGGAAGCTTAATAATGAAGGTACAGTAGGGTCCCGAATTATGCGAGAATTTGGTCGATTAATGACCTCGTATAAATGGAAAATCGCATATTTCGAAACACACAACTAACAGAAATAATTCCATTGTGGCCATGGCAACCAGCAATTTGCCTATTCAAATGTGTTTACTACCCATTTCCAATACTTTCTTTGTACTATACTGTATTTCTTTATAATATCAAATTGTTCTTGTAAATAAATCAAACATTTAATATACTTTAAAGTTCTAATAACTTGAAAAATGGTTAAAATTACAACCAGGATAGGTGTAAACACCATATATTTCCCGTTATAACACGACCCAAAATACAGACAAATTTTAATGTTTGTCATATCTATTGCATAAGACAACTGGTGAATAGCAAAACCATCACTCTATAGACTAGCTTTTGTTGTATGATTGAAAATCCAGAATTATCAAAATAAAGGCGATTTTATATCATGCGTTTCCTAAACACGCCAAAAAGCACAATAAAAAACAACCAATGTTTTGTTTCCGTTTATCTCTGATCATAACGAAGAAAGAGACGCACTTACTCATCTGTTAGTTTTTGCATCGACAGCAATCTTATCAGTATTGATTATATGTTGAATTTGTTATTACCAATGTTCTAATTATTTTTTATTTGAACTTTCAAATAAATGAAATGAATGTCATTTATGTAATGTTTTTCTTTATGATGCCGCCTGAAACGGAAACCTTCCATTTGTTTACGCTCCATCTTCGATCATAATAAACAAACGAATGCATTAAACACACATGATCTAAGTCATAACTAATGATATTACAAACATTTAGTAAACATTATGTTATTACAAATATTTTACTTACCGTATCCATATAAATTCCTAAATTCGTAGCAAAGCTGGAAATTTTTTTTCCTTATGCGTTTAATCCACAATAGCAAACTGCCGCTAATGACAGAGTGATAACTTACGATAATTCTAAACTGTTACGAAAGATAATTGTCCTTTCCACATCCAAAATACTTTTCCTAACTTCAGTTATAAGTCAACTTGTACCCACCTCAATTATGGATCCATATGCAAAAAAAGGTAAAAGAAGAAAGTACTAGGCCTATTTTTAAAGTCATCGAACAATTAGGTTACCGCTATAACGTTCGATGTGACAGAGAGAGAGAGAGAGAGAGAGAGAGAGAGAGAGAGAGAGAGAGAGAGAGAGAGGAGAGAGAGAGAGAGAGAGAGATGGTTTTAAAGTACTAAACAATAAGTATGATAGGTTATAACACATTGGTGTTTATGTAATATTAACTGTATAGATGGTTTGAATAAGTTAAGAAATGGTGTAAACAATTCTTTGTTATTGTATTCGCGCGGAAGCTAGACATCAGCTGATGTGATCACAGCCAAAAGTAAAACAAAAATAAGTTAGCAATACTCGATTTTTAAAACACAACCGAAATTTAACAGCATAAGTACGTTTTATTATAGCGCAATTGACATTTAAAGAGTAAAAATTTTCTGGAATAGAATGGTGTTTCCTAAAAAATAGTGGTTTGCGGACGAAATCAGTTACCGTATTTTAAGCTATGATTGAAATGGATGTATACACGGTATAATTTTTTCGTTTTGTATTTAATTGACACTTCAAGAAAACCGATTTTGGTTTCTTCATCTATTTGTAAGTAAGTACAGTATTGTATAACGAGAGAGAGAGAGAGAGAGAGAGAGAGAGAGAGAGAGAGAATCAGCTGTTGTAATTGAATGCCGTGTTTTTGTTTCGTGTACCCCCTGAAGCGAGGAATTGATCGCCACAACTAACAATATTCATGTAAATTTCATTCTTAAACTCAAGTTGCCATATGTGAACTATGGTTTTATTTCTTACGGAGAGAGAGAGAGAGAGAGAGAGAGAGAGAGAGAGAGAGAGAGAGAGAGAGAGAGAGAGAGATTTCTGCCATCAAATCTCTCTCTCTCTCTCTCTCTCTCTCTCTCTCTCTCTCTCTCTCTCTCTCTCTCTCTCTCTCTCTCTAGATTTTATTTTACCGTCTACTCTACTCAAATCTCTCTCTCTCTCTCTCTCTCTCTCTCTCTCTCTCTCTCTCTCTCTCTCTCTCTCTCTCTCTCTCTCTAGATTTTATTTTACTGTCTACTCTACAAAACCAATGTTTGCAAATCAAATATATACTGTTTAAAATATGACAAAATATTGACGACTCGTTACCGAAGTTTAGGCTATTCACTGCCGATAAACACAAAATATTGACGACTCGTTACCGAAGTTTAGGCTATTCACTGCCGATAAACGAACCCAGTCTACTCGTGAAAACCTTGAACGCCCAGAGGGAAAAATAAGGCTTTTAAATATACTGTACTAAACAAAAATAGTGCTTTAATATACCATCATTAACACTACCATTACAATTATCGTAAGGTTGGAGAAAGATAAAGATTGCCGAGAACGTAACCACATTTTTGTTTACATTTTGTCAGCTGGACTCGCACAGTTAACAGTTGATTTCATTGTTGATGTGGAATTTTATCCTTAAATAGGCTATTCATTATGAAATTATGTTAATGAAATGTAATGTTAATATTGTTTTGTAACATTATAAATCACCATATTTAGGGCTACCAATATACTTAAAAAGACAATAGATTTGATACATTTTGTAGTGCTTGACTCGCGAACTTTGAACAGCCTTGCAGATACAAAAAATTTATTTTTGAAAAATAGCGATCGCGGAAAAGGGGAATCGTGTAATTCGAACACGCATAATTCGGGACCCTACTGTATCTACTGTGCAATAATTTAATTCTCATGAAAGCTTAATAATGTAGGTATCTACTGTACAGTAATTTAATTTCCATGGAAGCTTACTGATGCAGGTATCTTGTTTTACAAAATGATATCAGGTTGTGATTACTTTATCATGTTCAGTACATGTATAGGGACCCTATAAGTTAAAATATGGATCGAAACACTGACCTACGTAAAAAATAGAGTTACGACAGGTCTCTTGGAACCAATTAACTATATAGGGCAGGGTCATATTGTACCCAAAATACTTCAAACAGAATTATGGGCTCAACCAATAAAATATAAACTTCTCATACTAAAAATAATTCATAAACTTCGCAAACAAAAAAACATTCAACACGGAAAACCTACCTTTAAGTATTGCTTTCTGAGTCCTTAGCTTCTCCCTTTGGGCTGCTCGCTCTGCGGACTCCATTTGCTTTACCGCCTCTCTCTGTTTCTTAAGTTCTTCTTTCTTCTCTGTGAGTTCCCGTTTCCTCATCAATCTCTCTTCTTTCTTCTTTTCTGCAATTTCTCTCTTTCTAGAAAGCATTTCTTCTAAGTTCTTTAATTTGCTCTGAGTTTTTCTTTGGGTATTAAGTTTGCCTAAAGCCAACATTGTTTCCTTAACTTCCCAGTTGTGATTCTTAAAAGTATCCATCGCTTCCTAAAGAAAAAACAAGATAATTATAAAAATACATTGACAATGAAGAATGATGTTAGTAATAGTAAATTCTAAAATCAAAATATTTTTTTTCTAACTATAGAAACAAACCTACCTTTTAAAATATGGATATGTCTTAAGCTATGCTGGAGGGACCATTGTACTAATAACAAGACAGTTGGTTATCAACAGGTGGCTTAAAGGGAAAGGCCAATCCATTTGCATGTCACAGAATAGCCAATTTGGTCCTTAGGTCTAGGACTGCAAGGGGGTGATTGACATGAAAAATTTAATTTAAAGGACTGAGGTTTGTACTGCATAACTTAGGAAAAATACAAATTATGGTTTTAATAGAAATATAAATATTTCAACCTTTAAAACAACACTTATTGGTGGGAGAAAGTCCCCTAAAACCAAACTGGTGTAACAGTGGTAACTGTTACACCCATACATTCACACTCGCTGGACTGACCACGAAGGTACCAGTTAGCAGGTAGGTATAGACACTCTCTCGCGAAGGAGGACAGCGATCACTGTAAGTCCCAAGACAGTTTTCATGGACGGCCTTACTATACAACTATCTGCTTTGTTGACATATCCTCGTGGAAGAAATATCTCCTACGGGAATGGAGGAGAGAGAAGAAATTGCTAAAGGAGGAAGAGAGGGGTGAGTTCTCCTTCACCTTGACAACAATTCTTCCATGCTGTCAGAGATGAGTCATGGTTTGACCAACCAATAATGACTGCTCTCCATCTGAGGAGGAAGCAAAAAGATATTCCTCCAATACAAAATAAACCTCTATGCTGGGATTTTTGTCATGAAATGAGCACTGGGAACACTCACTGACACCTGCAGTGTAATGTCAGTACTGTGTGTGTACCTATCGGTCACGTAGGTATAACCAATGCTCAGTCTCAATTGGGTAACTTCCTTCCAATGTAGAGTAACCATTATGAACCGAGATGAATTACACTCTGAGTTCAGTATCTTCCTGATCGGAGGATCAATAACAACTCTCCACAGGAGGAAGGGGTGGGGCTGCTTAAAGTCACCCTTTCACAAAGGTAGACAGTACATGGAGTTTCAAAGGTTGTTATCCCCAGGATAAAAATCCCTTTACCCTCATGTTTTCCATTCAGTACACCTGCTTAAAAGCAAGTGTGTTCACAATAACAATTATAAACTAATCCACCTGTCATGGTCCAACTACCTTGTTCACAATTCAATTGTAGTTTTGCAGCATTGAAGACATATCGTTATTTTAAAGATGATAGGTTTGTATGTGCAGGAAAAAGCCACATACATATACCAAGGCACTTCCCCCAATTTTGGGGGGTAGCCGACATCAAACAAATGAAACAAAAAAGGGAACCTCTCCTCTCTACGTTCCTCCCAGCCTGACAAGGGACTCAACCGAGTTCGACTGGTACTGCTAGGGTGCCACAGCCCATCCTCTCCCGTTATCCACCACAGATGAAGCTTCATAACACTGAATCCCCTACTGCTGCTACCCCCGCAGTCATCTAAGGCACCGGAGGAAGCAGCAGGGCCTACCGGAACTGCGTCACAATCGCTCGCCATTCATTCCTATTTCTAGCACGCTCTCCTACCTCTCTCACATCTATCCCCCTATCACCCAGAGCTTTCTTTACTCCATCCATCCACCCAAACCTTGGCCTTCCTCTTGTACTTCTCCCACCAACTCTTGCATTCATCACCTTCTTTAGCAGACAGCCATTTTCCATTCTCTCAACATGGCCAAACCACCTCAACACATTCATATCCACTCTAGCTGCTAACTCATTTCTTACACCCGTTCTCACCCTCACTACTTCGTTCCTAACCCTATCCACTCGAGATACATCAGCCATACTCCTTAGACACTTCATCTCAAACACATTCAATTTCTGTCTCTCCATCACTTTCATTCCCCACAACTCCGATCCATATATCACAGTTGGTACAATCACTTTCTCATACAGAACTCTCTTTACACTCATGCCCAACCCTCTATTATTTACTACCCCCTTAACTGCCCCCAACACTTTGCAGCCTTCATTCAGTCTCTGACGTACATCTGCTTCCACTCCACCATTTGCTACAACAACAGACCCCAAGTACTTAAACTGATCCACCTCCTCATGTAACTCTCCATTCAACATGACATTCAACCTCGCACCACCTTCCCTTCTCGTACATCTCATAACCTTACTCTTACCCACATTAACTCTCAACTTCCTTCTCTCACACACTCTTCCAAATTCTGTAACTAATCAGCCAAGCTTCTCTTCCACGTCTGCAACCAGTACAGTATCATCCGCAAACAACAACTGATTTACCTCCCATTCATGGTCATTCTTGTCTACCAGTTTCAATCCTCATCCAAGAACTCGAGCATTCACCTCTCTCACCACTCTATCAACATACAAGTTAAACAACCACGGCGACATCACACATCCGTGTCTCAGCCCCACTCTCACCGGAAACCAATCGCTCACTTCATTTCCTATCCTAACACATGCTTTACTACCTTTGTAGAAACTTTTCACTGCTTGCAACAACCTTCCACCAACTCCATATAACCTCATCACATTCCACATTACTTCCCTATCAACTCTATCATACGCTTTCTCCAGATCCATAAACGCAACATACACCTCCTTACCTTTGGCTAAATATGTCTCACATATCTGCCTAACTGTAAAAATCTGATTCATACAACCCCTACCTCTTCTAAAACCACCCTGTACTTCTAACATAGCATTCTCTGTTTTATCCTTAATCCTATTAATCAATACTCTACCATACACTTTTCCAACTACACTCAACAAACTAATACCCCTTGAATTACAACACTCAGCATATCTCCCTTACCCTTATATAGCGGTACAATACATGCACAAACCCAATCTACTGGTACCATTGACAACACAAAACACATATTAAACAATCTCACCAAACATTCAAGTACAGTCACAACCCCTTCCTTCAACATCTCAGCTCTCACACCATCCATACCAGATGCTTTTCCTACTCTCGTTTCATCTAGTGCTCTCCTCACTTCCTCTATGGTAATCTCTCTCTCATTCTCATCTCCCATCACCAGCACCTCAACACCTGCAACAGCAATTATATCTGCCTCCCTATTTTCCTCAACATTCAGTAAACTTTCAAAATATTCGGCCCACCTTTTGCTTGCAAGAGCACCTGGTCATGTATAGGAGCAAAAAGATGACTAATGTCAACAGTCTGTGCACGGGGATGCTACAAACATTACGATAGAGCCATACTCAGAATAAATAGAACTTGGTCACGAGAGAACCCCTATATCCTCATACAGAATATAATGCCGGAATGTATCCATAGGAACAAGTACTCACCATAAAAGGTTTAATTCTATCTTAAGTCACGTAATCTTTACTCTTATTCCATAAACATGATATTTTGATTATAAAATAAATTTTTGAATATACTTACCCGGTGAATATATAATAGCTGACGTCTCAGACGGCTCGACAGAATTCAAAAACTCGCGAGCGATCGCCATGAAGGTAGCGGGTGTGCCCACCAGCGCCAACTATCGGCCAGATACCGCATATACATGTAAACAGCTCCAGTTCTTCTCATCCCACTGTGTCTCTATCGGGGAGGAAGGGGGGGCCTTTAATTTATATATTCACCGGGTAAGTATATTCAAAAATTTATTTTATAATCAAAATATCATTTTTAAATATTAAACTTAGCCGGTGAATATATAATAGCTGATTCACACCCATGGTGGTGGGTAGAGACCAGTATTAATACAGTTTACGGCGTATATGCTTAGAGTTTTTGACAGTTATATCATAACAAAACACAAATAAATATAGGTACCTGGTAAGGAAGCTGACTCTAACAATTACTCTGCCTTGTTAGTCCGCTTTCCTCACGAAGCCCAGCCATCCTCTTAGGATGCTGAAAGACTCCCAGGAGCTGAAGTATCTAGGGCGACAAACCATACAACAGGACCTCATCAAAACCCTTAATCTGGGCGCTCTCAAGAAATGACATTTGACCCCCCGCCAAATCAAAAAGGATGCGAAAGGCTTCTTAGCCTTCCGTACAACCCAATTAAAAACATTTCAAGAGAAGATTAAAAGGATATTTGAATTAAGGGAATATAGTGGTAGAACCCTTACCCACTACTGCACTCGCTGCAACGAATGGACCCAGTGTGTAGCAGTCCTCATAAAGAGTCTGGACATCTTTTAAGTAAAATGAAGCGAATACCGACTTGCTTCTCCAAACGGTCGCGTCCACAATACTTTGCAGAGATCTGTTTTGCTTAAAGGCCACAGAAGTTGCTATAGCTCTTACTTCGTGCGTCTTAACCTTAAGCAAGCAACGATCTTTTTCACTCAAGTGAGAATGAGCCTCTCGGATTAAAAATCTAATAAAATATGACAAATCAATCTTTGACATAGGCAATGAAGGCTTCTTAACTGAGCACCACAAAGCCTCAGATCCACCTCGTAAGGATTTAGTCCGAGCTAAATAAAACTTCAGAGCTCTAACTGGACACAGCACTCTTTCAAGCTCGTTGCCTACGATCTCTGACAGGCAAGGTATATCAAATGACTTAGGCCAAGGACAAGAAGGCAGTTCATTTTTGGCCAAGAAAACCAAGCTGAAGTGAACATGTGGCTTTATCTGTAGAAAAGCCGATGTTCCTACTGAAGGCATGGATCTCACTGACCCTTTTAGCCGAAGCCAAGCACACTAAGAAAAGCGTCTTGAGGGTGAGATCCTTCAGGGAGGCTGAATGTAATGGCTCAAACCTGTCGGACATTAGGAACCTTAGGACCACGTCTAAGTTCCATCCAGGAGTTGCCATACGACGCTCCTTAGAGGTCTCGAAGGACTTAAGGAGATCTTGGAGATCTTTATTATTGGACAGATCTAAGCCTCTATGTCTGAACACAGACGCCAACATGCTCCTGTAGCCCTTAATAGTGGGCGCTGAGAGGGAGCGAACATTTCTCAGATGTAGGAGAAAGTCTGCAATTTGGGCTACAGAGGTACTGGAAGAGGAAATGGATGATGACTTGCACCAGTCTCTAAAGACTTCCCACTTCGACTGATAGACCTTGATGGTAGATGCTCTCCTAGCTCTCGCAATCGTTCTGGCTGCCCCCTTCGAAAATCCTCTAGCTCTTGAGAGTCTTTCGATAGTCTGAAGGCAGTCAGACGAAGCGCGGGTAGGCTTTGATGAAGACTCCTTACGTGGCTGCCGTAAGAGATCCATCCTTAAAGGTAGACTCCTTGGAACTTATACCAGCCATTGAAGTACCTCTGTTACTCACTCTCTCGCGGGCCAGAGTGGAGCAACCAATGTCAACCTGGTCCCTTCGTGAGAGGTGAACTCCTGCAGCACCTTGTCTAGGATCTTGAAAGATGGAAAGGCATAAACGTCCAGGTGAGACCAGTCCAGCAGGAAAGCGTCTATGTGAGCTGCCTCTGGATCTGGAACTGGAAAGCAGTAAGTCGAGAGCCTCTTTGTCAGAGAGAGTAGCAAAAAGATCTATGGTGGGTAGACCCCATGTCATCCATAGCTTCTCGCACACAGTCTTATGCAACGTCCACTCCATGGAGAAGACTTGTCCTCTTCTGCTGAGGCCGTCCGCCAAGACATTCATTTCTGCACAAATCTCGCCAAAGGAGAGATGTTACAGCCTTAAAAGGAGTTCCTTCTGATCCGTGGATCAAAGAACCGAGCCTTCCAGACTGTCCAGTGGAGCTCCCTAACCCAAATCCGCTGCATCTGAAAACAACACATGGTTTGGGTTCTTGATCGCAAGAGAAAGACCTTCTCGAAGTCTGATGTTGCTGTCCCACCAAGTCAGACATGTCTAGACTGAGTTGGAGATTGGGAAAGAGATACTCACTAAGCCCTTCTCCTTGTTCCAATGTTTAGGTGAAATAGGAAAGGGCATAGGTTGAGTCTCCCCAGAGAGATAAACTACTCCAGCGATGAAAGAGTTCCCACGAGGCTAGTTCAAACTCTTACAGAGCAACTGTTTTTCTCTTGCAAGTGAAGGACTTTTAACAGAGCTTGTTCCATTCCTGCGGGAGACGAAAAGGGTCGAAAAATCAAACACTGTATCTCCATTCCCAAAAAAAGAATAGTCTGGGATGGGATACTGTAAGTTACGACTTCTCTACGTTCACTATGAGACCTAGCTCCTTGGTTAGGTCTAATGTCCATTAGAGGCTCTCCAGACAGCGATATAATGACGAACGCCTTGATTAGCCAGTCGTCAAAATAAAGGGAGGCTCTGAATCCTCAAAAAATGTAGAAAGCTTGCTACATTTTGCAAGGGCCTTGTAAAAACAAGAGGAGCAGGAATGAGATCGGAGTACAGTGCTCTACAGTGGTACATTACTTTCCCGTCCACAAACCTCAGATGTAGTTGAAAGTTTGGATGAATCGGGATGTGGAAGTATGCATCCTGAAGGTCGAGAGAGACCATCCAGTCGCCTTCCATTAATGCTGTCAAGACAGCTTGGTAGACTTCATCGTGAAGTTTGTCTTGACAATGAACACATTGAGCGCACTTGCATCTTACGTACTCCTGCAGTGAACGTGGCTGCCAGATCATTGGAGCCATCCCTGATAGTCTTGTTCCTGCAGAGAACGTGGCTGTCAGATCATTGGAGCCATCCCTGATAGCCTTGTTTATGCATGACATAATTGTACAGCAAAACTTCAAACGCTCGAAAAAAAACTCCTAACAGGAGATGGTCTAGCTCTGAAGCCGATCATAAAATCTTGGAGCGTCTCATGGCCAGGCGCCAGGGAGAGTCTATGAGGCTTGAGAAGTCTATCTGGGCAGAGGCAGGAACTCCCAAGCCGAGAACTTCTCCCGTTTCCTACCAGACGCTCGCTCTATAAGCCAGTTCAAAAGGAGGGAAAGCAAAGGCTGTCTCCCCCAAACTCCTCCTGGTGATCAACCAGTCGCCTAGCAAACGTAAAGCTCTCTTAGAAGAGCGAGAGAGCACTAGCTTAGAAAACAACGGCTTCGAAGTAGCTAGGCCTAGTGTAAACTCTGACGTTTAGGCGAACGAGGAGCAGCAGTTACAAAATGGTCCGGACAAAGATCCTTAAAAATCAGCATGATTTATTTAAAGTCCATAGAGGGCTGAGCAGCTTTAGGCTCCTCTCCGTCTGACAGAGTCCCCAAGGGAATATCAGTAGGAGGGGGATCAGCAACTTCCTCATCTGAAGGAACCTCGTCCGACAATTGCCGAGTCTCAAGCAAGGGAGAGACCTGCTGTGGTGGCAATGCTTGACAAGCAGAGTCCACACGCAAAGGAGCATCAGTAGCAGTCAAGGACGCTACGTCATGTAACTGCTTAAAGGACTGACCAGCAACAACAACAGGTGCGGGAGGACGCTCGACGTCAAGTCGAGACTGCCTTGACTGCCTAGATAGAGCAGTTAAAACAACTCTTGACTGCGGTGCTTGACGTTCAACGTCAAAACAAGGCAACTGAGCTGGTTGGCGAGCGTCCTGAACGTCAACACGAGACTGCGGCAGCGGCTGAACGTCAACACGAGGCTGCGGTAGCGGCTGAAAGTCAACACGGGACTGCAGCGAGTAAGGATCCAAGTCACGTGACTGACGTGACAAACTCCCGACATCACGTTTCATAACGTCAAACGGACGAGTAAATGCTCATTTGGGCGGCTGACGGCCAGAGTCTCGTTTAGTGTAACGGCGACTCGAAAGCGAAGGTTCATCGTGAACCTGCTCAATGTCATACTTCTCCATAAGGGAGGCAAGCTTAGTCTGCATGTCCTGCAGGACAACCCATTTAGGATCAACAGGAGTCGGGACGGGCCGAGACGACGGTAACGTCTGTGTTGGCAAAACATTGCCTTTACCGCGACCCTCGGACCCCGTGTTACGCTTGCGTTTAATAAACGAATCGTCTTCCGACGACTGCAAAGGGTCAGAGCTGTCCCCATGGCTACAGCCAGGACGCTGGACCTGTCCTGAATGGACTGACTTCCGCTTTAAGGGTCTAGAAACTTTGCTCCAAGATTTCTTTTGCGAGAAGCCTTCGGATGACGAGGAGAAAAACAGCCTCGCTCGTCTTATGGTAGGGGCGATCTTGCTAGACACGCCCGATACCATAGAGGGAACGTTTGTTCGTTGGTTAAAGCCTCTCGTCCCCATAAGTCCTACGACATTACTTCTCCCTGGTAGCATGGGAGCCTGAAAGAGGTATCGGACTAGGTGAACGACAAGCACGAACAGACGAACCCTCGGTCGCAACACTAAAAAACACTTTGCGCAATTATCACTTTATCACTACGATTTTCTGTTTTTGCACTTACTTCACTGAAATCGAATTTTTCAATAATTTCACATTAGGCATGAATAAAAACTGATTTCTACCTGAAGCACGCAATTCTCCCCTACATCAAAAGGTTATAATTGCGAAATAAGTCGTATAATGTAAGCACATTAATACAAGCAAAAAAACAGTAAACATATATATCGAATAAAACGGAAATCTATAAAGTTAAAAAGATCAGTGACTGGGGAGGAGACTAGTTCATTAAAAACTACGTTTTCAATCTCTCACCGTACAGTGCCTTGGGACGAGAATAAAAACTAAAAACGTTTTATCCTTTCTCCCCGTACAGAGACTTGGGACGAGAGTAAAAAACTGACTCGAGAACAACGTTACTCGCTTGGGACGAGAATAAAGATCGGAACGTTCTCTCTTCCTCTCTCTCTCTCTCCGTCTCTCTCTCTCTCTCTCTCTCTTGATTTCACACACAAGAGAAAAGCCCACTTACCCTTCGTCAATAAACAGGTTATTTGACCAAAGGAAAAAACTGAAAGGACTAAGAAATTGAAAATTAACAAGTTCCTTTAAACTAGTATTTAAAACATTTCAGTTTGAAAGAAGAATGAACAAAACGTCAAAATCGATTTACTCTTTCTGCAAAGTGAAACCGTGATTCTCTCTTTCTCTATCGTAATGATAGAGCGCAAACTGCGTAGCATAAATAAACCAAACGTTAGTTCATCTTTGAAACAGCACGAAGACTATTCAAAGAAAATCTTTCATAAAATATCTACTAAAAAATATTCATTTAATAACTCTTACAGAGCAAATGATTTAAACTTAACGAAAATAAAAGTTGAATGGGCTCAACGTTGTTTAACTTCGGTTTCCAAGTTAGGACCGCCTACTCTCGGATTAGGGGAGGAATAGGTAAGGCCGCATATAAACAAATCATTAAAATTTATCTTGATGTTTAGTATAAATGGAAAGCTAATCGAAGAGGCCTAATAAAGGCGGGTGAGATATAAAATATATAGAGGAAAATCTATAATTAACAACAACAATTTATAACGTGATAAGATAATTGCTAAAAGCCTAAAATACACTTCCGTACACTAAGGGAAGGGTCGGCCATTTTTACTCTATGGAAAAATCAGAGATAAAAGCAAGGGCAAAACACTTTTACTCTCCTTTCAAAAGCATTTCTTTTGAGGATAGTATTGAATAATCCAACACGGCGTAAGCAATAAAACCAAAACCAAGTACTTCACCAATTCGGTAGAAAACTCGAGGTCATAATAGCGAGTGGAATCGACTTGTCGATGAAACTGACAGAGAAGAACTGGAGCTGTTTACATGTATATGCGGTATCTGGCCGATAGTTGGCGCTGGTGGGCACACCCGCTACCTTCATGGCGATCGCTCGCGAGTTTTTGAATTCTGTCGAGCCGTCGGAGACGTCAGCTATTATATATTCACCGGCTAAGTTTAATATTTAAAAACACTGTTTCATTCATGAGATAGCCACTATAATGATATTATTTTCCTTATACAATACATGTACTGTGCACAATTTTCTAATTCACATAAAACTATCATTATCACAATTAGTGCCGTAAAGCCTCAACATGCTGATATGCAGATGAGAGTTATCTTATTTCCATACAACAGATGCAACTAGTTGCTCAGAGTGCATGCCCCACCATCTACTTGATGTATCCAAAAACAGAATCATCTCTGGAGGAAAGGAACTCTACAGAACTCCAATTATGAGGTTCCTGTTATTGAGTCAATGAGCCAAGTTGTTTCCCACTTCAAGGCTAAGGGTCACGAGAATTAAGGTTGGATCCATAGAGGCTGATCACTACAAGATTCTCTAGACACAGCTGGTGACCAAGGACAACATACCAAAGACGACCTGGCTGTTCCTGACAAGACGGGCACTGTGATGTCACCTCCCTGAACTGGCTGAAGCAAGAATCTGATGCAGAAATTCTTCCTGCTGCTGTATACATCAGCATGCCCACTTATTTTGTACTCTGCTTAAAGGTGAGATCTGACTTCTCCAAACTTATAACAATCTCTATATTATGGGAAAACTGTACCTGTACAGAAACCAGGACCAGTCAAATATCAAGATACCTCATGAACAGGATTTCAAACTAAAATACCACAAATATCAAAAATTTTAAATAATTTTTATTTTTCCTAACATACTCACCGAGAACTACTTTTCTTGGAGTCACTTGTGATCTCTCAATCTCGACCAAGGTTTTTCCCGCTGTTACCCCCCCTACTCCGTTCTATATAGGTTTACCCCCGCCGCCAGAGAATGCGCCCTGAGGGCAGGATTAGGGCAGGTCACTGCATCTCTGGGTCAGCCTCGCCATTAAGTTCCTTGGTCGTGAGCTGTACACAGCTCACTCTTCTCGCTCTCTCGATCCTTTGGCACGTTTGTGTTCCACGTGTTTCCAGTGTGGGGACTTGTGTTTTTTTGCGTAGTGCGTTATTCGCAAGTGTTACAGTGCGTTCTCCCTGTGTATATCCCAGTGTACTTATAACTCGCATAATTTTCATTTATCCTAACTATACAATTCAGAGGCCTTTAATAGGAGTATGACTTTAGCAAAGTTGGAACAGCCATTAAAACTTAACAAGGTGCTGGGGAAACCCTCCCCAGCTGTCATTCATCAAGACTTGTACTTCTGACCATTGCACCTTGGACTTGGGGGGATGATTGAGGCAGAGAAGAGTAACTTACTTGCATTAAGGTTGTATAGTTAAGAAAACTAGCAATTACTTTTAACATTTGTGACTTGTACCTACAGAAATACAAACCACCCACCTTTAATAGGATACTCACCCTGGGAATTGCAAGAGCACCTGGTCATGTATAGGAGCAAAAGTGATGACTAATGTCAACAGTCTGCATGGGGATGCTACAAACATTACGATAGAGCCATACTCAGATTAAATAGAACTTGGTCACGAGGGAACCCCTGTATCCTCATACAGAATATAATGACGGAATGTATCCATAGATCTGAAATAGGATCGAATACATTCCATCCATCATCCCCCTCACCTGGGATAGAGATAATTCTTGACAGATCCTGACAGTATAAAAAGGTTGCAAGGTTATAAAGCTCAACTGCAAGTTAAGGCAAGCAAGTCAGATCTCATCATACTATTAAAGGCTCGCATGGAGCAAGCCCAAGAAACTTGAAAACTAGGGTCATATCCCACTCTGGGGTATGTCCAAGGTAAGGAAGACTTTTTTTATAGGCGTACACTCCAACGATGAGGAGAGACCTAGTACTTTCCATCATAAAAAGCCTTTCGTTCAGAGGAGATACTGTATAGTCTCCAACTGAGAAGTGCAAAAGACTGCGTGGTACCTCTGAAGGTGTGCCTGACAGATAAGTGTATTCCATTAATGTAGTTCTCTTGGGATATCGAATAACATTGAACAGATCAGGATAACAATCAGCTTGTGTCCATTTAGGAGCCACCAGGGTCATCCTGAGACCTGGAGTGATCAACACTCAATTGATCAGTCGGCAAATCAGGTTGAACATGCAATATGAGCATCTGATACATGGCCTGTATTCTAAGTACATTGTAAGTAATCAACTTTCTTTGCCTTTAAGAAATAAAACTTCACAAATACTGTAATACTGTCATATACTGTATTACTTTTTCAGATTACGTAATTTCTTTATGAGAATATTTTCCAAATATTTCATGTTAAAACTAATTTCTTTGAAATCAAAACAGAACTAAAACTTACCATTCTATCAATGTGTGGGTAAACTGTTCCCCACATCTCAATGAACTTTTGGATCGTTTCATCGTCAGGCATTTCATCACCTTCGTCTGATGAACCGCTATGCCCATTGGCGTGAACTCTTTTAGAGGGGGGATCAGAATCATTATCCTCATCAGAGTCTATGACGCGTGCCCGTTTCGGAACCTGATTAAATATTAAAATGTAACATTTATATATTTCATTGTTGTAAATATCTCCTTTCACTTAAGCTCAACATCTTTATTAATAACAACAACAATGATAATATAATAAATAATAATAACAAGGAATAAAATTTATCAAGTGCTCGGACCACCAGCCCCTAGTGTATGTGATTAAATTGTGTGAATGCAAGGGTTGCAAGGACAATAGAGTATAATGAAACTAAAGCCAATATGGTAGTACACCTGATGAATACGTTGCTAGGCAATTGAGTAGGGCTTCAAGTGGCATCTGATGTATATAGAAATCATCAAAATAAAGCGCGCGCACATGCACACACACACACAGAGAGAGAGAGAGAGAGAGAGAGAGAGAGAGAGAGAGAGAGAGAGAGAGAGAGAGAGAGAGAGAGAGAGAGAGAGAGAGAGAGAGAGAGAGAGAGAGAGAGAGATTGTTTGTTCTGTACCATGATGTACTTAAAATCAAGAGACACAAGCATACCCTTGCTTGAAAAACTGGACTGTCCTGACTATCTTGCTCTGTATCTGTGCATGATGACTTCCTGAAGGATGAATATTCTATAAGCGATTTCATTGAAGCACCACCCAGAGGATTCTGTGCGTTATCTTCTTTGCCACTATTACTGTCCTCGGGGTCAGATGAAGGTGGTTTAACATACAACAGCTTTGACGGCATCCGATACGATGACAGCTTCACTTTAATACTGCTTCCTCTGGAATTTCCTGTGTGCAAACTGGAAGGGTGATCACTCGAATCTTCGGCATCGCCGTTTAAAATGTTTTCTCTATCACGTGGCCTTCTTTGGAATACTGGACTATGTGTTTCTTCAGATTCTGGAATAATTATCACTGGTTACACAAGTAAAACTGAGGTACACTATTATAACCTGACACATTGGCAATATTAGCAAAAGGTTATGGAGATTTTCTTATTGAAAATTTTACATTTTTGTCTGGAAATAAAATATTGAATACAGTAAGAGTAATTTAATTGATATTCATTATTTCTAAACGCACTCCACAAAATTATAAAAGCCACCAAGTTTTGACCATGAAGAAAAATTATTTTTGTAAGTTTAATCTAACGACAAAACACATAAAGCCTCCTAAATATAGCTAAATTTTCCTAAGACACACATATAATGACTCTAAACAAAAAAGTAGAATCAAATGTTTGCCAATTCATCAAATGGTTGGTGATGCCTCTACCACAAAATATCCCTCAAAAGATCAGAAACAAAATTTAAAATATTTAAATATATTTACCTGTATTATTACAACTAGTTTCAATACTCTGTTGACTGCAAATAGTTTCACCATCACTGTCGGCCATATTGGATTGAGATGAATTATTTCTTACAACTTCAGCCGGAGATTCGACAACAGTGTGACGATATGAGATCGTAGAAGATGGCTTGTTTACTAGTGTGGTAGTAGTAGTTAACGTGGGACTTGTTTTATCAGCCTTGACCGACGGCTTTTCTTCAACGTCCGCTCTTACTTTGTTATGTACAGAGACTGAAGTGACATTATCAGTGTCTGGAAACAAAAACAAAAATTCCTTGAATTTTCATAATATTTTATTGATTAAAGTTGATGTAATTTAAAATGAAGTTGCAAAAAATTCTTCAGAGCATGGAAAGTGCATCCCTTTAAAGAACCTCCCTTTAGACATTACCATTTTTATTTTTGGAAATTATTTGTACTTTCCGTAGAGCATACTTAAAATCTTTTTACGATTCCTCTTTTACTGATGTACTCAAAATAAATTGCAAGACCTTGAATCTAGAATCAATTTCAGCATTGTATATCACCAACATAGTAAGTTTGGGAAGTTGAAATTGAATAGAATGGACAGTCTATAAACTTAGCATATATAGTACATAAAACCATAATTTTTGACAATGTAACACACTGCTATGATTAGTGGATTCCAATTCAGTCAGAACTTTCAATCTTCCTTTTATTGGTTTTAATGAAGATGTCATAAGAAACATAGGCAACTATACAATAAATTTGATTTCATACAAGTCACAAAACTTTTACTGACATTCATATGACCTATATACAACAGTGAAGAATAATTTCAATATGCACAATACACTATAAAATAAATTGAAAATAATACTAAATTTAACTTGTAAAACTTGACTTTAATAAAAATTTCATGCACTCAAACAAGATTGCTTATTTCAATGTTGCTAAAAATCAAAATGACAGCACGTACCATTAGTGGGGCTATTGTCTTCTTTCAACTGCTCTGGAACTTTGTCGCATTGTTTCCCAGATTTTCTTGGCTCTGAGCGAAAGTACCTCAACAGTGATACTGAAATAAGGAAAAACATTTACTGTACAGTACTTTATCTCAAGTACAGCATGATACACATTTTACTATGGTATACGTTGTTTTCTAGTCAAATCATATTGAAAGGGAAAAATGGAATTTCAATAACAAAATTATTACTTCTATACTCACCAGAGATTCTTATAGCTTCGTGCTCGCAAATAGCCAATTGTTGACGTGCCTCATAAAGTGACAAATTTAAAAGTAATTTGTATTTTCCCTAATGAAAAAAGTCTGTAGCTGTATATAGGGATATTACTTTCGGCGAAGCTGGAAGTCTAACCATAAGACTAGCAAAGTATAACCACCCACACGCTTGTTAACCGGGGGGGTGTTACCCCGCTTACACACACACACACACACCTGTGTTGCATCGTCACTTTTTACTGCAGGCAGGACTTATCGGGGAAGAGGTGACGGTGGACCAAATTGTATTAATAGCTACAGGTTTGTATCATTAGGAAAAATGACAAACTTATAACAGAGTTTGTATTTTTCCTAACATACAAACCCGAATTATTTACTATAGGATATATTCTAGCGCGAGCTGAAAAATACGGCAGAAAAACCTTAACAAGGTCGTTAACGACCGGGCAGGTAATTACCCACCTGTTAGTGGTGGGGGGGCCCGCCGTTCGGTAGCTGCTGTTTACCTTCAATTGGATTCTAGCTAGGACTATCCTAGGGGGCGGTGATGGAGGGAAGATTTGAGTAAAGAATTCGGGTTTGTATGTTATGAAAAATACAAAAGCTGTTATAAGTTTGTCATTTGTTCCTACACTTGATACAAATACAAATTCTTTACTATAGGAGACTTAGTCTTGAGGCCAGGGTGGCCAAGTTCCCTATTCCTAGGGAAGATAGTCCTCAGACTAGACTCTTTTGAAGTAACAATCTTCCGTAATCCTTTCTTTGTAGATCCCCATAATCTCAGCACGACTGAAGGTTTGTAGCTTCGAGGAAACAAATGTTTCAGGATGAAGTGGGTAAAGAACATTCGACTCAGACCCCTTCAAACTTAGGATCCCCCCGACCTTGCAAAGGAGAAAACTCGTGACCACGAGTATAACTTATACCCTGTGAGACGAATCAGATGAGTATCATACCTTATTTCCATTGAAAGGTCTGGTGCGCTTCCGATATTTCTCTAGCGCCCTGACTGGGCATAGTAACGACTGGTCTGTATCCTGTGTTACCTTATTGAGGCTGGAAAACTGAAATTCTCGATACCTCTCATTGGTAGATGAAGGATTATGAGTCTAGCCACCAAGCCCAGTACGAAGTTGCGAGACATTCCCCCCCCGCCCCCCATCCCTTAGAACGGGTGACGACATAAGACAGACCACGTAGCTCACTGACCCTTTTAGCCGAGGACAGAGGTACAGTACGAGGAAGATGGTCTTAAGGTTCAGAAAGTAGCCTGAGGCCCTTAAGGGCTCATAGGGCAGACCCTCGGGGAACGTAAGACACGTCTCACGGTGATGGTCTAATCTCAACTGGGGGACAAGATCACTCAAAACCCCGAATTAACCAAGGTGGTGTCTTCTGAGGCGGAGAGGTTAACCCCTTCTCAGTCTACAGCTGAGGCTCAAGGCTGAGCGATAGCCCTTAATCGCCGAGACTGAGAGGATCTTTTCCTCACTGAGGTACAAAAGGAAATCTGGGAACTACCGATTCCTTCCTTTTGAGAACCCAATTGCTCCACATGGTCGCTGTTGTAGCAGTTAAGAAGTCCATTGTCTTAGCCGCAGCAGTTAGGACTTCCTGCAGGGACTGCCTGGAGTCTTGGTTTGACAAGTCCTCGTGGCTCGCAACGTAGCCGACTGTACCAGACCACGTGTCAAGCCAGAAGGGACATTGAAGTCACTTCCATTGCCGAGGCTTCTGTGACTGAGAAGAGCCTGGAGGAGTAGAGTGTCTCTTCGAGGATTAGCCCAGTGTGAGACTCGCCGTGAGGGAATCCGAGATCAGAGGAGAAGGGTTGACGTCTCTGATCTCGGAGAACAGACCAGGTTTAAAGGTCTAAAGGTCGCTCAAGAATGGCAGAGACAAGGGACA
Source organism: Palaemon carinicauda (assembly GCF_036898095.1). Lineage (NCBI taxonomy): Eukaryota > Metazoa > Arthropoda > Malacostraca > Decapoda > Palaemonidae > Palaemon > Palaemon carinicauda. The sequence goes on from NC_090737.1 coordinate 16,972,865, forward strand.
GTGACATTGCACTAGCAGTTAGGACAATGCCCTAAAGACTGACCATATATTATATGGTCAACAACCAAGCCTCCTCTCCATTCCAGCTAGAACCAGGGAGGATCAGGCTGTGACTGCTGATGACACAGCAGAAAGACCTATAGGCTCCCCCAAACCCCCCAACCTCAGCTCACAAGGATGGTAAGGTTACAGGCACTAATGGCACTAAGGAGTCTGAGGGGGACTCAAACCCCAGACTGTCAAACACCTGTCAGAGACATTACCAATCAGGCCACAGCCAGATGATCAATTCTGTCTAAGGCTGGAGCGTCAAGAGGTCGGGGAGACAGATGCAAATCGCCGAGGCATGAGATATTACAAGTAGTCCTTAGAGTCCTTAAATAGGAGGATTCTACGTCCCTCAACAGCAGCTCTCCCGAGGAATCCTCAGGCTGCGCTAACTCCTCGCATGTTATTACAGGTAAAGTGGAGACGCGAGTAACAGACAAACATATGTCTTACCCCTCGCATCTTTCTTATCAAAAGGGGAAGAACGGTAGAAGTCGGAGTGTCTGGAGGTAATGGCAAAGATCGTTGACAAGAATCGAAAGACTCTCTGTCATAAGAGTAAAACTCTTGATGACGATGGTTGCGCGCATAGCGCTAATTGCGTGTGTGCGCGGACACGCTGTGCTAATTGTTACGAGAGCCCGACGACTCAGCGTAACTGAAACTCGAAGGTTCCAAGTCGTTTGAACTCGAAAGTCCAGCGCGACAGAACTAAGGTCATGAGAACCCGTAGGATCAACATGACGAGAGTTCAAAGGCTCCCGATCACGCCCGCCGAAAGGGTGATTGTCACGAGACCCCGAGGGGTCAACGTGAGGAGAACCAGTAGGTTTAAAAAGGCGTTTCCTTACAGCACGAGGGGGGAGAACGTCAGGGATGAAGATAACTCCTCCGCAGGGTAGATTTGTTCTCCCAAAGGAGAACGTCGCTTAAGACAAGGCTCTCGCTCCGCCCCTGGAGGAGAACCAAAAGCGTAAGGGGGAGCAGCTTGGATCAGCAAACTCCTACAAGTTTTCTCTCGTGAATGGGAGGAAGGTTCTCCCGAAGGAGATCGCCTAAAACAAGCTTTCTCCCTGCTATATGGGGAAAAGCGTAGGCGTAATAACCTCTCTCTCGCAAACGAGGGAGAAGTCCTCCCGAAGGAGGATATTACCTAAGGCAAGATTTCTCCCCGTTCTATGGGAAAAAGTGTAGGGAGGCAGGCAAGGAAGAGAGGAAGAGTCTGAAGGGAGAGATCGAGAGGCCAAAGAAGAGGTCTGTGACTACTTACCTTAGACGGCGATCCTTGAGGTAATGAGTCCTTCTAGGACTTCCTACACTACCTTTCTCGAACTTCTCCCACTGAGAGGGCAACCACTTCTACATACTTGGCAGGGGGAGCCTTCAGAACACCTATGACCTCTGTACCCAGGGCATAGGGAAAGAGGATCCACCTCCAGCGGCGACATAAAGGTGCCCGGAACACTTCCTCATAATAGAGGACATCACATCTAACAAAGAAAAAGAAAAAGGATTAATCAAAAAACCAAAAAAGAAAGGCTAGTCTGCCAGTCAAATAAAAGCAGGAGCAGCGGTGTTACCACTGCGACGGCTATAATTCAATTGGAGGTAAACAACAGCTACCGAGCAGCAGTCCCCCCACCACTAACAGGTGGGTAATTACCTGCCCGGTCGTTAACGACCTTATTTTTTTTCTGCCGTATTTTCCAGCTCGCGATAGAATATCTCCTATAGTAAAGAATGGATTTTCATTATAAAATTAAATTTTATTGCATACTTACCGAACAATTATATAGCTGTAGGTTCCCTACGACGGCAGACAATAGATTCAAAACTACTGCAGTGGTGCCGCCATCGCCGATGTAGGTGACGTCATCTCCCTCCACTCGAGGGAGCTACAGGTACAACTGTCCAGGTAACATCAATTCGTTCTGCCCAGCCATCCACTAGTGGGGAGGAGGGAGGGCTTTAATTAATAATTGTTCGGTAAGTATGCAATAAAATTTAATTTTATAATGAAAATCCATTTTTATTGCAGTGTCTTACCGAAGTCCCTTGTCAGGCTGGGAGGAAAGTAGAGAGTAGAGGTCCCCTTTTTGTTTTGTTTCATTTGTTGATGTCAGCTAACCCCCAAAATTGGGGGAAGTGCCTTGGTATATGTATGTATGTATGTGTCTTACCGAACAATTATATAGCTGATTACCCATTGCATGGAATGGGGGCTGTGGATGTAAGTTTTACTTCAACAATCGTATACGATTCTTGTAAATAAAGTATACCCAAAAGCACTGTTAGTGCCTGTTGTACCTTATCTTGTAAGAGAGCTACTGCAGGAGAATACTGCCTCTGGTCGGTGCTCATCTTACATAGTAGAAAGCTTGGAATATGACCAATGGGTGCCTCTACATGGAGTGGAAGATCCTCGTAGTCATGGTGTTCACCGCTGACTGAACGAAGATACAAGAAAATATCGCCCTTGCCCTGGGCTAAGACCAGAAATAACCAACATGAAAAAACCGTCACCTACACCGAAATAAAAACCTTTACCCACCAAAACTAACACTAAAATGATTGGTGAGTACTCCAGGTACATTGTACCCCTAGACTTCCCTTTAACTTGCCAACCTTGGTACACGGCGAAACATAGGCCAACAGAGGGAGCAACCCCCTATGTCGTTCCTCCCAACACCACGCGGACCGAGAAACTTACAATCTTCAAACACTGTTTCGATTTCTTTCAAATAATGCGTAGCAAACACATATTTAGACCTCCCAAAGGGTACTTTGTAGGATAGTGGATAGCGACTACTTGTGTCGAAAAGCGAGAGAAGTCGCTACCGCTCGAACTTTGTGTGCTTTCACTCTCAATAAAGGAAACACTGAGTCGTTAGCTAGAGAAAGTGCTTCTACAATCAACTCTCTCAGAACACTCTGTTCTGCGGAGATAATATCTTAATGCCCGCACGGGACATAGGAGTTGTTCTTCCTCTTCCTGGCCTATCAAGTCTGTCAGGTTTTTGAGAACAAATTTTCATGGCCACGGATTAGAAAAGTTGCGCAAATAATGTATGGGCGACGAATTGCAACATTATTGCCGAAAGAATTTTGATCGTTGATTAACTGTAATATTTTCTTGAAAGAAAGTGAACATGTTCTCAAACTAAATATACAGTTAAAGAGGCGATCATTTCACCCTTGGTTTACCCCTCCTCTGTATGTGAGGGGCTAGCCAGTGTTCATTACACAGAAAACGAATGTCTGGTTACCTGTGGGCGGAGTTTGAAACGTTCGTAAACGTAATGAAAAGTTGCCCACGCTGTTGCTATCGTTCTTTTAACTTCAGCTAACAACGTTCCTTCGGGACTAATTATTCAAAACAATAACCCTGTAAGGATAGAATAAAAGGTCTCGGAAGCCTATCGTGTAAAAAGCAAGTCGTTATACCCAGGGTACAATGACGCAGGAGGCTGCCTCCATCAAACGGTAGAACCAAGTTTAAGACAGTAACCTAGCGATTTTGTCTTGGCTACAGCGCATACTCCAGGACGGCCTACGGCCTTCATGAATTTTAAACAACACCCATTGAAGTTCTGTAAACACTTCTCAGGAACGAGTCTCCCAAAAAGGGTGAAGTCTCGTATGTGGGAGTTTGCTTCAAGAATGCCAGAAATAATTGCCATTGACCGCTTACCCGAAGGGGTTGCCATCGAACGCTTTCTCGCTATTGAGAAAAACTACTTTTACTTTTATTTTTTAGTGGTTTATTTCTCGCCCTCCATCAGACACTAAGAGTCTGTTCAGGCGGGCCTTGATGTGTGAAAATAATTTCTTTCCAGTTTATATTTCGCTCTGTATCTTTTCAGTTATTCGCTAGCATTTGTATTCAGGCTCAATAGTCTTCAGATCACTATTTTCCAAAGAGATAAGTTTTCAGGTTTTTCTTGAAAGTTGCTACTGTCTAAATCAGGCAAAGCCTGCCAGGGAAATGAACTGGAATGTGATGAATTTTTTATTCCTCGCTCATTTCCGTCTGCTAACCAAACCACTCGAAGTGGGAAGGTGAAGGACAAAAATGACGGTGGTTCGTTCGAAAACGAAAGGATCGGTGCTGGCGAAACCAGACTAGCTGATAGAGTAATCAGCTGGGAGCGTAGAGTGACGTAACAAGTCACACCTTTGGAAAGCCCATCCCGTAGAGGGGGGGAGGTCAATCATTGAGTTTTCAGAAACCTCTGGATCGCAGAAACCAAGAGATTTGGACGAGAACCTAGGGGTTCAGAATCTATTTGTGAATACCTTTCTCACGACCTTAAGGAATGTTATGCCGAGAACCCACAGGAACTCTGTCGCTAATTCCTGACGGAATTTTCAGGAATCGTGTTACGTGACCAGGACCCAAAGGAACTGTGTCATAGTTACCTGTAAAGATTCGTCAACCCTTAGGCAGCATGCATCCCTCTGTCATCAGAGTAAAACTCTTGATGACGATGGCCGCGAGCGAACAATTCAAGGAATGAGAGTTCGAAAACTCTGTCATAAGAGTAAAACTCTTGTGCACTCATGAACACTTCGCGCAACGAGAGTTTGAACAACTCTGTCATAAGAGTTGTTCGCGCACTTCAACTGATTGCGTGCACCTAGTTGTTCGTGCAAGCCAATATGGTCCTGTGCGCCACATATCCATTCTAATGACAGTACTTGAAGAAAGCGGCTTAGTCCGTTCGCCAACACATTAATTTTCCCTTGAACAAATCGAGGGATCAGCGTAACCTGACCAGGTATAAACACTTTCCCAGAGGAGTTAACGCTCGTGTAAATACTTGCGGTGCTGTCGAGAGGCCAAAGCAAAGAACTCGAAACTGGTAGGTCTTGCCCATGAACACAAACTGAAGGTATTTCCTGGAGTCCTGGTGAATTAGAATGTAGAAGTATGCATCCTGCATATCAAGGAATACCATCCAGTCCCCTTGACGAAGAGATTCCAACACTGAACGAGTCGTTTCCTTATTGAATTTGGTCTCCAGGGCTCTGCCCCTCTGCAACTCCATTCCTCCCAAAAAAGGCTCAATCTTCCCCATATCGGAGCATGAAGGATTGAAAAATAACTTGGATGATTTCGTGTCAGGTTTGGTAAAGGACTTGGTTGGGTGTCGTAAATTTGATGGAGGCCTGACACACGATCTAGACCTACCCCCTCGAAAGGGTTTCTTCTGCAAGGGTGATTCCGAGGCGGTAGTCATCACAGTCGAGGGTTTAACCCGCTTAGAAGACTGGGCAAACAAGTCATTAGTAGACTTCTTCTCCAGTGCGGACAGAATCTTGGCCACCATTTCTTCGGGAAACAGATGGTCCTTGTCGAGAGGAGAAAACATAAGTGCGGACTTCTGAGGCGAAGCGACTCCTTTCGAAACAAAAGAACACCTGAGTGTCTTTTCTTGAGAGTCCCGAATGCAAAGAGAGAGGCCAGCTCATCGCACCCATCCCAAACTGATTTGAAGGCACATGACAAAACCCCAAGCCAGTCCAATGCCAGTCTTCCTGAAGAGTAGGGCAATCCTCTATTTTCATAGAGAGGGCTCCAATCATCCAGTCCAAGAAACTCATAATTTTTAAAATCTTGAAAATATTCTTTACCAAATGGTCCAACTCAGGCGATGTAAAGAATATATTAGCTGTTGCAAACGCCGATCTTCTAGTTGCATCCACCAAGCCAAAGAAGTCCCCCTGGGAGGAGGCAGAAACTCCCATAGGTTCCTGGTTCCTTATTGCTCACCCTGTAAAATAAGTTTGCAGGCACTCTATCACTTTATAGATAGGTGCAAAGCTTCTAAGCTTATTCTTATCATTGTTATTAAGTTTAGATTACCGTAGAACCTATACCTCTTCTTAATAAGCTTCGACAGAGGATAGGCGAAAGTTGTTTCCCGAGTTCTCTCTTGACCTTCAACCAATCTACTATATCACGAAGCGAATGTTTAGCAGCCTTGGAAAGAACGAGCTTCGGGAGAAGAGGATCAAAATTCTTCCTTCTCATCAGAGAGATGGAAGCAGCTGGGAGCGGCTGCTACGAGGTAATCCGGGTACATGTCGAGAAGGTAGCGTAAAAGTTTCGAATAACACGAGAGAGGGATAGTGTCTGCTTCTAAGTCCTCCTTGTCATCCGAAGAGATAGACGACAGAGACGGTTCTTGATTTGACTCATTATTCTTCGTACATTGTTTGTTTTCTTTTATCCAGCTCATCAGCTCTTGCAACTGTGGACGTAACGGAATTAAATTCTCGTCTTTTAGAGTTGAAGTCGACATAACTGGGGTCGTGGATTTCAACACGATCGCCACCGGACGTCTCGCGCCAGTCGAATTATCTGTCGCATGCGAAGTCGAAGGAAAAGTTTCGACAGCTTGATGAGTCGAAGATCTCGACAAACTCCGAATCGGTCGCTCCACAACCGAGTCGAAGGCAGCTGTCGCTGTCATAAGAATACGAGGTGAAGTCCATGTAGCTACATTACACGACGGGTGAGAGATATCTACTTCTCTGTACCCCTTCACAGGGGGCGGAGATAGCACCTCTTCAGTCAAAGGTCTCTTCAACGGGCGTCGTGAGATTGAAGAATCACGCCACTTACGACGTTTAACCGGCGCTCGACTCTGTCGATAACTGATTACCTAACTGCACACCTTTCCAATGGTGTTTAGTCGAATCCTGCTGTCACACCACAGGATCAACGGAGGATGTGACTGTCTGTGGGCAAACCCCGATAGTCTCCCTTGGACCTCCGGTATGTCTTCTCCCCAAGGCGGGGGAGCGGGACAGTGACCTTCGTCTAGGAGAATTATCGGGACAAACAGCCACCCCCTCAGATAGCACTGCACTGACACTTTTCACTTTACTAGAAGTCTTTCCTATGAAAGACTTTACAGATAAACCTAACTGCATCACCATATTAGCTAACACATCAAATTTCTCTTCAAATCTAGACTCGAGGCTGGCAATGGTGTCAGGAGAAATTCTACGGGAAGTTGGCAAAGGAGTTACAGGAGCAGGAGTAGGAGGACTCAAGATCGAAGACATAATAAGAGGAGAAGGAGAAGGAATAGGAGCAGGAGCTTCGATAGAAGAAGCCGAAGAAGCTAAACTAGTCTTATTTTCAGCTCTGAGAGCCACCTTCCTCTTCCTATCCTTAATTATCTTCCCCGAGTGAGAAACAAAAACTTTCCACTGTTGTTCACTACGATCCTTGCATTCATCACAAGTAGATTCTCTAGAGCACTCACAACCCTTACACTTAATTCACTTAGTGTGCGAATCATAAATTAATCTAACTAACCTAGTTTTGCACCTACTGGCGCAGGGTTGCCAGTTTGGTCTTTTTTTTTCAGGCCAGACCACCTCAATTTGGCCTTTTTTTTTTTTAAATTGGTTGGCCGTTAGCAATATGAAAAAAGGTGAGACAAATAATACTGTATATTTGGCTTTTTCTACTAATGGATTGGCCCTTTAAAGCTTCTGTTGATTAGAAGTTGGCCTTTCCTTTAGAAAACCTGGCAACTCTGTACCGGCGCAAAACCTAACTACTGAAGGAATAGAGTCCGACATGATGGTATGACCACAAAATTGTAGAAAAGAAAATTCAGCTTCAATCCTACAACACAGAGTTTGAATACTTCACTGATATTGGAGAGATAATATTTCCTAACAAATGAAGAAAAAAGTCTGCACCGACCACCGATGTTCACCAAAAGCCGGCAGAGAACAAATTGATGTTACCTGGACAGTTGTACCTGTAGCTCCCTCGAGTGGAGGGAGATGACGTCACCTACATCAGCGATGGCGGCACCACCGCGGTAGTTTTGAATCTATTGTCTGCCGTCGTAGGGAACCTACAGCTATATAATTGTTCGGTAAGACACTGCAATAAAAATGAGGGTTTGTATCAAGTGTAGGAACAAATACAAATCATTCTAAATTTGTCATTTATTCCAGCACTAATATAAACCTTCGTTACTTATTAGGATTGACATACCCCTTAGGAGGGTGGAAGTCTGAACACACTGGCTTTTCTTCGACCCGTGTTTTTCCTGTATGTGCTCCTCACGTAACAGAGAAACCCTGACACCTTGCTAAACAACTCGAGCAAAGCACAGTCAGTGGCCTGAGCAATCTGTGTGATCGTGTGATACTAGCAGTGTGTCTAGTCTAGGTAAGAATTCTCAGAAACGCAGAAATCTTAGAATCAACCATAGACATTACCAAATCACACCTTGCCTGAGGTATAGGGACCAGGTTACACAAGGGAAATGGTTCTACTTGCAGACAGCAGAGGCCAGCTTTGCAGAGTACCATAGGTGCTGTTATGCCACAGGGAGGAAGCTGAAAGAAAGAAAGAGCCAGTCATTCTTTGTCATTCATCCCAGACTTAATCATGGTTAAAACTCTGTCCTCCCCCCTCTGCTACTTGTCCATCAAGGAGCTTGAGGTGTTTAAACCTTGAATTATGTAGATACCACAGGGTCAACGGAGAACACCTCCATGTCCCTGTGGGTCACCTCTTACAGGAAGTGGGCGGTTAAGGTCATTTGATGCTTCCACACGCCCGCTAACAATGTCTTTGTCACAGAGAAGTTTTCATATAACGCTACGGTGTACTCCTGCCCCCTAACGTTATAAGCTCTCAGTTTCCTTTACGAGGAGAAGGAACAGGATTTAACGCTCAGTCCATGACCTCCTGACTCAAAGCCGAGAACGTGTTCTAGGCGATCCTTCTCTTGACCTCCCCCGAGCTGACGAAGGGTGCTGACACTGGGGGCGAGCTCCTGTAGTCTCCTTGAGGTAGTGCCTACAGTTTCTCCCTGGCATAGTAGCCATTAATCTAGATCATTGGTCAGGCTATGAAGGAATCCCAATCTGAAGGGCTTGAATTCTGGGATCCAAGCTGCCAGGAACGAAGTCGGAGTATTACCTAGCCCATCGCCATGAATGAAAGACTTTGAGGGCGGCCCATGGAGTTAATTGACTCTCTTTATTGGAGCCAACACGAGAGGGAGATCTGTCATCGAGGTCAAGTGAAAATCTGCTTGCTTGGAGTCATGGGTTGTAGGGGGGCACCCTTTGGAGACCGATGGACATGACCTATGCCCCATGGAGGAGATTTCCCTTCCGACTGAGAGTTGGTAGACTTGAAACTCCCTATGAAGAGAGCTGATGCCGACGTAGAGGAAAGGTTAATTCCTTTCAGTCTGAAGGCGAGGCTCAAAGACAAGCGGTGGCCTTTCATAGCCAAGACCAAGAGAACCTTTCCTCCTGAAGGTAAAACGAGAAACTCCGCTATTGCTGGAATAGTGGCATCGAGGGGAAAGATACCCCTTCCACGATACCAACTACAGTCCACTTGGCCTGGTAGACTGAAGACGAAGACCTACGCAGGTATCCAGACATCCTCTTCACATGTAGTTGCGGAAAGGACTCTCTGAGAGAGGAGGAGCTGGAGAGTCTCCAGGCGAGAAGTTGCGAACAAGATATGTTCACATGTGGCTGTGAAAGTAGATCGTGCCGCGGAGGAAGTTCTCTCAGGATCTTGGTTGGGCGCTGCAGACGAGTCAGGTGGGCATGACGAGTCTTCCTGTTCTCCCTCACTTCAATAGCCTTAACCCTGTATGGCAATGATTGAAGCTTAGGTATAACATTTTTAGTTTACAAAGTCAAAACTTATTCAGCTATCTCTTCACATCACAAATCAGTGGGGAGGTGGGGGATATGAACCTCATATGAGTATGTATAGAAACAACTGATTTTACTGAATTATCAAAATTAAATTTTTATGAATCTCTCTTGAGGTTCACATAGCTGACTTCCACTTTCTGAAGGAGGATAAATAAGGGAAAGAGACTAATCAAACATTACACCTTAATCCAAATATATGAACCAACCACAACCAGTCGAGACTTGTCTCCAATTACAAGAAGCTTAACAGTAACCCCAAAAATTTAGACTGACTCGCGCAATATCACATGAATTCAGATTGAGAAAAATGTTATTTTGATTATAAAATAAATTTTTGAATATACTTACCCGGTGATTATATAGCTGCAACTCTGTTGCTCGACAGACAACTCTACGGTAAAAACTCGCCAGCGATCGCTACACAGGTTGCGGGTGTGCCCAACAGCGCCATCTGTCGACCAGATACCCAGTTCTCAATGTAAACAAAGACTCAATTTTCTCCTCGTCCCACTGCGTCTCTATTGGGGAGGAAGGGAGGGTCATTTAATTTATAATCACCGGGTAAGTATATTCAAAAATTTATTTTATAATCAAAATAACATTTTTCAATATTTAACTTAGCCGGTGATTATATAGCTGATTCACACCCAGGGGGGTGGGTAGAGACCAGCAATATATGTTTACACTTTTATGAGCTAAGAGTTTTTATTTCATTTTAGAAGTTATCAAAATAACAAAAACAAAATAAATAGGTACCTGGTAAGGAAGTCAACTTGAACAATTACTCTGCCTTTTAAGTACGTCTTCCTTACGGAGCCTCGCGATCCTCTTAGGATGCTGATCGACCCCTAGGATCTGAAGTATCAAGGGTTGCAACCCATACAACAGGACCTCATCAAAACCCCTAATCTAGGCGCTCTCAAGAAATGACTTTGACCACCCGCCTAATCAACCATGATGCGAAAGGCTTCTTAGCCTTCCGGACAACCCAAAAAACAACAATAAAAACATTTCAAGAGAAAGATTAAAAGGGTATGGAATTAGGGAATTGTAGTGGTTGAGCCCTCACCCACTACTGCACTCGCTGCTACGAATGGTCCCAGTGTGTAGCAGTCCTCGTAAAGAGACTGGACATCCTTTAGATAAAAAGACGCAAACACTGACTTGCTTCTCCAATAGGTTGCGTCCATTATACTTCGCAGAGATCTATTTTGCTTAAAGGCCACGGAAGTTGCGACAGCTCTAACTTCGTGTGTCCTCACCTTAAGCAATGCTTGGTCTTCCTCACTCAGATGTGAATGAGCTTCTCGTATTAACAGTCTGATAAAGTAGGATAAAGCATTCTTTGACATAGGCAAAGATGGTTTCTTAACTGAACACCATAAAGCTTCAGATTGGCCTCGTAAAGGTTTAGTTCGCTTTAAATAGAACTTAAGAGCTCTCACAGGGCATAATACTCTTTCTAGTTCATTGCCTACCATATTCGATAAGCTGGGAATATCGAACGATTTCGGCCAAGGTCGAGAAGGCAGCTCATTTTTGGCTAGAAAACCAAGTTGTAGCGAACATGTAGCTTTTTCTGACGAAAATCCGATGTTCTTGCTGAAGGCATGAATCTCACTGACTCTTTTAGCTGTGGCTAAGCATACCAGGAAAAGTGTCTTTAAAGTGAGATCTTTCAGGGAGGCTGATTGTAGCGGCTCAAACCTGTCTGACATGAGGAATCTTAGTACCACGTCTAAATTCCAACCAGGTGTAACCAAACGACGCTCCTTCGTGGTCTCAAAAGACTTAAGGAGGTCCTGAAGATCTTTATTGTTGGAAAGATCTAAGCCTCTATGCCGGAAGACCGATGCCAACATGCTTCTGTAGCCCTTGATAGTGGGAGCTGAAAGTGATCGTCCTTTTCTCAGGTATAAGAGAAAGTCAGCTATTTGAGCTACAGAGGTACTGGTCGAGGATACAGATACTGACTTGCACCAGTTTCGGAAGACTTCCCACTTCGATTGGTAGACTCTAAGGGTGGATGTTCTCCTTGCTCTAGCAATCGCACTGGCTGCCTCCTTCGAAAAGCCTCTAGCTCTCGAGAGTCTTTCGATAGTCTGAAGGCAGTCAGACGAAGAGCGTGGAGGCTTTGGTGTACCTTCTTTACGTGTGGCTGACGTAGAAGGTCCACCCTTAGAGGAAGACTTCTGGGAATGTCTACTAGCCATCGAAGTACCTCGGTGAACCATTCTCTCGCGGGCCAGAGGGGAGCAACTAGCGTCAACCTTGTCCCTTCGTGAGAGGCGAACTTCTGCAGTACCTTGTTGACAAACTTGAACGGTGGGAATGCGTATAGATCTAGATGCGACCAATCTAGGAGAAAGGCATCTATATGTATTGCTGCTGGGTCCGGGACTGGTGAGCAATATATTGGGAGCCTCTTGGTCATCGAGGTTGCAAAGAGATCTATGGTTGGTTGGCCCCAAGTGGCCCAAAGTCTCTTGCATACATCCTTGTGGAGGGTCCATTCTGTTGGAATTACTTGCCCTTTCCGACTGAGACAATCTGCCATGACATTCAAGTTGCCTTGGATGAACCTCGTAACTAGTGATATGTTTTGACCTTTTGACCAGATGAGCAGGTCCCTTGCGATCTCGTACAACGTCAGTGAGTGGGTCCCTCCTTGCTTGGAGATGTACGCCAAGGCAGTGGTGTTGTCCGAGTTCACTTCCACCACTTTGCCTCGAAGGAGAGACCTGAAGCTTTTCAAGGCCAGATGTACTGCCAGTAGCTCCTTGCAGTTGATATGCATGATCCTTTGACTCGAGTTCCACAGTCCCGAACATTCCCGACCGTCTAATGTCGCGCCCCAGCCTACGTCCGATGCGTCCGAGAAGAGAACGTGGTTGGGAGTCTGAACAGCCAGGGGAAGACCCTCTCTTAGGTTGATACTGTCCTTCCACCAAGTCAGGCAAGACTTCATCTTTTCGGAAATGGGGATCGAGACCGCTTCTAGCGTCTTGTCCTTTTTCCAGTGAAAAGCTAGATGGTATTGAAGAGGACGGAGGTGTAGTCTTCCTAATGACACAAATTGTTCCAGGGATGATAGCGTCCCTACCAGACTCATCCACTTCCTGACTGAGCATTGTTCCTTCTTCAGCATGTTCTGGATGCATAACTGGGCTTGGCTTATTCTGGGGGCCGACGGAAAAGCCCGAAAAGCTAGACTGTGAATCTCCATCCCTAAATACACAATAGTTTGGGATGGGACCAGTTGTGACTTTTCCATATTGACAAGGAGACCCAATTCCTTGGTCAGATCTAGAGTCCACTTTAAATCCTTCAGACAGCGACGACTGGAAGAAGCTCTGAGAAGCCAGTCGTCCAAATAGAGGGAGGCTCGGATGTCCGATAAATGAAGGAATTTGGCTACATTCCTCATCAGCCTCGTAAACACAAGAGGAGCTGTGCTTAGGCCAAAGCACAGGGCTTGAAACTGGTAGACAACCTTTTCGAAAACGAATCTCAGAAAAGGTTGGGAGTCCGGGTGGATGGGGACGTGGAAGTAGGCGTCCCTTAGGTCTAAAGAGACCATCCAGTCTTCCCTTCTGACCGCTGCTAAGACTGACTTTGTGGTCTCCATGGAGAACGTCTGCTTTGTGACAAAGACATTCAGAGCACTGACGTCTAGCACCGGCCTCCACCCTCCTGTCTTCTTTGACACCAAGAAGAGTCGGTTGTAGAATCCCGGAGATTGAAGGTCCGAGACTTTGACCACCGCTCCCTTCTCTAGTAAAAGAGACACTTCCCGTTTCAAGGCTCGTCTCTTGTCTTCCTCTCTGTACCTGGGAGAGAGATCGATGGGAGACGTTGCTAGAGGGGGTTTCCGTACAAAAGGGATCTTGTACCCCTCTCTGAGCAACTTCACAGATTGTGCATCTGCGCCTCTCTTCTCCCAGGTCTGCCAGAAGTTCTTGAGTCTGGCTCCCACTGCTGTCTGAAGATGCGGGCAGTCAGACTCTGCCCTTATAGGACTTGGATCCTTTCTTCTTTCCTCGTTTCCCTTCGGCACGAGCACCTCCTCTGCTGGAGGCTCTGCCACGAAAGGGCGGAATAAAACGGGACGCTGGAGTGTCCATCCTTGGTCTAGCTGACAAGGTAGGCAAAGGGGGAGCTTTGCGAGCGGAGGACGCAACAAGATCGTGAGTGTCCTTCTGCACCAATGAAGCGGCTATTTCCTTAATCAGGGCTTCTGGAAAAAGGCACTTGGAAAGAGGAGCAAAGAGAAGCTCAGATCTCTGGCACTGTGTAACTCCAGCTGAAAGGAATGAGCATAGGTTTTCACGCTTTTTAAGGACTCCGGACACAAATGATGCAGCAAGCTCATTAGACCCATCACGTACGGCCTTGTCCATGCAGGACATAATGAGCAAGGAAGTCTCTTTCTCTGTCGGAGAGATCTTTCTGCTTAGGGCTCCTAGACACCAGTCTAAGAAGTTAAAAACTTCGAAGGCCCTAAAGATACCTTTCAAAAGGTGGTCCAGGTCCGAAGATGACCAACATATCTTTGAGCGTCTCATGGCAAGGCGGCGGGGAGAGTCTACAAGACTTGAGAAGTCGCCCTGGGCAGAGGCAGGAACTCCCAAGCCGAGAACTTCTCCCGTGGCATACCAGACGCTCGATCTAGAAGAGAGTCTAGCAGGGGGAAACGCAAAGGCTGTCTTCGCTAAACTCTTCTTGGACTGCAACCATTCTCCTATCACCCGCAAAGCTCTCTTGGACGAGCGTGCGAGGACGAGTCTAGTAAAGGCAGGAGTGGTAGACGGCATGCCTAACACAAACTCTGACGGCGAAGAACGAGGAGCCACAGAAACAAACTGGTCCGGAAACAACTCTTTGAAGATGGCCAAAACTTTTCTAAAGTCCAAAGAGGGTTGAGTAGACTTAGGCTCGTCCAAATCTGATTGTGGTTCATCTATGTGTGCAGCAACATCATCATCAGAAAGTTCCTCATCCGACAACTGATGAGGAAACGGCAACGGAGTGGGTAACGGCTGGTTCGCTGAGTCCGGTCGCACGGGTGCATACGTGACTGAGCCGGACGCAACGTCATGGAACTGCTGCCCAGTCTGTGAGCTGGCAACAACCATGGCAGCGCGGGGACGCACAGCGTCTACTCCAGACTGTCTGGACTGATGTGGGTGCACAGTGGAAACCACACTGGGTTGCGGAGGTTGACGCACCGCGTCAAAACAAAGCAACTCTGACGGTTGTTGAACCTCCTGAACGTCAACGGCAACCTCCGTGCGTCTCTTAACGTCAACATGCGGCTGGCAGATCACACTGGAACGCATGGGTGGAGGAACTCTCTCAACTGGTGTGCGTGAGAAGGTTACCTCAGCGTCCACAGGACGCACAACCGATGGTGTGGAAGGTTGTAGGCTAGGTACTGCACTAGCTGGTGCGGCAGCAACCTTCTCCGCACGAAAGTCCTGCATTAGAGACGTCAGTTTAGACTGCATGTCTTGCAGTAGAGACCACTTAGGGTCTACGGTAGCAGGTGCGGCGACAGACGGGGTTACTGTCCGAAGCGGTACCGCTTTGCCTCTCTTAGGCGGTGAGCAGTCATCGGATGACGGCAGCGAGTCCGAACTGACCCAGTGACTACAACCGGGCCGTTGGACTTGCGCTGAAGGGACCGACTTGCGTTTTAACGGTCGTGAGACCTTGGTCCAAGGTTTCTTGCGAGAAACACCTTCCGAAGACGAGGTATAAATGGGCTCTCTCGTCTTAGTTAGGTAGGAGCGATCTTGGGTAGATACGCCCGATACCACGGAGGGAACGTCTGTTCGCTGATTAAAGCCTCTCGAACCCATTTGTCGTACGACATTGCTTCTCCCCTGAACTTGGGAGCTTGCAAGAGGTCCCGGACTAGGAGGACGACCGGCACGAACAGACGAACCCTCAAGCGCAACACTATCCACAACACTATCACTCGGCACTTTAACACTTCCCACTGCACTTTTGCACTTAAGCTCCTTCACATCCGCCATGAGCTGATTACGGTCACTAGCAAGGGACTCAACTCTCTCACCCAGAGCCTGGATGGCACGCATCATATCAGCCATCGATGGTTCCTGAGTGCCAGGAGGGGGGTTAGGAGCAGGAAGGAATAGGTTGTGGGGCATGGGGAGAGGATATATCAATAGAACGAGAAGAACTTCTCCTAACTCTATCTCTCTCTAGCCTACGTGTATACTTTTGAAATTCGATAAAATCGAATTCCGAAAGGCCAAAACACTCCTCACACCGATCTTCCAATTGACAGGTTTTATCCCGACAATTGGAACAAACAGTGTGAGGGTCGATAGAAGCCTTCGGAAGACGCCTTGAACAGTCCCTAGCATTGCACTTCCTAAATTTGGGGACTTGTGAAGGGTCAGCCATTTTGAATTGGTCAAAGGGAAATTCAAAAAACTATCAAAAAGTCATCAACAAAGAATCCGTTATCAAAAAGAGTTCAAGGATTTGTGTGAAGAGAAACCCTGCACAGCGAAAGCTCAAAACTAGAATAAAGTACTTCACCAATTAGATGTGAAAAAACTCCAGTTTAGCAACAGCGAGTAAGTACGTCTTGTCGACACCTCGACAGAGAGAAAATTGAGTCTTTGTTTACATTGAGAACTGGGTATCTGGTCGACAGATGGCGCTGTTGGGCACACCCGCAACCTGTGTAGCGATCGCTGGCGAGTTTTTACCGTAGAGTTGTCTGTCGAGCAACAGAGTTGCAGCTATATAATCACCGGCTAAGTTAAATATTGAAAAATTGAACAATAAATAGTAATGAGGGCCTACAAACCAATAAAAATTCTAAGGATTTTCATCAATCCAAATTGCCCCCCAAATTATATACAGTACACACCACAAATACAATTCACACTAAAACAATACTTGTACAGTAGCTACCACAGGACACAGTGCTAACTAACTCTTATAAAATCTGAGTTTCCTTAGGGAAACGGTGATTGGCAAAAACTTATTTAGTTTACCTCTTAGCTGCTGTAACAATTCTTTCCAAATAAAGATTCCTAAAGAAATCAAGGGAAGTAGTATAAGTACTCTTAATATCAAGACCCAGAACCTTCGAGTCCTTCACCTGACCAGAATCCCATTCCTACTGAGCTTTTGTCACTAAACACAGCATTCTTGGAAAAATGAAGTCTTGCCCACCTGCCTGTCACAGAAGAATCACTTTTGTCCTTAGGCCAAAGACACAGAGGGGCTCTAAAGAGCTAACAAGACCCACCCCCAAAGACATCAATGGGCAGAAGCTCCAAACCGAGAAGCAGGTTAAGGGTGAGGAACAATCTTCACCTATCTTGTCAGGAATCAGGAAAGCAACAGCACCCAGTCTTTACCCTAGCCTCTGTACACAGTTATACTTGACCAACCCATAAGGTACCAGTTTGTGGGAGAGTATTATCACTTCCTCCCAAAGGAGAAGAGTGATCACTGAATCCAAAGGAACTAAGTGAAAAGCCTTCCTACACAACTATCCCCTTTATCAACAGCTTCCTCTAGGCAAGCACGCAAAGAATGTAAAGGTGGGGGAGAAAATCATGGCCCTCCCCAAGATTCACACTCATAGGCACATCAAGCATGCCTGGTGGACAACAAAGATCACTATTGGACATGAAGGAAAGAGCAAACAAAAAAGCTATAGCAAAATATTCCCAATTGAAGAAGAAAGAGTCTAAGGACACCAAATAACCATGTGATCTTTTCAGCATCACAACCTCTTCAGTAGGGAAACTGTTGCATTCTACCTTTCAGGAGAACTAAAAACAGTCCCACCCTTCAAGAAAGAAACTGCACATAGTCCCACTCTTCAGATGGGGAACTGCATAAAGGCCCGCCCTTCACAAGATACATGACACATGGGATGGAAGGATTGTATCTTTGAAGCAACAAATTTCACTATATCACATGATTACCTTACATACACTTCTGCTGTTAGCTAAAAGCACTCACAAAAGACAAACTACAACAAACACTTATCACAAGCAAAGTAAGAAAAGTCCCAACAGCAAAAAGAGCAGCAGTGAGTACTTGTACATCCATACTATTTGCAGTCTGACAAAAGTGACGTGGTACAGTCTGGCAGTTTTCTCATCTAGCCCCCAGCACCATTCCAGCTCAAGCTGAAGATAAACTCCTATTGAAAAAAAAAAAATCTATGTCCACCAATCAAGTAAACAATAGAATAACACTTACTTTGACCCTTGGTGGCAGACTCTTTATCCATGCGAAAATTCCGAAGACCTTTGCCTAATGGAGCCTTCGATTGCGGCCCTGAAGAAATATTACTGGTGCTTGATACCCCATTGCCATTTTCCATATCTTGAATATCTGAAAAAGAAATATGTTTATAGGAAAATGTGATCAGAATTAACTCCAATAAGTTGGTTTCCATTCAAAAACTAGAATAACATGCACACTCAACAGATGGATGGATAGATTTATGTAAAATATAACTAAGTACTTAATTGAAATTTGTCTTTTTCCTTGATATATAAATGTTAGTCCTTTAAAATAGGGCTATTTCGTCATCGGGCTAGGAGGGATATTGAACCATTAACAAGGCAGCTGGTTAAAGATAAGTGAAGTAAGGGGGAACCCCCACCCATCTGCCTGTCACAGAATACACACTGCTGTTTTTAGGCCTAGAACTGACAGAGGAGAGATAATTGAATTAAAGAACTAAGTTCGTATAGCTAGGAAAAATACAAAGCACTTAAAATCTTTTATTTTACATACTCGCATATAAAACTTCCATCCTTTCAAATAGGGAGACTCATTCATTGGTGGAAGTCCCATAGAAAAACCTGAAAGGTTCTTTCCTTCCCTGGACATGTCATCCTTCCTGGTCCCGCACAAGAGCAAAGAAGGTGACTCCAACAATCTTTGAACACCTAATAATAGGGATATCGAAGTTATTATGGCCTCGGCCAGTACTGACTTAAAAGGAAGCTGGTACTATGATACAGAAAACCTAGAAGGGGATGCATAGGCAGTGTCATACTAGGCACATCAATAGAAATGTTTGGTAAGATACTGAACCATTCTCCCAATTGTCAGAGGAATAAAGGAGTTGCTACTTGAAAGATTTGCTGCAAGAAGTGCGCTCCTTTTGGGTAACTCATCAGCATCAGGCATCGGACCAGCGTGTAACAGCTGTGACTGCTGCATTCAAGTCAAGCAAGCCACTTTCCCCGAAAGTGAGGTGGTGCTATGAAGAGTCATAAAGGACCTTTAACAACTAGCATTTATAGAGTTATTTACTCAAGAAGAATCAGCAATATCAGAAAAGGAAGGGAAAGAGAAGGATGTCTCCACACAACTCGGTATTCTTACCCTCAATAGAAACTTTCACCTGTAACTAATGATTCAGCATTACTGTCACCTGTAACTGATGAATTAGCAGTGCTGTCACACAAGGTCATGATTGCTAACCAACCTCCAAGATAGTAGTCGATGCATGGCCTTCATATCAGCAAGAGGATATAGCGTGAGAGATACCCCATTAACCTACTGTACAGTGCTAGAAACCAATCCAATTATGACTATTCACCAACAACTGATGAAGCAGCAGTGGCTGTCACCCCAGGTTCTTTCCCATCGTTATCTCTACATTAAGGAGTTGGTTGTCTCATGTGCCCTCTCCAATGCCTTCTATATAAGGCATCCTCTCCCATGAAACCTCTTCTCTCCAGATTATCCTTCACCTTGACTCGCCATCTAACTCTCTGCCTACCTCTTGATCATCCCCCTCTTAGCAGGCTCCTACATCACTCCCTCCCCACCATCCATCCTCAATAAGTGTCCATACCATCTCAATCTGCTATTCTTCTTTTATAATCATTTTCCAATTTTCTAGCATATATTCCTATAATCCACTTCAGTATTCTCTTTTCTCTTAGGCTTTGCTCACTATTTTCGTCTTAGACACCCTGTCTCCGATCCATACTTTAACACTGGTATTATGAGTATGATGTAGATCTTCACTTTTAGCTTGATTAGTATTTTCTTACCAACCAGCATTCCCACTACCTCCCTCCACTTCCCCATGGCTGCTTTTATACTCCTGTATTTTCAACTTGAGCTTCACATCCTCCCTCTTAACTTAAGAGTATATTTCAAGTACTGTGTCTAAATTGTTCCACCAGTTTTATAACCAAGCTCTACTTTCATGTATGGTTACCCTATCTCTACCTTCCTTGCTACTCATCATAATCTTAGTCTTATCCATATTTACCCTCAAGCCACCCCTCTTCAAAGACTCCTACCACTCTACAACAATTATCTTAAAGTCTTCCTCATTTTCAGCAGTAGTGTAATCACCAAATCATCTGCATATAGCAACTCCCACAATTCTTCAGTTCTGTTCTTTTCACTTAACACATCCATGAACAGCAAAAATAAAAACAGGCTTGGGAAAGAATCCCTAGCACTGAACATGACAGAGGTAGGAGGAGTACTCTTACTCTTCCCTCTTCTGTAGGGAATGGAGAGATGGTCAATGGCCCCATGACTCCAGACCCTACGCCCCACACAAAGCTCAATGATAGCTTTGAATGGTGCCATCCTCTCAACATGCTCTACCGATGTATAGCAGGAGTTCAATGTACAAGCAGTAGGGGCCAAAAAGTGTACAGGGCCGTAAACTCTTATCCCTTCGGCTACTGGAATAGCAGGGGAACCTGATCCATGACCCAGGGGGGCCACGGAGGGGCATGACATGGGGTCACCGCTCCAGCCCAGTGTCTGCAACCTCACCCTTGGGGGTTAGGGAGGGGGGTAAGGAGAGCCTACAGGTGTATCTGTTGGGCTATCAGCAGCCATTGCCTGGCCCTTCCTTGTCCTAACTTGATGGAGAGGGGGGGCTTGGCCACTGATTATATGTATATATGGCCAGTCTCTACGACACTGTCCTGTCCCTTGCCTCAGCCATTCATGAGCACCCCTTAAACCTTGAAACTGTAGGCAAAGTGACACAGCAGAACAAAGACCAATTGAGATAAGCATATAAATACAGTAATTAGTTAACTGAAATCACGCGAATAAAAGAAAGGGGCCATGCGGGAAACCCTGGTGGAAATGAGTGAAGTCTATCCCTTACCACGGATAAATGTCAAATTACAAGCAAAGAGAGCCACAATGAAACAGACATAAATATTAACCTGAAAGTAATCAATCAGATAATTAATGTAACAAAAAATAACATGGGGTGTGTGTATGATGACAGCCCCACCCCATAACTCCCTTATTTTCAACCCTATCGTTAAGAATATGGCAGTCTAAAGGGAATCACAGGAAAGCTAAATATAAGAACAAGGCTTGTGGGTTAGGTTAGGTGGGAAAGCTCAAGTTACGTTGTGTGCTATGAACACGAGAGGTCCTGTCCATCAATATAAAAAGGCTCTAATGACATAATTGAAGTAATGCAGAAAGAGGCTACATAACATGCTTAACTAAGTGTGGGTGATAATGGACATAGAAAGAACTCCCTAGAAAATAGGATGGAATTCCCATTTTCTATGTGAGCAGCGGCTTAGTCTGCCGATGTACAAGGGCTCAAAAAATATCTAAAGAAATATTGGCATGAGATGAAGTTGCACGAGTCTTTTTATAGTTTATATGTGAAATATCTGTTTTAATATTGTTATTATAAAATATTTTATTTCAATTGTTCATTACTTCTTATATCGCTTATTTATTTCCTTATTGCCTTTCCTCACTGGGCTATTTTTCCCTGTTGGAGCCCTAGGCTTATTGCGTCTTGCTTTTCCAACTAGGGTTGCAGCTTAGCTAAATAATAATAACAACAACAATAATAAGGGGTGTATGTATGATAGCGGCCATCTGTATATATGATGACGGCTGACTAAGAACACAAGAGCATAAAGGGGGCTTAGCTAAGTACGTAAGGACACGGCTTGTAGGTTAGGTTGGGGGGGGGGGGAATTTAGTTTAGTTGGTGACCATATCTTATGATCGCTGGAGGAACTGGCCGCTGATATACAAAGGCACCAATAATAATAATTATAATCATATTTACCTAGTGGTCTTTCAGACTCAACTTCTTTTGTTTCAATTGTACTTTAAAACTTGAAAATAAAGGTTTTAGAGTTATTATTGACCGGAAAATTGTTCCAAGACATATCAGTATTACTTTAAATAAGATTACCAGTGGGCCAGATTAAAACACGGTAAACCTACAGGAAATAAAGAGCAATCAAAACAATAAGTAACCTAATAATACCTTACTGGCCAAAATATAAATATGGTATGAGACCTATTAAAAGTTTATGAATAATGACCAACTTCCGGAATAACCCTAAAAATTTCCCGTTATTAATAATTAACATCTACACAAGGAGGGAAAACTCACTTTGACACCGCCATTACCAATAAGCAAGTAAGAACACAAGACACGACTGCGCAATCTCTAATCACTGCTTTCACAAGCGATAACCTGCTGGCACGTCTGCTTGAGAGGCACAAGGTCACAGGCAATTGCAAATTGAAAATTCCTAAATAAAGGCAAAACAAGAAACACTTGCAATGCAATTCTCCATGACAGTCAATGACACCGGACGCTGCTGAGTGGATCGCTCTACAAAAAAACCCAAAAATTATATGATTTACGTAAATAAAATTATATATTTATGGAATTATAACTGCCTAAACTATCGATAAACCCCAATGTGCGTTTAAATTGTATTTATACGAACCTATGGTGATAATTGGGTGAAATCAATATGAAATGTGGTAACCGCGAACCTTCGCACAGAAAAAAGTAAACAAAGACGACGTTCGGTAATCCGGGCCATGAGTCTTTGCCACTCACATGGAGGAATAAAATTATTAAATAAATAATAAATGTAATTCTAATGTTATTTCTTGCTTTATATGATACATATATTAAAATCACCTTTAGATTTAAATATTCACCTCAAAATTTATTTAGAAAGCGATAACTTGGAGCTTTAAACAGTCGTGATAAATGTTTGCTAGAACCACACAATATCTGTGATTAAATCTCATTTCCATTAATATCTATATAAGAGAAATTTTAGTTATCGCGGGATTAGACATACATTTAATTTTAATTTATCTTACCATTGTAATGCTTATTTTCTGAAATGCTATAACATTAAATTCTACTAAAACGTCCGCTTTTATATATTAAAAAAATACATTTTCACCGAAATATTAATCTTTGAACAGTGCGGTGATGTAAGAGTATCAGCCTTTCAAATGACCTTACATTTTTTTTTCTTTACAACTGATTTTACCATTATATTTTTAGATCAAGATGAAATAAAGTATATGTTATAAGATTTATGTATATTTATTACATTTAGATTATCATGATCAAGCTATTGTAGATCTGCCAGTTGCATGAGGCTTTGAATCGGCTCCCCAGCATTCATTTGCCTCACTATAGACCTAATTATTGAAAATGTTCTATTTTGGTTTTATATAAAGACATGATAGTTTGGTAAAAGTTATTAATAAACTAATGGAAAGACAAATAAAAGTGCACAAAGCCTATCTTTACATAAGGTGTACAGTGATAAAACGTATTTTTTTTTTAAATAAGTCATTAAAGTTGCTAATAATGCCTTGATAGAAATAGTACAATCATTGATCATATGAAAAAATATATACCATGAAATTTGGGCCCAAAACAGTTTGTATTGCTTTTAAAACATCGTTAATACTGCTAAACTGTTACAAATGGTAAAATAGTATATGTTTAAATTCTACAATATGTAAAAGAGTTAAATGTTCTGGGAAATGTGGAAATCATAAATTTATAATTCCTTAAAGACGTATTAGTTTGTGAAGAGCCTCGCGTGCTTTGAAGATTACCTAATTTCGTAATTATTCTTGAGAGTAACCCCGTTTATCTTTCATATCAATCTTCTTCATCTTCCCCGCCGTTATCCCAACATTAAGGGGTCGGTTGCCTGATGTGCCCTCTCCAGTGCCTTCGATCAAAGGCAATGTGGGTGGCTGCCAACTTCTCACAGCTGATTTATGTAAACAATAATACTAATGATAACAATAAAATATTATAGTGACCCACATGGCTGGCATATGCAGCATATCCCCTAGGCTACCAATTGCCACTTCATAATGAGATACTCTTTATTTGCTTCGCTTGCCAATAAGCATGATCTCATCGCTCCTCTGTTCTTACCAGTAGTACAGTCGCATGGATCACTAATAGGGTATCATAATTACCTTAATCTGTTCTATTATTATCATTGTTATGTTTAGCCTACATGAATCAGCTGTGAGAAGTTGGTGGCTAATCACGACGCTTGTGGACGGAGCATGTTAAAGATTTTTAGCTGTACCACGTCGTGTCCTTTAATGACCCTCACTATCAGTAATAGTACAGGCTGTAGTAGTAATAGTATCAGTGGCAGTAGTGTGTTTATTGTAGTTATTGCCATTATTATTGTAATTATCATTATTATTATTATCAAAGAGGACCTCTTTCTCTTCTTCCTCATTTGGGTGTTTTTGTTCTTTCATTTTTTTTTTTGGACATTTGAGTATGATTCATTTTGTAGCTTTCGCTGCTATATGAAGAATCTTTCATCTCATTTATAATTATATTCCACAGTTCCATTATCTATCTATGCTCACCTTTCAATCAGTCAAACCTGAAATGCTATACTTGATTATTAGTGCAATAGACTTTCAAATTAAGCATATGCTTATCAGAAAACAAACATGGCAAACATTTTCTTGAAATACAGTAGTCTCAAGTTAAGGATGCGTCAGTACATGCAATCACATGTTACAATAAGTGAATTAATTAGCATGACCTTCAAAATTATAAAATAATAATTGATATGGTCTTTTGATAGCAGCGTGGTGAAAACTATATAACTAAAATATGCACTGTATGTGAAAGATTTATTTCAATGTTGTTATTTTTCTTAAACTACTCTTATAGGTTTTCCTTATTTCCTTTCCTCACTGGGCTATTTTTCCAGTATGAGCCCTTGGGCTTATAGCATCCTTCTTCTCCAACTAGGGTTGTAGCTTAGCAAGTATAAATAATAATAATAATAATAATAACAAAAGGAGTAGAAATATGGTGCCATGAAATTTGGGCGTTGTCGCCTCAATTACATCTATTTGCTTTTTCACATCTATGAGGCAGCGTAGGTAAGGTTGCTCGAAATCAAAACAAATTTTCCCGGCATAGTTTGGCCACACATTTGGCAAGTATATTAGTTGTTCTGCAAGTTTCATGAACAATTCAGCGATGAAGGTTGTAGATAAAACAACTGATGGGATAACGGAAGATGAAGCAGAGCTGTACGACAGGCAGATTCGCCTTTGGGGCTTGGATGCTCAGAAGAGGTGAGATTTTGATGATTATTTCATGCGGTCAAGTTAACTCTTGACAGTTTAGAATATTTCCGGTGTATGTAGTTTTGGAAAGGGATTCACTTTCATATGATCTGTCATCGATTTTATGTATGGGGAAAATGTTTTTCTTTGTCTGAAATACGATATGAAGCTAGTTTTACGATTTATGAAATATGATTTAGGGAGCCTTTGTATATCAGCGGCCAGTTCTTCCCTTGTAGATTAAAAATGGACATTAACTAAGCTCAACTTTCTCCCCTAACCTAACCTACAAGCCGTGTCCTTACCTACTTAGTTAACTGGGGGCTAACGCCACCCTGTGACCCCCCCTTACTCTTCCATATTCTAAGTTAGCCGTAATCATACATGCACCACGGATACAGTAGTGCAAGGGAGTTTACATGGGGAAGGTATTGGTAGGCAAGTAGGTAAGGATACGGCTAGGTTAGGTTAGGTTACGAACCGTAAGTTGCGTTCATGTGTTTGTTTCCCTTTTAAAATGTCTAGAATTTGAAAAACATGATTTTCTTCCAATAAATTGCATAAAAACAATTCAAGGTACCAATAATTAAACTGGGAACACTTCCTATTTTCTTCATTAGGAATATTGTGCAATAGTAAATATTTACCCATATTTTCATTACTGCCTTAGTCTGTCCCAACTAACTGCAAAGGCTGTGAATATTTTTTTCCCAATAAAGTTCACTTCAGATTACTTCCCACTGCTAATACCCTTAAGAGTTACTATACTCAATTTTTTTTTAATGAGGCGCATCTGCACCGACTCGCAGGGGTGCCCTTTTAGCTCGGAAAAGTTTCCTGATCACTGATTGGTTGGACGATAATTCTAACCAATCAGCGATCAGGAAACTTTTCCGAGCTAAAATGGCACCGCTGCGAGTCTGCAAATCTGCCTAACTAAAAAGAATTGACTAAAGTACAGCGTTAGGCAGGCCTGTGGTCATTGAGTTGACTCAACACCTATACCAAACCGTCATGTAAACGGTTGATTCGCCTCTTATTAATTCACTGCTGTTCATGAGTGGTCAGCGTGAATTGTTATTAACTCAAAATGACTGAATACTGATCTGGTAGTTACATGAATGACTCTCCATTCTACATCTATGAATATCTGCTGTGTCAAAGGAACACATACCATATATCATAAAGTTGGAATATTTTGGACACAGTCCTACAACTAGTGACAAGGTCTAGTTAAAATTCCTGTATTGTGGGCTCCGACCCCAAACCCCATTTCCCTATCCTCCTTCTCAACCCACAATACACAATGATTAAAGTAATCTGGTGATAAACAGCAAATATAACAGGGTTCAAAGTACTACCCACAATAAGAGATTTTATGAATAGAACTTACCTGGCAGTTATATATATATAGCTGAGTCTCCGACTGCGGCAGAATTTAATCGAAAATCGCGGCAACCGCCTTGTGGTGGTTGTGTGGTTAGATGGTTAACAACCCTTACAGGGTGGTACTACTTGGAATCATTCCCGTTTTCTGTTCCTCAGATTATCTCTGCCGGCCGGATCGACATCGTTGGTCCGCCTTTCAGAGTTTTTCGGATCGCTTTCCCTTCATCGCCTTTTTGGACTTTGTTTTTGGTGAAGTACACTGTGTTGGGATTTGGCAATCGTGTTGTTTTTGTTTTTTTTGTCTTTTTTCCTTTATTATCATGAGTGAGAAAATTCAGTATCGTGTTTGTGCGAATGATATTTGCAAGGTGAGGTTGCCGAAAATTTCGGTTGACCCTCACACTATCTGTATGGGTTGCAGGGGGTTTGAATGTGCTTTAGATAATAAGTGCAAGGAATGCGAGGTTTTAAGTGATGATGATTGGTTAGCTATGAAGCGCTATGTGCGCAAACTTGAGATTGATAGAATTAGAAGAGCTAAATCAAAGTCAAAGTCTGCTAGTGAGCCTAGCTTAGATTTATCTATTGACCCTTTGCTTGTAACCCCTTTGGAAGGTATTCCTTCCCCAAATGTAGTGACTGCATGCAAACATTGTCGTAGGCTTCAGTTTTTACCGAACAGCCAAATTTCTGATCATATATTTTGTGGGATAAAAACAACAAAGTTACATTAGATATAAACTAACTCGTTAGCTTTAGAACTCTTACCATGAGTCACTGAATTGGAACTCCTCTGCTTCTAACAATTTGAACAAATAAAAGAAACGCATTCCAAACAATCTTGCCAACTTTCCATGCCTCACTCAGACCGGAAAATTTGCCTAAGAGGCCTTCATGAATCAAGTATTTAAAGAATTTGTACAGACAGTAAAATCATACTGATCTTTTTCAAAGCTCTACTGTGTTTGTTTTGTAGAATCAAGTTCTTCTCATGTGCATACAATCTCATATACTGTACATCTTTAGCGGTTAATTTACTATTTATGTCCTGCCATTTTCAGTTACTGTATGAAAGGCCGAGTGAATTAGGTTGACCTCAGGTCTCCTAGAGGTCATAGTCACGGAATTGATTATAATTGGTTAATTTTAAAGTGTAGGCCTAGGGACTGACCGGGATCAAATTTTTTTTAGAATGGGCTATTTGAAATCCTGCGCAACCTATCATGGGTCGATGAAAATTTGGCCTGCAGAGAATGGCCTCAACTACTGTTTGACCAGGTGAATTGGCCTCTAAAAAATTTTGATGATATTACTTTATCGTCCATTCTTTCTGCCCCTATCTTGTTGGGGGTACAAAGCAGTTGAAGTGTTACTCGTTGGATCTGACTTGCTGCTGGTGAACTACACTTCTGAGCTCCATTCTTTAGAACCAAAAGAAGTTCTTCATCCTCCATAGACGAGGGGGAGGATGGTGGAATATACGCTAACCCTTTGTTCATCATATGCCAGGTATATTATTCCGGACAGCAGACCCAATTGGGGGGGGGTAGGGATCCCTCCTTTGACCACATATCAATCTTCTTGAACAAGCCAGGCCGTATTAGTCTATTCGTCTCAATTTTAGACAGATTGGAGGTTGCTGGAGTCATCTTAGCTTCAGAACGGGACAATGTAGATTGACATTTCCAGGGAAGAAAAAGAACCATTTTGGTTTAGGGGGACTTCTGACCCACCAAGCTGCGAGTCTCCCTACCTGAAGGATGATGGTTTATATTCGTATAAGAATAAATAAATTTTTTTAAATATTAAACTTAGCCGGTGAATATATAATAGCTGACGTCTCCGACGGCTCGACAGAATCCAAAAACTCGCGAGCGATCGCCATGAAGGTAGCGGGTGTGCCCACCAGCGCCGACTATCGGCCAGATACCGCATATACATGTAAACAGCTCCAGTTCTTCTCTGTCGGTTTCATCGACAAGTCGATTCCACTCGCTATTATGACCTCGAGTTTTCTACCGAATTGGTGAAGTACTTGGTTTTGGTTTTATTGCTTTCGCCGTGTTGGATTATTCAATACTATCCTCAAAAGAAATGCTTTTGAAAGGAGAGTAAAAGTGTTTTGCCCTTGCTCTTTTATCTCTGGTTTTTTCCATAGAGTAAAGATGGCCGACCCTTCCCTTAGTGTACGGAAGTGTGTTTTAGGCTTTTAGCAATTATCTTATCACGTTATAAATTGTTGTTGTTAATTATAGATTTTCCTCTATATATTTTATATCTCACCCGCCTTTATTAGGCCTCTTCGATTAGCTTTCCATTTATACTAAACATCAAGATAAAATTTTATGTTTTGTTTATATGCGGCCTTACCTATTCCTCCCCTAGTCTGAGAGAAGGCGGTCCTAACTTGGAAACCGAAGTTAAACAACGTTGAGCCCATTCAACTTTTATTTTCGTTAAGTTTAAATCATTTGCTCTGTAAGAGTTATGAAATGAATATTTTTTAGTAGATATTTTATGAAAGATTTTCTTTGAATAGTCTTCGTGCTGTTTCAAAGATGAACTAACGTTTGGTTTATTTATGCTACGCAGTTTGCGCTCTATCGTTACGATAGAGAAAGAGAGAATCACGGTTTCACTTTGCAGAAAGAGTACAGTGTAAATCGATTTTGACGTTTTGTTTATTCTTCTTTCAAACTGCAGTGTTTTAAATACTAATTTAAAGGAACTTGTTAATTTTCAATTTCTTAGTCCTTTCAGTTTTTTCCTTTGGTCAAATAACCTGTTTATTGACGAAGGGTGAGTGGGTTTTTCTCTTCTGTGTGAAATCAAGAGAGAGAGAGAGAGGAAGAGAGAACGATCCGATCTTTATTCTCGTCCCAAGTAAGGAGTTTGGGAGCGAGTAACGTTGTTCTCGATTCAGTTTTTTTACTCTCGTCCCAAGTCTCTGTACGGGGAGAAAGGATAAAACGTTTTTAGTTTTTATTCTCGTCCCAAGGCACTGTACGGTGAGATTGAAAACGTAGTCTTTAATGAACTAGTGTTTAGTCTCCTCCCCAGTCACTGATCCTTTTTAACTTTATATATTTCCGTTTTATTCGATATATATGTTTACTGATTTTTGCTTGTACTAATGTGCTTACATTATACGACTCATTTCGCAATTATAACCTTTTGATGTAAGGGAGAATTGCGTGCTTCAGGTAGAAATCAGTTTTATTCATGCCTAATGTGAAATTATTGAAAAATACGATATCAGTGAAGTAAGTGCAAAAACAGAAAATCGTAGTGATAAAGTGATAATTGCGCAAAGTGTTTTTTAGTGTTGCGACCGAGGGTTCGTCTGTTCGTGCTTGTCGTTCACCTAGTCCGAGACCTCTTTCAGGCTCCCATGCTCCAGGGAGAAGTAATGTCGTAGGACTTATGGGGACCAGAGGCTTTAACCAACGAACAGACGTTCCCTCTATGGTATCGGGCGTGTCTCGCAAGATCGCCCCTACCATAAGACGAGCGAGGCTGTTTTCTCCTCGTCATCCGAAGGCTTCTCGCTAAAGAAACCTTGGAGCAAAGTTTCTATACCCTTAAAGCGGAAGTCAGTCCCTTCAGGACAGGTCCAGCGTCCTGGCTGTAGCCATGGGGACAGCTCTGACCCTTTGCAGTCGTCGGAAGACGGTTCGCCTATTAAACGCAAGCGTAACACGGGGTCCGAGGGTCGCGGTAAAGGCAATGTTTTGCCAACACAGACGTTACCGTCGTCTCGGCCCGTTCCGACTCCCGTTGATCCTAAATGGGTTGTCCTGCAGGACATGCAGACTAAGCTTGCCTCCCTTATGGAGAAGTATGACGTTGAGCAGGTTCACGATGAACCTTCGCTTTCGAGTCGCCGTTACGCTAAACGAGACTCTGGCCGTCAGCCGCCCAAACGAGCATTTACTCGTCCTTTTGACGTTATGAAACGTGATGTCGGTAGTTTGTCACGTCAGTCACGTGACTTGGATCCTCACTCGCTGCAGTCCCGTGTTGACTTTCAGCCGTTGCCGCAGCGTCGTGTTGACGTTCAGCCGCTGCCGCAGTCTCGTGTTGACGTTCAGGACGTTCGCCAACCAGCTCAGTTGCCTTGTTTTGACGTTGAGCGTCAAGCACCGCAGTCAAGGGTTGTTTTGACGGCTCAGTCTAGGCAGTCAAGGCAGTCTCGACTTGACGTCGAGCGTCCATCAACTCCTGTTGTTGTTACTGGTCAGTCCTTTCAGCAGCGACATGACGTCGCTTCCTTGACTGCTACTGCTGCTCCTTTGCGTGTGGACTTTGCCTGTCAAGCATTGCCACCGCGGCAGGTCTCTCCTTTTCATGAGACTCGACAATTGTCGGACGAGGTTCCTTCAGATGAGGAAGTTGCTGATCCCCCTCCTACTGATATTCCCTTGGGGACTTTGTCAGACGGAGAGGAGCCTAAAGCTGCTCAGCCCTCTATGGACTTTAAATAAATCATGCTGATTTTTAAGGATCTTTGTCCGGACCATTTTGTAACTGCTGCTCCTCGTTCGCCTAAACGTCAGAGTTTACACTAGGCCTAGCTACTTCGAAGCCGTTGTTTTCTAAGCTAGTGCTCTCTCGCTCTTCTAAGAGAGCTTTACGTTTGCTAGGTGACTGGTTGATCACCAGGAGGAGTTTGGGGGAGACAGCCTTTGCTTTCCCTCCTTTTAAACTGGCTTATAGAGCGAGCGTCTGGTATGACACGGGAGAAGTTCTCAGCTTGGGAGTTCCTGCCTCTGCCCAGAGAGACTTCTCAAGCCTCATAGACTCTCCCCGGCGCCTAGCCATGAGACGCTCCAAGTTTTTATGGTCGGCTTCAGAGCTAGACCATCTCCTGTTAGGAGTTTTTCGAGCGTTTGAAGTTTTGCTGTACAATTATGTCATGCATGAACAAGGCTATCAGGGATGGCTCCAATGATCTGACAGCCACGTTCTCTGCAGGAACAAGACTATCAGGGATGGCTCCAATGATCTGGCAGCCACGTTCACTGCAGGAGTACTTAAGATGTAAGTGCCCGCAATGTGTTCATTGTCAAGACAAACTTCACGATGAAGACTACCAAAGCTGTCTTGACAGCATTAAGGGAAGGCGACTGGATGGTCTCTCTCGACCTTCAGGATGCATACTTCCACATCCCGATTCATCCAAACTTTCAACTACATCTGAGGTTTGTGGACGGGAAAGTAATATACCACTGTCGAGCACTGTACTCCGACCTCATTCCTGCTCCTCTTGTTTTTACAAGGCCCTTGCAAAATGTAGCAAGCTTTCTACATTTTTTGAGGATTCAGAGCCTCCCTTTATTTTGACGACTGGCTAATCAGGGCGTCGTCATTATATCGCTGTCTGGAGAGCCTCTAATGGACATTAGACCTAACCAAGGAGCTAGGTCTCATAGTGAACGTAGAGAAGTCGTAACTTACAGTACCCCATCCCAGACTATTCTTTTTTTGGGAATGGAGATACAGTGTCTGATTTTTCGGCCCTTTTCGTCTCCCGCAAGAATGGAACAAGCTCTGTTAAAAGTCCTTCACTTGCAAGAGAAAAACAGTTGCTCTGTAAGAGTTTGAACTAGCCTCGTGGGAACTCTTTCATCGCTGGAGTAGTTTATCTCTCTGGGGAGACTCAACCTATGCCCTTTCCGATTTCACCTAAAACATTGGAACAAGGAGAAGGGCTTAGTGAGTATCTCTTTCCCAATCTCCAACTCAGTCTAGACATGTCTGACTTGGTGGGACAGCAACATCAGACTTCGAGAAGGTCTTTCTCTTGCGATCAAGAACCCAAACCATGTGTTGTTTTCAGATGCATCGGATTTGGGTTAGGGAACTCCACTGGACAGTCTGGAAGGCTCGGGTCTTTGATCCACGGATCAGAAGGAACTCCATTTAAGGCAGTAACATCTCTCCTTTGGCGAGATTTGTGCAAGGAAATGAATGTCTTGGCGGACGGCCTCAGCAGAAGAGGACAAGTCATCTCCATGGAGTGGACGTTGCATAAGACTGTGTGCGAGAAGCTATGGATGACATGGGGTCAACCCACCATAGATCTTTTTGCGACTCTCTCTGACAAAGAGGCTCTCGACTTACTGTTTTCCAGTTCCAGATCCAGAGGCAGCCCACATAGACGCTTTCCACATGGACGTTTATGCCTTTCCACCTTTCAAGATCCTAGACAAGGTGCTGCAGAAGTTCACCTCTCACGAAGGGACCAGGTTGACATTGGTTGCTCCACTCTGGCCCGCGAGAGAGTGGTTCACAGAGGTACTTCAATGGCTGGTAGACGTTCCAAGGAGTCTACCTTTAAGGATGGATCTCTTACGGCAGCCCCACGTAAGGAGTCTTCATCAAAGCCTCCCCGCGCTTCGTCTGACTGCCTTCAGACTATCGAAAGACTCTCAAGAGCTCGAGGATTTTCGAAGGAGGCAGCCAGAGCGATTGCGAGAGCTAGGAGAGCATCTACCATCAAGGTCTACCAGTCGAAGTGGGAAGTCTTTAGAGACTGGTGCAAGTCATCATCCATTTCCTCTTCCAGTACCTCTGTAGCCCAAATTACAGACTTTCTCCTACATCTGAGAAATGTTCGCTCCCTCTCAGCGCCCACTATTAAGGGCTACAGGAGCATGTTGGCGTCTGTGTTCAGACATAGAGGCTTAGATCTGTCCAATAATAAAGATCTCCAAGATCTCCTTAAGTCCTTCGAGACCTCTAAGGAGCGTCGTATGGCAACTCCTGGATGGAACTTAGACGTGGTCCTAAGGTTCCTAATGTCCGACAGGTTTGAGCCATTACATTCAGCCTCCCTGAAGGATCTCACCCTCAAGACGCTTTTCTTAGTGTGCTTGGCTTCGGCTAAAAGGGTCAGTGAGATCCATGCCTTCAGTAGGAACATCGGCTTTTCTACAGATAAAGCCACATGTTCACTTCAGCTTGGTTTTCTTGGCCAAACATGAACTGCCTTCTCGTCCTTGGCCTAAGTCATTTGATATACCTTGCCTGTCAGAGATCGTAGGCAACGAGCTTGAAAGAGTGCTGTGTCTAGTTAGAGCTCTGAAGTTTTATTTAGCTCGGACTAAATCCTTACGAGGTGGATCTGAGGCCTTGTGGTGCTCAGTTAAGAAGCCTTCATTGCCTATGTCAAAGAATGCTTTGTCATATTTTATTAGATTTTTAATCCGAGAGGCTCATTCTCACTTGAGTGAAAAAGATCGTTGCTTGCTTAAGGTTAAGACGCACGAAGTAAGAGCTATAGCAACTTTCGTGGCCTTTAAGCAAAACAGATCTCTGCGAAGTATTATGGACGCGACCTTTTGGAGAAGCAAGTCGGTATTCGCGTCATTTTACTTAAAAGATGTCCAGACTCTTTATGAGGACTGCTACACACTGGGTCCATTCGTTGCAGCGAGTGCAGTAGTGGGTAAGGGTTCTACCACTACATTCCCTTAATTCCAATATCCTTTTAATCTTCTCTTGAAATGTTTTTAATTGGGTTGTACGGAAGGCTAAGAAGCCTTTCGCATCCTTTTTGATTTGGCGGGTGGTCAAATGTCATTTCTTGAGAGCGCCCAGATTAAGGGTTTTGATGAGGTCCTGTTGTATGGGTTGTCGCCCTGGATACTTCAGCTCCTGGGAGTCTTTCAGCATCCTAAGAGGATGGCTGGGCTTCGTGAGGAAATCGGACTAACAAGGCAGAGTAATCGTTAGAGTCAGCTTCCTTACCAGGTACCTATATTTTTATTTGGGTTTTGTTATGATATAACTGTCAAAAACTCTAAGCATATACAGTGAACCCTCGCTACTTCGCGGTTCGACAATCGCGGATTCACCACTTCGCGGGGTTTTCCCATAACCCTTATATATATACATATCGCGGATTTTCCGGAAAATTCGAAAATACCGCGAAATCTGAAGACAACCAAATACAATATTTTGTTACCTGTAATTCCATTAATACTGTAATTAGTAATATCTGCTCTTACTGATTGTTCATTGCATTACATATGATATATAATTCAGCACAGAAAGAAATAAAACACGAAAAGAGAATGTGATCATACGATAATTCAGTACGTAGTAAAATTAAATCGAACATGAAACGCAAATCAGATGCAGTCATACCATATTAGAATGGTGTGTACTGTAATGGATGTGCTTCTTTTCCATGAATCTTTTGTATGTATACGTACGTAGTACAGTACTGCATCCAATAATATTCTTTGTTGCAAAAATCACATTTCGAATAAGCGTACGAGAGAGAGAGAGAGAGAGAGAGAGAGAGAGAGAGAGAGAGAGAGAGAGAGAGAGAGAGAGAGAGAGAGAGGCGTAAAATAGCGTACGTAAATTTTTATTATTATTGTTATTATTATTATTATTGTTGTTGTTGTTAATAAAATTATTATTGTTATTATTATTATCATTATTATTATTATTACTGTACAGTATTATTATCATTATTTATTATTATTACGGTATTGTACTTAATCTACGTACGTTCATTATGCGCGGGGCATCTTCTATGAGTAACCAACGCATCATAGTACTGTAAGACGGGTTGTGATTGGTTCAAGCGCTGATAGATGACGAATCAGAACTCAAGTTTTGTTATCTAGCCTGTGATTGGTGTTTTGCCCGCATCTTCTACCCGCAGCATCAAAGTTCTCGCGGGGCTGGATCGTTCACTTTCTCTTTTCGCGTATTGCTGAGTAGACGTTCTTAAGTTTGTGAAGTTTAATCTGTGCTGTGTGCGACTGTTTTAAGTTGAACTTTTTGTTGAACTTTCTGTTAAATCCTACTGTACAATGCCTCCCAAGCGTTCTGCTTCTAGTAAGGCTGGTAGTGAGCCTAAACGCCACCGAAGGATGATGACGATAGCTGAGAAGGTTACGCTTCTCGACATGTTAAAAGATGGTAGAAGTTACGCGGCCGCCGGCCGCCATTTTGGCATCAACGAATCCACCGTTCGCTATATCAAAAAGGACGAGGCGAACATTAGAAAGACTGCTGCAATCACCTTTAGCAGATCAGCGAAGCGAGTCGTTACAACGCGTAATAAAACGATCGTACGCATGGAAGGTGCTTTAGCTGTGTGGATTGCCGACTGCCGGAAGAAGAACATAGCCTTGGATACGAACACCATCCAAACAAAGGCTTTGAGTTTATATGAGAATTTTGCTGCAAAGGAACCTAAAGACGACGACGGCAACCATGCTGAAGATGATGATGATGCAGATGATCCTCAACCAGGGACATCCACTGATTCCCAGCCTCAGAAACGTTTTTCCGCAAGCAAAGGATGGTTCGCGAAGTTTCAGAAACGCTTCGCCCTGAAAAGCGTTTCCCTGCATGGGGAGTCTGCTTCCGCTGACACTGCCGCTGCCGCTGCTGAAACTTACGTGAACCAGACGTTCAAGAATATTATCGCCGAAGGTGGATACAAGCCGGAACAAGTCTTTAATATGGATGAGACTGGCTTGTTTTGGAAGAGAATGCCGTCGCGAACTTTCCTGTTCAAAGAGGAAGCCAAAGCCTCTGGCTTTAAGGCATTCAAGGATCGCGTTACCCTCGTGATGTGTGGCAATGCTGCTGGATTTTTGTTAAAGCCGGGGCTTATTTATAAGTCGAAAAATCCTCGCGCTTTGAAAAATAAAAATAAGAATCTCCTTCCCGTGTACTGGATGCATAATCAAAAAGCATGGATTACGAAGATGCTGACCTCCAACTGGTTCCACCAGTGTTTCATCCCGCAAGTCCATGAATATCTCTTAGAGAAGGGCTTGCCATTCAAGATCCTTCTCCTTATGGATAACGCTGGTGGACACGCAACTGACCTGTCGCGTGAGGGCGTTCAGGTTGAGTTCCTGCCACCCAACACCACGTCATTAATTCAACCGATGGACCAGGGGGTTATCAGGGCGTTCAAGGCCCTCTACACGAAGAATACCTTGGCGGACCTCGTTGCGTGTGTGGATGCTGCCCAAGATGACGAGGATGAAGATTTCAACTTGAAGGCGTACTGGCGGCAGTACACCATAGCCACGTGCCTGCAGAATATTCAGAAGGCACTTCAAGAGATGAAACCTGCAACCGTGAATGCGAGCTGGAAGAAGCTGTGGCCCGATATTGTTTACGACGACAAGGGATTTACTCCGTCGGAAATCCAACACTCTGCAATACGGAAATCTGTGCAGTTGGCTGCCATAATTGGAGGTGACGGGTTTGGCGACATGACGACTGAAGACGTCGACGAGTTGTTGGACTGCCATTCCCAGCCCCTAACTGACGCAGACCTCGAAGACCTGACGAAATCGGCAAGTGAGGAAGAGAGTGAGGGTACCCAGGAAGAGACCCAAGAAAATGTCGAAGAAACGGGCTTAACATTAGAACGGCTTGCCAAGTTCTGCAACCATATCAAGGAGGCGAAAGAAATGTTACAAGAGTGGGACGAGGATATGGTTCGCTCGATGCAATTCTCCAATAAGGTCGATGACATCATGACTCCCTACAGGATGCTCTTGGATCGAAAAAAGAAGCAGCGGCAACAACTTCCGATCACAATGTTCTTCCAGCCTCGCAAAAAAGAGCCAGTTCCTCCTGCTAGTACGCCTTCGGAAGAAATTGAAGAAGTTTCCCAGGAAGAAGTTGAAGAGGTGTCCCAGGAAAAGACACCTCCGTCTGAAGAGACGTAAAATACTATCATTGACTGCACAGTAGAACACATCATCAGCTTCATCATCATCATTTCTACTGTGCAGCAAATTCATCGCCATCACCATTCAAGTTTTTCTTCAACTTCTTTCGTGGTGAGTACAGTAACAATCTTTATTTTTTACTTTAATATTCTTACTGCCTGTTTTATAGTTTAGTAATGTACGTACTGTATGCATTAAGTTAAAGGGAAGGTTTTAAAAGTCTACATGTTGTAACCTATCATATATTTTTTGTTTAAAATTTACATTTACGTACGTAAAACAATCTCTCTCTCTCTCTCTCTCTCTCTCTCTCTCTCTCTCTCTCTCTCTCTCTCTCTCTCTCTCTCTCTCTCTCTCTCTCTCTCTCAAATTTTTCCTGCTTTACTACGTACAAGTACTGTATAATTTATATTTGTAAGGTAACATATTTTGTAAATGCTTTTACTGTAAATACTGTATGTACTGTATCATTATTTATCACTATCATCATGCGCGTTAAATGCCTTGTTTGTTCTGAGCGTGGTTGTTTACTGAGCGTACACGCCGTCGTTTCAGGCGGCGTCATAAAGAAAAAGATTTCATTTGGAAGTCCTAAGAAAAATACGTAAACTAAAACATTGGTAATAAAAAAATCAACATACAGTACTGTATAATCAATATAATCGATGCAAAAACTAACCTATACATATATGTGTACACTAAATGAGTTTGTTTCTTCATTATGATCAGAGATGAACGTAAACAAAACATTGGTTGCCATTTTTTATCGTGCTTTTTAGGTGTTTAGGAAACGCATGATATAAAATCGCCTTTAATATTTGTGCCTGT
Organism: Palaemon carinicauda; assembly: GCF_036898095.1. Taxonomy (NCBI): domain Eukaryota; kingdom Metazoa; phylum Arthropoda; class Malacostraca; order Decapoda; family Palaemonidae; genus Palaemon; species Palaemon carinicauda. The sequence goes on from NC_090737.1 coordinate 17,011,000, forward strand.
TTTAGTTTAGGGTGCTGTAGTACATGCATTAAGTGTTCTGTACATTAAAGGGTGGTTTGTTAACAGTACTACGTACAAGGGAAGGTTTTAAAAGTCCGAATATACATGTTAAATAAATAGGTAAATATGATGTCACTACTTCGCGGATTTTCACCTATCGCGCCCGCGTCTGGAACCTATCTACCGCGATAAACGAGGGTTCACTGTACGCCGTAAACTGTATTAATACTGGTCTCTACCCACCACCATGGGTGTGAATCAGCTATTATATATTCACCGGCTAAGTTTAATATCTAAAAATGATATTTTGATTATAAAATAAATTTTTGAATATACTTACCCGGTGAATATATAAATTAAAGGCCCCCCCTTCCTCCCCGATAGAGACCCAGCGGGATGAGAAGAACTGGAGCTGTTTACATGTATATGCGGTATCTGGCCGATAGTCGGCGCTGGTGGGCACACCCGCTACCTTCATGGCGATCGCTCGCGAGTTTTTGGATTCTGTCGAGCCGTCGGAGACGTCAGCTATTATATATTCACCGGGTAAGTATATTCAAAAATTTATTTTATAATCAAAATATCATTTTTTTTAATTAATTTGTATTTTTTATAGCTATACAAGCTAGAGTCCTTTATAATAAACTTCCCTCCTCAACCACCGCTCTCAGTTCTGAGCCAACAGGTCATTAGTGACGAGACTTTGACTGGCAAGGGGGCGAGACTCCTTGCCCTTGCTGTCCAGCTTTGTGCTAAAAACAAACTCCCTACCTAAAGGACTCAACTTTGTATAGGTAGGGAAAAGACAAATTACTGTACTTTAGAAATATACAATTTTTTATTTTCCTTCAAAAAATTTTGACCATTTTCCTTTCTATAAAATACCTAACATCTTCTGTCTGTTCCCTCTTCTATAAGAAAATAATGATAATAAAAAAGTTGTTACCAAGGACCCTTGTCCGATTGTTTTTTGAAAGTAGGCCTAGTTTAAAAAGCTGAATGCACACATAAATGTTAATACTTTATACAGTATGTCATTCATAGGGATTTTTTCACCTCATAGCAAGCATTTAAAGCATATTAATGAGACTTTAACATAGTTTGGTTACACATAAGAAATTCTGCACACCAAAAGATAATCTTGTTTGTACAGTACTTGTCTATGAAAAATGGCCATAAATCGCAAAATATTTATTCGCTGGCCGATGCAATACTTGTAACCCAATGCAAATTTGTACGATCGTATCCCTATAGGTACTTGTAACCCAAGGTGCTACTGTATAAGAAAGTGACTCTGCAAGAAGAATGTTGAAGATATGAATAGTATGTTGATATTTTAGTGAATATGCAGGCGGTGTTAGTGTACGTATATGCTGTATATTATGATATTTAAATAGTAAATATATTAGAGCTTTAAGCTTTGGCAAATTTCCCTTTACTAACTCATTGTTGTTTTGAGGTTTGCCAAGGAGCGGTGAGCCAATCACTCCAAATGTGGATGCTTTGGGAAAGGTGATTAGTCATTTTGTAATCTAAGTTGAATAAAAAATTTACCTATCTTAGGGCACCATGCAAAATTGAACCTTGGAATGAGGATATGAATTACCATTTCTTTGTCACTCGACAGCTCGAAAGTGTATCAAACACTAACTTTATTCCACCATGCAGATTGCGTGGGTCTCGCATCCTTGTGGCAGGATTATGTGGTATGGGAGCAGAGGTCACCAAGAATCTCGTTCTAGCTGGAGTCAAGTCTGTGGTGCTACTGGATCATCGAGAAGTTACTGAGATTGATACGTTTTCAAATTTCCTTGCTGCTCCAAATTCAGTTGGCCAGAATGTAAGTAGTGTATTGTTGACTGGTTGCTTGAGTATTGATTATTTACGTATGAAAGTTGGATTCTAATATGCAGTATACTGTACATATATTAAGACATTCGATTACTGTATGTAGCACTAAATTACTGATTTTGTCACACGACTTTGAAAATTGTTAGTTGTCTGTTATTGTGCCTGTTATATACATATTTTAGTTTTTATGCCTTGGCAAATTTGTGGCAGTGTCAGTAAACCAAAAATTTTTTATTACTTTCTAGTGCATAGGTTCTCAACGTTGTACCCATGACAAGAATTTATATAAAATGCACCACTCTCTCCTGACAGAAAAATTAATAAAAAAAGTGAAAATAAACAATTTCAGCCTTTCACTGATGTGTTATGATATAGGCCTCTACAGAGGCTGATTGAACTTTTTTAGAACTAAATTCAAATCTGCAAGGCGAGTTCTGCTAGAGACTGCTAGTGTTTTGTAGTTTGTTTTAATTTTAGGCATTTCGCATACCACAGAAATCCATCAAGGAAGATAAATTATTACAGTCAAGTTAGTAATAAATTTAGTTCTTATAAAAGCAAAGGTGTTATATGTAGCTACCTTTTACTGGGATTTCATTGACTTCAAAATAATAAAGAACCTCGATTGCTATTATTATTCCTATATGGTAACTCTAGTGCAATCTAAGTGGCATCAATTATACTCCTTCCCTCTTGTTGTATTAACATTAATTGTTTTTTACTTTTTTGCGATGAATGTTTCCATCCTTTTTTAAAATTTCTTTCAATATTTATTTGCTGTGTTTCTTATTTTATTACAATTTATCCTGAATGATTGTTTTAGGTCTTTCAATCTAATTGTTTTGAGTGGTTTTTTGTCTGGTCTTCAGCTGCAGACTCTATCTTTTTGCTAAATTTGTTATTCCTGATCTTGGTGTTAATCTCTGACACCTTTGTTCAGTTAGCTCTTTTAGTATGTTCCATAAGATTTTTCATAATTCTGACCATCCTCTGCATTTACATCCTCCTGGACTGTACCATCCTGTATGCAATACTATTTATGCAGTTAATTCTAACAGTTTTGCTTTCTCCATCATAAGGCTAAAGACTACACAACATTGTAGAAGTTTTATTCCAACTGTGACCAAATTGAGGAATGATCTGTCTGATTAGGCAGTTGAATCCAGGGAACTTAAGAAGTTTAAACTTGCAGAAAATGTTTTTATGTTGAACGGGCTGACACGAGTCTCACTTCATAGTTTACACATGACAGATTATTTTAACGTTGTTACTGATGTTTCATATTCTTTATTAATTACTTCTCGTAGTTTACTTCCATTCCTAATTGGGCTATTTTTCCCTTTTGGAGCCCTTGGACTTGTAGCATCCTGCTTTTCAAACTATGGTTGTAGCTTACCTAGTAATGATAATACACACTTTGTTCTCATAAATATTGCAAAATTTGAGGTGAAAGTTTTTCATATATGCTAGGAGTCGAAGTTTTGTAAAACCTGGTTTATTTCTAAAATTGTAAATGTTGTGAAGATAGAGTAAACAAAATATTTGCAGACTAGTAATCTAGAATTACCAAGATCTATACTATGGTTGATAACTTTACTCTGATTGATATCCATAATTCTTGCTCATATTGCCATTTTTTAACAGATTGCTTCGGCATCAGAAGAAAGGGCACAGGCCTTGAATCCAATGGTAGATGTAGTGGCAGATCCAACAAATATTGAGGAGAAAACAGAAGAGTTCTTCAAAGATTTTGATGTGGTCTTCTTAAGTCGGTGTAAGAGAGAACAGCTTCTGAGAATCAATAACATCTGTCGTATGAATGGCGTCGTGTTTTTAGCTGGCGATGTGTTTGGCCAGATTGGTTACATGTTTTCAGATCTTTTGGATCATTCCTATGCTGAGTAAGTTTTTACGCATAATTATTATATATACCGAGGAATTGAGTGTTAACCCTTTTACCCCCACCATAAGGTTAAATTTCCTGCACATTTTGCTATATAATTTTTTTAAATTGCTTTAACAGGTTTAATTTTTGTCCTAGAGAGGTCAGGTTGGTCTCATTCTTTTGGAAAATGCCTGAAGTTTCTCATTAAATTATCAAAAATATGTAATTAACAGTGTTTTGCAATAACGTACCAGTACATCCTTTTGGGGGTGAAAGGGTTAAGTTTAATGCAGATTGTTGATTTTACTGCTTGACTGTAGTACAGTATAATAATACAGCTGACTATAGTTACTAAATTGTGTAGGAGAGTTTTGCTTTTATTTTTTTTTCAAGTTTTTCAAATTTATGCATTTGGTTTTATTCATTAATGCTGTCAAGAGAATTTAGAGTAAGCTTTACATTTGCTATGATAGTTATTTATATGAATCTTATGTGGTAGTCCTCAGGCTTTAATCATTGAAACCACCAGCTTCCTAACTTGAAAAATGGAAAGATTTCTACCCCCCCCCCCCCATCCTGTGATGCCTGTTAAACCTGATATTAGGAAACTGGGAAATCACCACAGGCCAAGATTTTTTTTTCTTTTTTTTTTTCTTTTATTTATTTAGAGGTCACAAAGTCAGTGGATTTAATGATTAAAGCATTGGGACTACCAGGTAAGAATTTGAATAATAAATTTCACTAAAATTAAATTTTTAGAAAGGTTTAAACTGGCAAAAATGAAGATATACTGCTTAAATTATCTATTACGTCTCTGATTGCAGTGAAGTTAAAGAAAAAGTGGAAGTACCCGGTCAGTCGCAAACTGTTGAGGAAACCAGAATTGTTCGCAGAGAGGAATCTTTTATTCCTCTTAGTCAAGCTCTAGATGTGGATTGGACAACACCTAAATATGCTAGCCAGTTGCGAAGAACTTCGCCAGCATATTTCATTATGCAAGGTGTGTTTTTAGGGGATAATATTTATGTCTTATAACAATTAGGCTACTATTTACATTTAAATATTTAAAAAAAATTCCGAGTAAAATGTGTTAACAAAAATGAAATTTGTATAGTTTTAAAAGACATTGTACTATGTAATTGTCATGCCAAATTTCTTGTTAAATAATCAATGGTTATGATCAAGTTTAGTGACTCAGAATTAGTCATTTGGCACTGCATAAAAACTGAAGCATATTTATGAATGCACAGTGAATTGTGTTCCCAAGTATTTCTCATCTTTTTATGAATTTTTTCTTAGTAACAAATTTTTCCTTTGCAGTCATGATGGAGTTTGTTATGTTACACGGCAGACTACCAGATCCATCTCGACGAGATGAGGACGTAGTTGAAATATTGACTATAAAGAATGCCTTAATGGACAAAATGAACATACCACCTGAAAAAGTGAAGAATGATTTTGCTGAGTAAGCCAACTGGTTGCTATTCTTTAATCTTTTTACACAGAAATTTTAGTTAAAATTTTTTGAGATTATTGTTCAGGTATTAAAAGCACGTGTTTACAAGCCCTCTGAAGGCCTTTGCTTTGGTGTCTGATGTAAGTTTATTAGGGCATAGTAACTTTACATATCTATTTCCAGATGCTATCGGGAATGACATGTAAGGGTGATTTTTATTAATTATTTTAAAGGGTTCCATACAGTATAACAAGATTCAATGACCCGTATTTAGTATTGAATTTTTTGTTTCGTTCATTTTGTATATTTGAGGTTAGGATTTATGATTTAAGATTTTATTTTCATTAGTACATAATTATAATTATTTATATCTATGGGTTTTGGGCTATATGGCTTGGTGCTGGGGCCTACGATGCTATTTAGCTCAGAAATACAACACGAGAGGGGGGGGGGGGTTCCCCTTTACCCCAATCCAAAATTTTTGGCCCTTGCCTTAACATCAGAAATGGGAAAGGATTGCAAGTTTATTTTTAAGTGCATGTAAATTTCAATGTGAAATAATTGTTTGAATTAAATTTCTTGTCTAAGAAAGCTAATTTTGTATAGATTCTTTATGATGTTTTTTCCCCTTTCAGATATGTGTTTGGTCAACTAAGTCCAGTTTGTGCAATCTTAGGAGGTGTAGCAGCCCAAGAGATCATCAAAGCAGTGTCACAGAAAGATGCTCCCCTGAAGAATTTCTTCTTCTTTAACACTTTGGAAGGAGCTGGAATTGTAGAATGCATTGGCCACTAGGTTTAACTGATGACTGATTATTTATGTTTGTGTGGCACTCGATACGCTACAACACCTTTAGATGTAGCTTTACTTCAGATTATTTTTTTCTATCTCAAGGGTCAATAGCATTTATTTACTTGTTCAAACATTGAACTAAAGGAAAATTTGTTATTACAGTTAGAAAGGGGATCAAACAGGAAAATGTTGTAGGTAGGACTACTCACTTTCAAATATCTGTAATAATTTCCTATTTCATACCAAATAAAGTTTCTTTACTACTTTGTTGTTTTATTGCAAACATTGATTAATTACTTGAAGATTTTACGGAAACATTGAATAAATGAAAGACTATAAAAGTAAAAGAATAGAGATCATGTTGCAAAGGATTAACAATCTATACATTAGTTTAAAATAGCTTTGAGTTTTATTTACTGTTAGTAGTGTGATATGCACAAAAATAATTAGTACCTACTGCCAGGACCTCCTTAGTCTTAGCTTGGGTGGAGAAGAGCTTTGGCTCTCATGATTATAAGTGGTTGATCTGTAGGACATTGAGGAACAGGCACAATTACCTTTCCTTTGTCTCTGTTTCTCATGAGTGACCTTTGAGAATTTAGAATCACTGCACTGATTATATGGCACTATACAATATAATTATTTTACTTTATCATGATGATGGTTTTTAGAATGGCATATTTGCTATAGGTAACCTTAATTGCTCACTATATTGCATATAATTTCAAAACTACATTATTATTTAAAAAACCTTATGACTCATTGGATTATATTTTAACTATTATTAAAGCAGCGGAACATTTTTAATCAGAAAATAATCAGTCTTCTTAACCTTACTCTATTAAGTGATAATTCTTAATATTATTATCACCACTTAATACAGTATGGATAAACAAGCATTGGCTCCTTTCCAACCATAACCACAAAATATTACTCAAATATTTAGCCTGTAAGAGTTTAAAGAACAAAAATGAAAAATTTTCATATTTGTTCCGAGATATTTGGTAATGTACTTTATAATAATAATGTATCTAATAACTTGGATGTTTTGTAGCTACTTTTTGATAACCAGGTATGTTATTAATTTTCAGAAAAATAATACTGTACCTATCAATTCTTTTGTACCTGAATTATCTGAAATAATCGCAAGATTCAAAAGAACAACATATATGGAAGGTATTGGGAGAGAGGAAAACAGTTTCTATCTTTTGTAGATAGAAAGAAATAGAACTTTCAGGCGGTACATTGAAAAATGTTATTTTCATTAGTAAAATAAATTTTTGAATATACTTACCCGATGATCATGTAGCTGTCAACTCCGTTGCCCGACAGAAATCTACGGACGGGATACGCCAGCGATCGCTATACAAGAGGGGGTGTACTCACCAGCGCCATCTGTGGTCAGGTACTCCAGTACTTCTTGTCAACACCACCTCAATTTTTTCCTCGGTCCACTGGTTCTCTATGGGGAGGAAGGGTGGGTCAATTAAATCATGATCATCGGGTAAGTATATTCAAAAATTTATTTTACTAATGAAAATAACATTTTTCAATATTAATCTTACCCGATGATCATGTAGCTGATTCACACCCAGGGAGGTGGGTGAAAACCAGTATACATGTTAATCAAGAAGCTAAGTATCCCGTATTTCATTTTTATTAGTTATTCAAAATAACAAATAAAATAGATAAGTACCTGGTAAGGAAGTCGACTTGAACCATTACTCTGCCTTTAATAAGTACGTCTTCCTTACTGAGCGCAGCGGTCCTCTTAGGATGCTGAACGACTCTTAGGTGCTGAAGTATAAAGGGCTGCAACCCATACTAAAGGACCTCATCACAACCTCTAACCTAGGCGCTTCTCAAGAAAGAATTGACCACCCGCCAAATCAACTAGGATGCGGAAGGCTTCTTAGCCGACCGTACAACCCAAAACAACAATAAAAGTATTCAAGAGAAAGGTTAAAAGGTTATGGGATTATGGGAATGTAGTGGCTGAGCCCTCACCTACTACTGCACTCGCTGCTACGAATGGTCCCAGGGTGTAGCAGTTCTCGTAAAGAGACTGGACATCTTTGAGATAGAATGATGCAAACACTGACTTGCTCCTCCAATAGGTTGCATCCATAACACTCTGCAGAGAACGGTTCTGTTTGAAGGCCACTGAAGTAGCCACAGCTCTCACTTCATGTGTCCTTACCTTCAGCAAAGCAAGGTCTTCTTCCTTCATATGAGAATGAGCTTCTCTAATCAGAAGCCTTATGTAGTAAGAAACAGCGTTCATAGACATAGGTAGTGAAGGTTTCTTAATAGCACACCATAAGGCCTCCGATTGTCCTCGCAAGGGTTTTGACCTTTTAAGATAGTACCTAAGAGCTCTGACAGGGCAAAGTACTCTCTCCCGCTCGTTACCCACCATGTTGGATAGGCTAGGTATTTCGAACGATTTAGGCCAAGGACGTGAAGGAAGCTCGTTTTTAGCCAAAAAACCGAGCTGCAAGGAACATGTAGCCGTTTCAGATGTGAACCCTATGTTCCTGCTGAAGGCGTGAATCTCACTTACTCTTTTGGCTGTTGCAAGGCAAGCGAGGAAAAGAGTTTTTAGAGTGAGGTCCTTGAAAGAGGCTGACTGGAGAGGTTCAAATCTTGATGACATAAGGAACCTTAGGACTACGTCTAGATTCCAGCCTGGAGTGGACAATCGACGTTCCTTAGAGGTCTCAAAAGACCTAAGGATGTCCTGCAGATCTTTGTTGGTGGAAAGATCCAAGCCTCTGTGGCGGAAAACCGCTGCCAACATACTTCTGTACCCCTTGATCGTAGGAGCTGATAGAGATCTAACATTCCTTAGATGTAACAGGAAGTCAGCAATTTGGGTTACAGTGGTACTGGTAGAGGAAACTGCATTGGCCCTGCACCAGCTTCGGAAGACTTCCCACTTAGATTGATAGACTCTGCGAGTGGATATCCTCCTTGCTCTGGCAATCGCTCTGGCTGCCTCCTTCGAAAAGCCTCTAGCTCTTGAGAGTCTTTCGATAGTCTGAAGGCAGTCAGACGAAGAGCGTGGAGGCTTGGGTGTACCTTCTTTACGTGAGGTTGACGCAGAAGGTCCACTCTTAGAGGGAGAGTCCTGGGAACGTCGACCAGCCATTGCAGTACCTCTGTGAACCATTCTCTTGCGGGCCAGAGGGGAGCAACCAACGTCAGCCGTGTCCCTTTGTGAGAGACGAACTTCTGAAGAACCCTGTTGATGATCTTGAACGGCGGGAATGCATACAGGTCGAGGTGGGACCAATCCAGCAGAAAGGCATCCACGTGAACTGCTGCCGGGTCTGGAATCGGGGAACAGTACAATGGGAGCCTCTTGGTCATCGAGGTAGCGAACAGATCTATAGTTGGCTGACCCCACAGGGCCCAAAGTCTGCTGCAAACGTTCTTGTGAAGGGTCCACTCTGTGGGGATGACTTGACCCTTCCGGCTGAGGCGATCTGCCGTAACATTCATATCGCCCTGAATGAACCTCGTTACCAGCGTGAGCTTTCGACTTTTTGACCAAATGAGGAGGTCCCTTGCGATCTCGAACAGCTTCCTCGAATGAGTCCCTCCCTGCTTGGAGATGTACGCCAAGGCTGTGGTGTTGTCGGAGTTCACCTCCACCACCTTGTTTAGCTGGAGGGACTTGAAGTTCATTAAGGCCAGATGAACCGCCAACAACTCCTTGCAATTGATGTGAAGCGTTTCCTGTTCCTGATTCCATGTCCCCGAGCATTCCTGTCCGTCCAATGTCGCGCCCCAGCCCGAGTCTGATGCGTCCGAGAAGAGATGATGGTCGGGGGTCTGAACAGCTAACGAGAGACCCTCCTTGAGAAGAATGCTGTTCTTCCACCACGTTAGAGTAGCCCTCATCTCTTTGGAAACAGGAATTGAGACCGTCTCGAGCGTCATATCCTTGTTCCAGTGAGCTGCCAGATGGTACTGAAGGGGGCGGAGGTGGAGTCTCCCTAACTCGATGAACAGGGCTAGCGATGAAAGAGTCCCTGTTAGACTCATCCACTGCCTCACCGAGCATCGGTTCCTCCTCAGCATGCTCAGGATGCACTCCAGGGCTTGGTTGATTCTTGGGGCCGACGGAAAAGCCCGAAAAGCTCGACTCTGAATCTCCATACCCAGGTAAACGATGGTCTGGGAAGGAACAAGCTGGGACTTCTCTAAATTGACCAAGAGGCCCAGTTCCTTGGTCAAATCCATAGTCCATCTGAGACTCGCCAGACAGCGACGACTTGTGGGAGCTCTTAAAAGCCAGTCGTCTAAATAAAGGGAGGCTCTGATGTCTGCCAAGTGAAGGAATTTCGCAATATTCCTCATCAGTCGCGTAAACACAAGAGGTGCCGTGCTCAGGCCAAAGCACAGGGCTTGGAACTGGTACACAACCTCTCCAAAGACGAATCTCAGAAAAGGTTGGGAGTCTGGATGGATGGGAACGTGAAAGTAGGCGTCTTTCAGATCTATCGAGACCATCCAGTCCTCCTGCCTGACCGCTGCTAGGACCGACTTCGTCGTCTCCATTGTGAACGTCTGCTTGGTGACATAAGCATTGAGCGCACTGACGTCCAGCACCGGTCTCCAACCTCCTGTCTTCTTGGCCACCAGGAAGAGACGGTTGTAAAAGCCCGGGGATTGATGGTCCCGAACTATCACCACTGCCTCCTTCTGTAGCAGGAGCGACACCTCTTGTTGTAACGCTAGCCTCTTGTCCTTCTCCTTGTAGTTGGGAGAGAGGTTGATGGGAGATGTGGTCAGAGGGGGATTGCGGCAGAACGGAATTCTGTATCCCTCCCTTAGCCACTTGACAGACTGAGCGTCTGCACCTCTGCTCTCCCAGGCTTGCCAGGTCTTGAGTCTGGCTCCTACAGCTGTCTGGAGAGGAAGGAAGTCAAAGCTTGCTTTTCGTGGACTTGGCACCTTTCTTGGACTTGCCCCGGTGACTGTCTGCACGGGTACTTCCTCTACTGGAGGCTCTGCCACGAAAGGGCGGAATGAATCTGGTAGCAGGTGTATCAGCCACAGGAGTGCGGTAAGATCTCGGCACGGAAGGTAAGGTTTTAGCCTTACGTGCTGAAGAAGCCATGAGGTCATGCGTATCTTTCTGGATAAGAGCCGCAGCCATCCCCTTGATTAACTCCTCCGGAAACAGGCACTTGGAGAGAGGAGCAAACAGCAACTCTGACCTCTGGCAAGGGGTGATACCAGTCGATAAGTAGGAGCATAGATGTTCCCTTTTCTTGAGGACTCCTGAGACAAAAATAGACGCAAGTTCGCCAGAACCATCGCGAATTGCTTTGTCCATACTGGACATGATCAGCATGGCCGAGTCTTTGTCAGAAGGAGCAGTCTTCCTGCTTAAGGCCCCCAGGCACCAATCGAGGAAGTTAAAAATTTCGAAGGCGCGAAAGACTCCCTTCATCAAGTGGTCCAGATCAGAAAAGGACCAGCAGACCTTCGAGCGTCTCATAGCCGACCTGCGGGGAGAGTCAACCAAACTTGAGAAGTCGGCCTGGGCAGAGGCAGGAACCCCCAAGCCAGGTTCCTCTCCCGTGGCATACCAGACGCCCGACTTAGAAGCCAGCTTAGGAGGAGGAAACACAAAAGAGGTCCTTCCCAGTTGCTGCTTGGACTGCAACCAATCCCCTAAAACCCTCAAAGCTCTCCTTGATGATCTGGCGAGGACAAGCTTGGTGTAGGCAGGCGCAGTATACTGCATGCCTAGAGAAAACTCGGAGGGAGGAGAACGAGGGGTTGCAGACACGAAGTGTTCAGGGTACAACTCTCTGAACAAAGCCAGGACCTTGCGAAAGACTAAGGAAGGCGGCGAAGACTTGTGTCTTTCCACATCAGAAGTAGGATCATCCAGATGAGCAGCTTCATCCTCAGAAACCTCATCGCCTGAGAGTTGAGTAGCGAGAGGTAAAGGCAGAGCGGCAGGCTGAATGGCTGAATCCTGCAGAACGGGTGCATGCGTACTTGCGGATCCATCATCATGCCTCTGCTGAATAGACTGAGGGCTGGCAATGACAAAGGCAGAGGGCTGGAGTGAGGGAGGTTCTGCGGTGGTCTGAAGAGCAAGCGAAGTGGTCAGAAGCGAATGCTGGAAGGCATGAGGCTCATGCTGCATGGTATGCGGCTCATGCTGCATGGGATGAGGCTCATGCTGCATAGAATGCGGCTGCTGCATGGTAAGAGGCTCGTGCTGCATGGGTTGAGGAGGATGCCTCATAGCATGAGGCTCCTGCCTCAAGGGTTGAGGAGGTTGCTGCGCAGTATGAGGCTCCTGCCTCAAGGGTTGAGGAGGTTGCCGCATAGCATGAGGCTGCTGCCTCAAGGGTTGAGGAGGTTGCCGCATAGCATGAGGCTCCTGCCTCATGGGTAGAGGAGGTTGCCGCATAGTGCTGGAACCTGGCAACTCCCGATGCGGCAGCTCACGCATGGAAGCAGGAGGAGCCGCAAGAACATGCGTCTGGCAGGGAGGACTGCGCAGAGGTGGAGGAGCGCTCGCAGGAGGAGGGGTGTTAACCTTCTCTGCCTGATACTCCTGCATCAAAGCCGCAAGCTGAGACTGCATAGTCTGCAGCATAGACCACTAGGGGTCCACAGAAGTAGGAGCAGAGGCCTGTTGAGGCACCACTCTACCTCTCTTAGGAGGTGTGCAGTCATCAGATGACTGCGGCGAGTCCGAACTGGCCCAGTGGCTACACCTGGGCCGTTGGACTAGCTCGGAAGGGACCTTACGTTTGAGAGGTCGTGAGACCTGGGTCCACCGTTTCCTCCTGGAAACCTCTTCCGCAGACGAGGAATTTAAGGGCTCATTCGTCTGGGAGTGGAAGTGACGATCTCTATCAGATACGCCCGCAACCACTGAGGATACAACTGTGCGCCGATCAAGGCCTGCCGAACCCTTTTGCCCTTCGACGTTGCTTCTCCCCTGGGCTTGGGAGCTTGCAAGAGGTCCCGGACTGGGAGGACGACTGGCACGCACAGAAGTATCCTCATGCGCAACACTGACACTGACACTAGGCACAGCACTGGCACTAACACTTCCCACTGCACTCTTCACTTTAAGTTCCTTGACATCTGCCAAGAGAAGATTGTGGTCACTAACTAACGACTCCACCTTATCACCAAGAGCCTGAATGGCACGCAACATATCCGTCATATCAGGCTGAGCACTCGTAGCAGGTTCGGGGGTCACCACCACAGGGGAAGGAAAAGGTTGAGGGACATGGGGAGAGGAATAAACCAAAGAGCGAGAAGAACTCCTCCTAACTCTCTCCCTCTCTAACCTAGTTGTATATTTGAGGAATTCATTAAATTCGAATTCCGAAAGCCCAGCACATTCCCCACATCGATCTTCCAATTGACAGGATTTTCCCCTACAATCGGAACAAACGGTGTGAGGATCAACAGAGGCCTTCGGAAGACGCCTATTACAAGTCCTAACACTACATCGCCTAAATTTAGGAGCTTGAGAGTGGTCGGACATCTTGAATTTAGAGAACAGTCAAGGGGGAATTCCAAAGTAAAGCAAAGATCGTTAACCAATAATTCAAATTAATTCCAAAAGCTATCTAAGCTAAGGGAAAAGCTTCCTGTACAGCGAAGGCTAAATTTTAGAGCAAATACTTCACCAAAACCGTGAACAAAGACTCCAAAATCAACAGCGTATCCATGTAGGTCTTGCCGGCGGCACGACAGAGGAAAAATTGAGGTGGTGTTGACAAGAAGTACTGGAGTACCTGACCACAGATGGCGCTGGTGAGTACACCCCCTCTTGTATAGCGATCGCTGGCGTATCCCGTCCGTAGATTTCTGTCGGGCAACGGAGTTGACAGCTACATGATCATCGGGTAAGATTAATATTGAAAATAAAGCATTATGATCACTACTATTGCATTCACTGTTTTCCATTGATTGAGATTTAGTAAAACAACCTTGTATACACTATGGAAAAAAACCTTTACTTGTAATTTTGGATTAGCTTATCTTAATAGCAGCACTCTATATGGGTTGATTCAAAATTTCTTCCAGTTGTTCCTCAGTCATATCATCTAGGTCGTCACATTCATCCTCATCTTCTGGATCATAGAAAATATCCTTCACCTAGAAATAAAATGGGATGGTATGAAGTTGACAATCTCTGAGGCATATGTTTATGAAAACATGATACTGTATTACAAAGAACAATGAAAAAAGACAAAATTATTATCCAAACATCATTCTAACTAATTTAACTCTGGTCCATGTTCACATCTAAGTCCTCTTTCTGTGATCTTATGGGCAATCTCATTGAACAGCAGTATGTCACTCCTTAGTTGGCCACCTGTCTAATTAATAGCTCTTAAATTTTTTTTTATCGAATCTGTAAATCATTAGTGATTTTACTTTTATTTTTGAGGTCTCAATTTATTGTCTATTCTCAAATATCTCGCGGCTACTACTTTGTTATACAGTCTACTCATTGCACTCTATAGATGAATATCAGTAAGCTTTGGAGATTGCAAGTCCTTTATATTTCACAATCTAGTGCATCGCCATGATAACAAAGATATAAAATCCCTTCTGAGGTTAGAATCTTCCTCATCCATATCTCCAGTATTAGTGTTTTAAATCATATTGGACTTCAAATATAACTAATTCCATTAAAACCTGGCAATCTTTTGAAAACGACCAGAACTTTGTCCTATTCTGATCTGCTTTTCCCCTTTCTTCTTCCTATGGGAGTCTATCTACCATGGCCCTTTCACCAATTTTGGGAGGTAGCCGACATGAAAAAGAAACAAAAGGGATTTTTTTTCTCATTATTCTTCTTTGTCTTACGAGGGACTCAGCAGAGTTTGGTTGGTAATGCTAAGGTGCCACAGCCCACCCTCTCCCGTTTTCTACCGCAAATGAAGCTTCATATGCTGACTCCCCTAATGCTGCTACCTCAGCAGTCACCACGCTAACCTGAGGTAGCTGCAAGGCCTATCGGAACTATCGCAATTGCTCGCCATTCATTTCTATTTCTAGCACTCTTTTGCCCCTCTCATTTATTCTCCTGTCACCTTTCTTCACTTCATCCAGCCATCCAAACCATAGCCTTCCTCTTGCACTTCTATCAACTCTCGCATTCAATACCTTCTTCAGCAGACGTCCATTTTCCATACTCTCTACATGGCCAAAGCACCTCACATTCATATCCACTCATGCTGCTAATTCATTTCTCACACACTACTTTGTTCCTAACCCTATCCAATCGAGATGCACCAACCATACTCCTCCAACACCTCAGCTCGAACACATTCAATTTCTGTCTCTACGTCACTTTCATTCCCCACAACTCCGATCCATAAATCACAGTTGGTACAATCACTTTCTCATACAGAACTCTCCTTACATTCATCCCTAACTCTATTCTTTACCATTCCCTTCACTGCCCCCAACAATTTACATCATTCATTCACTCTACGGTGTACATCTGCTTCCACGCCACCATTTGCAGCAACAACAGAATCCAAGTACTTAAACTGATCTATTTCCTCGAGTGACTCTCTATTCAACATGACATTCAATCTAGCACCACCCATCCTTCTCGTGCATCTCATAACCTTACTCTTACCTACATTAACTTACAACTTCCTACTCACACACATTTTTCCAAACTCTGTCACTAATCAACAGCTTCTGCTCAGAGTCTGCAACAAATATAGTATCATCTGCAAACAACAACTGATTTCACCTTCCACTCATGATCATCTTATCAATGTTTCAATTCTTGACCAATCTTCTTTGGATAATAGGCCGCCAAGACCTGATGTCTAGCGTTGATTTCAATTTGGGCAAGGTTCTGGAAATCTTTCAAGAAAGGCTTTACTCAGTAACTTTGCTAGGGATGTGCATTATTATTGATGTAGCCAGGCCAACTCGCTAAATAAAACCCAAATTGATCCTAATCCGCCATACTTTGTTTAATAGTTGCAGAAACTGCTGACAAAGTTTTATTCTTTTACTTAATTATGCCATTATAAAAAAAGAAATGATGGTTTATGTGGTAAAACACAAACCAGGTAGCGTTGCTGTCTTCCAAGCGATTACAGCAGTAATGCTTTTCAATGGATAACACAGTCTAATTGCCTACTAATCTAGCATCACAGATACTGTGACAGGTTTCTAGAAAGCCTAAACCCATGGGTCTCCCTTACAAACGGAATCCATGTTTGTAAGTTGATATACTGGTCCTTATGACAGGGAAGACAAATTTCTTTGATATGTGCTGTTGTACTGGATTCTCTGTTCAAGCCTAAATGGTTAAGTTCTGGGGAACCAAACACTACTTTGTCAAAACCCATTTTTTGTTCCTTATGTAGATTCTTAAAAACTTGGGATTTTTCCAAGGCTTCAATAGAATGAGAGCCACTTCACTGGGTAAATCTATCATGGTTAACTGTAGCTTTGATGCACTAATTGGGGCTAATCTTGCATTTACACACAGATTCAACCTTACCAAATTGTTTGGGGCTGGAACCAGCCAAAGGGTCATTAATTCACTTTGAGTTCTCATAGGAAATAGAGACTTGATTTGTAAGAAGCAAACATCAGAAAACTAAAAGATTAACAAACTGCAATAAAGATAGGAAAAAAGTCGGGGAATATTTTCATTTGAATGTTAGAGTTAGGTATATCCTAAGTCACTTTTATTGGGTATAGGAGTTTAAACAAACCATTGAGGCAAAATACTATTCTGTCTCTCATAATGGTTAACAATCCATGGCTTATAAATCATAACGAAAATCATAAGCAAAGAAATTAGAGTAAAATTACAAATACTACACGGTACCTTTAATTATCAATATGCCAAATATATATGAAATAGTACAGCACTTTTTAAGTAGTGTAGATATCAAAATCTAATAAACAATTACTCAAAGTGGTTATAATCTTTTTACTTTCTTAAATTGTTACAAATACCGGTAAATGTTCTGCGTTACAATCACATAAAAACAAATCAACGTGAATTTCCACATAAAGATGGGTAAACAAAAAACGAGTCTTACCTTGATAACGGGGTTGTCCCAAGCAGGATCGTATATCAAAGGATCTTGCTTTGTCGTATCAACTTCAACAGTAACTTTCCCATTTGCCAAAACAATAATAATGAACTTGGAAAATGCAGATTTTAAGGCAGCATGCATAGCAAACCTGAAAATGGTATTCCAAGTACAGTTCTGTATTTTTGAATAAAACAATTAAAATCCAAAGTGCAGTAATTAACATACAGCAGAGTGCATACTACTCTACATATACAAGCAGTCTCGCTAATCTCTAAGATTGACAAGATTTAAATATTAGAAATTGTCTTTGCTAAAATTCAGACTGTGAATTGTGTAAATATTTCATTGACTGTCACAGATCAATATCGAATGTTAGAAGCCCTACTCTTGTCAGGTAAATTTCCTTTGGATTTGAGACTATAACCCGAGATATTTTGTCCTTTTATATCAAAGCTCTAAATCTTGCTCACTCCTACATGAATCTACTTCAATAAGAAGTGTAGTGCAAAGATACTGATTTTTGCTATTTAAAAGCAATGGTCCCCTGGTACATGAAGCACATGTTTTTAGAAACAGCAAATATTGACAAGAAGTCTTATTCATTTCTAATCTCCACATAGCAGAGTATTCCATTTAAATTTAAAAACTATTACTGTTTACTCAGAAAGTCACATAATTCAGCACCTAGTTTGGTTTATTCCGATACAAGATGATACCATTTTTACCCAAATAGCCACTGATCCAACAGTAAACTGATGGCGATGGATAAAAAATAAAGAAATTTTTAAAAACAAACCATACTATTCTGGAGAAAACCCATCAATTTATCAGAACTGACCACCTCCCAACCTCTCCTTTCCTTTAGGAAGTTGAGAAAATACAGAGAATTACTATCACTAAGTGCTGAGCTCCTTGATGCACATCTGGCCAGGGTAGAAATTTTCTAATTGTTTTATGGTTTGTGTGACAACATAATGGCATTTAAGCAATTTTAAATAAAGTAAATAGTTTTTTTCTATACATTATGAAAAAATAATCATGTCTAAATAGTAAAAAAAAAAATTTCAATTATGGTACTGTAGTACCATAATTGAAAATAAGCTTCCAGTATACTGTACCACTATCTTAATCTATCTAAAAGAGCCAACCCCAGTACACATACTTTTGTGAACAAGAAAATGCACTTCCACGGGAAACTGGTGAATCCAAATTGCAGGGGACACTACTTAAACCCAGGCCTTCGCTGCAAAGACCCTCTTTGGGCATCTTCACACGAACAAAGCACAGATATTGAACTGTGTTAGGTTCTGCCGGTTCTAGCTCTCTCTCCATCTGTTGAAAGAAAAATACTGAAAACAAAACATCATTTCATCTTAAAAGTAATGCACAGTACCATGTTACTATGCATAATGAAAAAAAAAAAAAAGTTTCAAAACTCGCAGTATCAAATATGATGATCATCTAATATAATGATTAAAGTTGTGGTGGCCTACTGGAAACATCTCTACCTAGCTGTCTGTCATGCTGGGGTTCAAGTACCACTCAAGCTCAGTAGTTTCTTCTAATATCTGCAACCTCATCATTTTTGTGAGCTAAGGATGGGGAATTTGGGAAGCCTATTTGTCTACCTGCTCAGTCATCAGCTACCATTGCTTGGCCCTCCCTGGTCCTAGCTTGGGTGAAAAAGGCCATGGACACTGATCATATGTGTATATGGTCAGTCTCTACGCTAGGGCACTGTCCTGCTAGCGAGGCCATTGTCACTGTCCCTTGCCTCAGCCATTCATGAGTAGCCTTTAAACCTTAAAGAAGAATCTATAAAAAGAATCCTAATATTGTACATAAATCTGCACTGCAAAAGTGTGCTGAAACCTACTGTTTTCTTTCACTCAAATTGCTCAGGTAATATGATTCCAAATATTATCCATTTAAGTTTATGGAATAGACATAAAATATCCATATTTTCAGCATGGTTCTTTACTTTGAAATGAAAATAAACTTTCATTGAGTACTGTATATACTTAGTTTTGGAATATAAATTACATAAACCCTATAATGGATCAAGTTTGATTGCTATCATATTCCTTTTCTTTCGTTACATGTTTCAGTAAATCTAGGAAAATGTTACATCATGTTCTGAGTGTAGAGATTGTTAAATACATCAATTAGCAATCATTGTAAGTTCAACTTGTATACAGTATATAGTACTTCTTCCAATTTTATTGTTAATATAAAATTTTAAAAAGCTACTATGTATTTTAAAATTTGGAATGTCTTCAGCAGAGTTTGAACAGTTGTTGAAGTAGTTAATGAAGTAGTTAATGACAGGTGGTGCACACGGGTGAGTAGCCTCGACCGTTGATGACTCTTCACTTCTGACCTTTGGCTCAGGACTGAGAGGGATGGGTGAGGCAAAAAGATGACAAATTCGAAGATAATTTGTATTTTTCCTAACCATACAAACCTTAGCTATTTACAGAGGGTTTACCTTTTAGCGCAGCTGAAATGATGAGCCAATAGTTTTAACGAGGGTTAATTACCCCCGCGCTAGTTAGCGGGGGGTGGGGAAGGGTAGCTTGCTACCCCTCCCCCCTCCACACACCGGTGACTTGCTTCACTTCACTTAGAGGTAGGACTTGACTTGGGGGTCAGGGACGGCGGGCACATATGTGTGTCGTCGGCGCCCACTCGTGTCCGAGTATTGGGTTCTGTCGTTAGCCATCAGCCTCCTATCTGTGGGGTGGGTGCTTATGCCTGATGTGGCTGTTAAGTCCTAGTCTGTGGTGGAAGAGTCGCGGACAGTGTTCACAAGGGAGGGTAGGTGGTGGGCGGGGCTGTTCTAATCGCTCTCTCCTTCTTCTCCTCCTAGCCTCCTCATTTTGTCTCCTCCTCTCCTCGAAGTCCACGGTGCCATGGTGTACTGTGCTCCTCCAGGTTTTCCTGTCCCTGGCTGTTTCTTCCCATGAGGAAGGATCGATGTCAGTTAGAGCCAGGGTGCGCTTTAGTT
Source organism: Palaemon carinicauda (assembly GCF_036898095.1). NCBI lineage: Eukaryota > Metazoa > Arthropoda > Malacostraca > Decapoda > Palaemonidae > Palaemon > Palaemon carinicauda. The sequence continues at coordinate 17,031,075 of NC_090737.1, forward strand.
GATCTTTATAGCGCATTTTCGGGGCTCCTCGTGGTCTGGTGCCCTGGGTCAGTTCTCCGTAGAATATTTTCTTTGGGAGCCTAGATGGATCCATCCTATGCACGTGTCCTATCCAGCGGAGGCGGTGGTGGATGATGGTGGCCTCCACGCTGGACAGCGAGGCACGTTCTAAGACTTCAATGTTGGTGGTGTGGTTCTCCCAGGGGATTTTCAAGATCTGCCTCAGTTTCATTTGTTGGAAGCGTTCTAGGTTTTTAAGATCGTTACTATATAGATTCCATGTTTCACATGCATACAGGAGCATGGAGAGGACTACTGCCCTGAACACCATTATTTTGGTGGTCATTGTCAGTGCGTGGTTGTTAAATACGCGGCGGTTGAGTCGGCCAAAGGCGGAGTGGGCTGCCCTGATCCTGTTCTCCACGTCCTTTTTGCTTGTGGGAGCTGATGTTAGGATGCTCCCTAGGTAGGAGAACTGTTCCACCTGTTCTAACGGTTGGTCATTCACTGTGGTATTGAAGTTGGGGAGCATCAGTCCTGGTGGATGTTGGACGAGGGTCTTGGTTTTGTCTGAGTTGACTTGCATCCCAAAACGTTCGTAGGCAGAGTTGTATGCATCAGCTAACGACTGCAGGTCCTCTGCCGTCTGACCTGGGGTGGCATTGTCGTCAGCATACTGCAGTTCTCGCACTGCACACAAGGTGGTCTTGGTTCTGGCGCGGAGTCTAGCAAGGTTGAAAGCGCCTCCATCCATGCGGAAACGTAGGTCGACTGAGGGTGTGTCTGGGGGAATCTCGTTGAGCATTGCTGCGGTGTATAGCGAGAAACACGTCGGGGCCAGAACACAGCCCTGCTTCAGGCCGCCGTTGATGGGGAATGGGTCTGAAAGAGAGTTCTGGTGGCAGACTCTCCCAACCATTCTGTCATGGAGGGCACGCACCAGCTTGACAAAATCGGGTGGGCAGCCATATCTTTTGAGGACAGCCCACATGGCAGGTCGAGGTACTTTGTCGAAGGCCTTTTTCAAATCCCAGAAGATGAACATTATGGGCTGTTGTTGTTCGAGGCTCTTCTCTTGTAGTTGTCGCGCACAGAAGATCATGTCTATGGTCCCGCGGGAAGGTCGAAAGCCGCACTGGGACTCTGGCAGGACGTCTTCTGCGAGAATAAGGAGGCGGTCAAGGAGAATCCGAGCGAAAATCTTACTCGCGATGCTTAGTAGTGATATTCCCCGGTAGTTGTTACAGTTCTCCCTGTCTCCCTTCTTGAAGATGGTAGTGATGTTTGCATCGCGGAAGTCACTGGGGGGGTCTTGGTCTCCCATATTTTCAGTATAAGGAGCATCAAACGGTTCCTCAAGGCGGGGCCACCGTGAGTGAGGAGCTCCAACGGGATGTTGTCTGGCTGGCCCTGGGGCTTTGCCGGGCTTCATGCGCTGCAGGGCCTTGTTGAAGTCATGGATGGAGGGTGGTAGTGCCATCCAGTGACGGACGGGATGCTGCGGGGTCATTCGCAGGAGATCGTCTGGGGTGTCTGCTTGGTCATTGAGGAGGTTCTCAAAGTGAGACCTCCACCTGGCCAGGATGCCCTCGCTGTCGGTGATGGTCGTGGCCCCATCCGCGTCCTTCAGGCTGCCCACTGATGACCGTGTGGGATCAAATATTTCTTTTGTTGCTGCATAGAAGCTGCGCAGGTCACGTTGGTCAGCGAAACTCTGTATTTCTGTATCCGTGAAGCCCAGAACACCTGGTGGCAAAGAAAAGCAGCAGAAATACAGATACATATGTGTAAATAGCTAAGGTTTGTATGGTTAGGAAAAATACAAATTATCTTCGAATTTGTCATTTGTTCCGTAACCGAAATACAAACCACACTATTTACAGAGGGTGACTTACCCCTTAGGAAGGGTGGAAAGTCCCCAGCCTTACTGACTTCGGCTTGCCCGGGGGCTCGATCCCTCAGTGAGCAGCACTAGAGAGAGGGAGCCCCTGTACCTCACAAGTTCCTAGCATCGCTAGGAACGAGTGGCCTACATAAGCAGTGTGAGGAGGAGAGTGTGACTCATCCTATGAAGTTGACCTTGAGACCTTCAGATAGGAATTCTAGGATAGGACGTTCCCCATACCACCTCGTCAGGGTATGGGAGACGCAACAGTATTAAGCTTAATACTAGGAGCACAAAGAAGCATGGGTTACCTGCAGAGGTCGAGGTCAGCTATGCGAGGACCAGGATGCTGCTTCCCCAAGAGAGGGGAGAATGAAGAAAGAAGTAAGGGTCAGACATACTCTTTCATTCACGCAGACTAAGACCGGGTAACAATGCCCTCAACCTACTGCTACGTGTCCAAAAAGGAGCATGAGGTTAGACCAGCTGTTGTGCAGCCACCACAGGGCCGATAGAAAACGTATCGAGGCTCCTGTGGGTCACGTCTTGCAGGTACTGTAGTGGGCTGTGAAGGTCGTTTGACGCTTCCAGACCCCAGCTTGAAGTACCTGCGTCACAGAGAAGTTTCTCTTGAAGGCCAGGGATGTAGCAATACCCCTGACATCGTGGGCCTGAGGGCGACGTGATGGAGGAGGGTCAGGATTCAGGGCATGGTGGATAACCCTTCGAATCCAAGCTGAGATGGTGTTTCTGGTGACCCTCCTCTTTGTCCTGCCTGTGCTCACAAACAAAGCTCGCACATGAGGACGGACTGCAGCCGTTCTCTTCAAGTAGTGCCTCAGACACCTCACTGGACATAGTAGCAGCTGGTCTGGGTCGCTTGTTACAGAACGGAGACTCGCGATCCTGAAAGAGTCGAACCGAGGATCCGGCACTCCAGGATTCTGAGTCTTGGCCACAAACTCAGGGACGAACCTGAATGTTACCTCCCCCCATCCCCTTGAATGGGCGATGTCGTACGAGAGACCATGAAGTTCACTAACTCGCTTGGCCAAAGCCAAGGCGAGTAGGAAAGCCGTCTTCCAAGACAGGTGGCGATCGGAGGCCTAGCGTAATGGCTCGAAGGGAGGTCTCTTAAGAGACCCGAGGACTCGAACCACGTTCCAAGGAGGGGGTCTCACTTCCGACTGGGGGCAGGTAAGCTCATAGCTACGTATGAGTAAAGAGAGTTCTAGCAATGAAGAAATATCCACGCCCTTCAATCTGAAGGCCAAGCTTAAGGCTGAGCGATAGCCTTTCACTGCCGAGACAGAAAGGCGCATTTCTTCTCGCAGATACACGAGGAAGTCCGCTATTGCTGGAATAGTGGCATCGAGTGGAGAGATACCCCTTCCACGACACCAACCACAAAAGACTCTCCACTTTGCTTGGTAGACTCCCTCAGAGGACCTTCGCAGGTGCCGAGACATTCTCTCCGCAACCTGTTGCGAAAAGCCTCTCTCCGCGAGGAGACGCTGGATAGTCTCCAGGCGTGAAGCCGAAGCGAGGCTACGGCCCTGTGAGGGACGCCGGAGTGGGGTTGTCTGAGAAGCTCGTGTCGTGGAGGAAGCTCCCTTGGGAGATCCGTCAGGAGTTGCAGAAGGTCCGGAAACCATTCCGCGTGATGCCATAGCGGAGCTACCAGAGTCATGGAACAGTTGACCGATAGTCTGGTCCTGTTGAGTACCCTTCTCATCAGACAGAACGGTGGGAAGGCGTACACGTCGATGTTGTCCCACCGTTGCTGGAAAGCATCTTGCCAGAGTGCCTTGGGGTCCGGGACTGGTGAACAGTACAGGGGCAGCTTGAAGTTCAAGGCTGTCGCGAACAAGTCCACAGTCGGGGAACCCCACAAAGTCAGGACTTTGTTGGCTATCCGAGGATCCAAAGACCACTCGGTACTCACTATCTGCGAAGCCCTGCTCAGACTGTCGGCAAGCACATTCCTCTTGCCAGGAATGAAGCGAGCTGACAGTGTTATCGAGTGGGTCTCGGTCCACCTCAGAGTCTCTACTGCAAGATGGGATAGCTGTTGCGAAAAAGTGCCTCCCTGCTTGTTGATATAAGCCACTACCGTGGTGTTGTCGCTCATCACCACCACGGAGTGACCCGCCAGGGACCGTTGGAACTGCTGAAGAGCCAGAAAGACGGCCTTCAATTCTAGCAGGTTGATGTGTAGGCACTTTTCTGATTCTGACCAAAGGCCTGAGGCCCTCTGGTTCAGAACGTGCGCCCCCCACCCTTCTTTTGACGCGTCCGAAAACAGAGTCAATTCCGGGGGGAGGACGAGAAGACTCACTCCCTTCCGCAGGTTCTTGTCGGCCAGCCACCACCGCAAGTCTGTCTGTTCCAGAGATCCCATTGGGATCAGAATGTCCGGGGAATCGGATCCTTGATTCCACCGGGACTTGAGCCGCCATTGAAGGGATCTCATCCTGAGGCGGCTGTTTGGAACCAGACGGGCCAGGGAGGATAGGTGGCCTAAGAGACGCAACCACGATTGGGCGGGGAGTTCTTTTCGCCTGAGGAAGGGTTCCGCCACCCTCCTCAGCCTTGCTATCCGGTCGTCTGATGGAAAGGCTTTGTGGAGATTGGTGTCTATTACCATGCCTATATAAACCAGTCGTTGGGACGGCTGCAGAGAGGACTTCTCGAGGTTTACCACGATCCCCAGATCCTGGCAAAGATCCAGAAGCCTGTCTCGGTGCCGAAGAAGGGTCGACTCCGAGTTTGCTAGGATCAGCCAATCGTCCAGGTAACGAAGGAGACGAATGCCGTTCCTGTGCGCCCAAGATGAAATCAGGGTGAACACTCTGGTGAACACCTGAGGAGCTGTGGAGAGACCGAAACACAGCACCTTGAACTGGTAGATCTTGTTGTCTAGGCAGAATCTCAGGTACTTCCTGGAAGACGGATGGATTGGGATCTGGAAGTACGCGTCCTTTAGATCCAGTGTACACATGAAGTCTTGTGGTCTCACCGCAAGTCTGACCGTGTCTGCTGTCTCCATGCTGAACCGGGTTTGTTTGACAAACCTGTTCAGAGCTGAGAGATTAATGACGGGTCTCCAGCCTCCAGTAGCCTTCTCTACAAGAAAGAGTCGACTGAAGAAGCCTGGGGAGCCGTCCACGACCTCCTGGAGAGCACCCTTCTCGAGCATGGTCTCGACTTCGGCCTGAAGGGCCAGCCCCTTTGCCGATCCCGTGGCATAGGAGCTCAACGACACTGGATTCGCTGTCAGGGGAGGTTGAGATGTTGTGAACGGGACGCGATAACCTTGGCCGATCACAGAGACCGTCCAAGCATCGGCCCCGTGTTGCTGCCACCTGCGGACGCAACGTTGAAGGCATCCCCCCACAGGTGGACATGCAGGGGGACTGCCACCCCTAGGGCTTGCGGCCACGGCCGCCACCCCTAGGAGTCTTGCCTCCCCTGGAGGACTTACCGCCCCTCTTGGCCTTGGCTGGAAAGGGCTGGGGCTTAGACACCACCTTCTTAGCTGCCGGTGCCTGTTTGGGAGCCTTACGAGGCTGTTGCTGCTGTTGTGGCGGGGCTGGAGGCTTATAGGGCCGAGTTGTAAGGGCCCTGTGGAGGAGGAAGTCCATGCTGGATTTCCTCCACCTCTCAGCCGTTCGCTCCATGTCTTGAGGCTCAAACAGGCTCTCCCCCAGAAGGGAAGCATGTCGGAGCCTACACACATCTACGGCGGGGACCTTCGGATGGAATCTCTCGAACACAGCATCGCGACACTTCAACACCGAGTTGGCCCACAGGGTGGTAACCTGGTGCGCCAAAAACTCGATGGAGCGGGTGCCCGAGAACAAGAAGGTCTCCAGGGCCTTCCTATTGGTCTCCTTGGACAAGTCCTCCGATCGCAATAGGATGCCCAGAGATCCTAGCCAGAAGTCCAGCCACGAAGTGGCCTGCATGGCACACTTAGTGACCTTCTCGTGGTTAAGGATCTCTGCCGCCGAGAATGACACCTGCCGGGCAGAGAGTTTCTCAAGGGGAACTCCCTTCGCCAGCTCCTCCACAGAGTGATGGAGAGGAAGAGCGAGGTTGTGCTCACCCAGGATCTCGAAATACCTCCTCTGCTGGAGGCAAGGAGGAGGGATGAGCTTGTTCCCGGCAGTGGAACGACTGGAGGAGGCAAGAAGTGCGAGCTGAGCGTTGGCCCTAGCCCTGGCACTCTTCAGCCCCCGAGACCAGGGCAGAGCTGCACTGGTCTTAGGGGCCTTCCGAACGTCAAACACTTCATCCAGAATCGTCTTTGCCTTTACGGGGGGCGACGACTGGATCCGTAAGCCCGTTAAGTTGCCTTATCAGGCTTAGGACCTGCCAGAAGGCATGTTCAGATTCTTGCTGTTCTCCTCCCTGCGGGCTGGCAGCTAAGTCTCCTGCCCCAGGAATCTTCCTGGGGTGATACGTGGACATTCCCCTGGGTAGTCGTGGGTTCCTGACGAATCCTTGCAGAGGATTTAGGGACGGTCTTGGAATCCTTGGACTCCCTCCTGGGAGGGATACAGGATCCCAACAATGAGGTTCGAGGGGCCCCTTCCTCACGAGACGAATCTCCTGCCTGAAGCGAAGTCTCCCCCCCTGGTGCCGAGGGGAAGACTACCGCCCCACTGGACTCACCTGAGGACGGAAAGGCCTCGTCCACGGGAGAAGGAGAGAGTACTCGTGCAGGAGAAGGGACCTTCATGACCGACCTCTTGGGAACCAACTTCGCCCAGGGGGAAGTCACCACGAAGTCCACTCCTCTCTTTCTCTTCAGCGTAGGAGAGACAGCCGTTGGTTTGCTACCCTGGCCGGCGAGTGCTGGTTTCATAACCCTCACTAACGCCCGTGCCAGAGGACCAAACCAAGTCTGCTGCTCCAAGGACACAGAGTCCGAAATCCTCACTAAAGGGAAAGGGATCGGGCGATCCTTTGGAGTGGACACGACGGTACCTGCCTGAAAAGAAGGTGGGGAAGAATGATGTACTAACCTCTCCTCGTCCTGCACTACCAACCTGTGTTTGGATGGAGGTGATCCCGAGTGCCGTCTAGGAGCACGCGTTCCTGCTGCTACCACCGGCTGCGGAATTCGCCGCGAACGATGGTCGCGCGAGGGCGAATGGTCGCGCGGGCGCGCAGGTGGATGATCGCACGGGCGCACAGACGAGCGGTCGCGCGGGCGCGCAGGCGAGTGGTCGCGCGGGCGCGCAGGCGAATGGGCGCGAGGGTGGGCAGGTAAATGAACACGTGTCCGAGGCGACGAACGCAAGCGTTGGCGCGACGGCGAGGGAACGCGCTGCCGCGTGGGTGAGGAAGATCGCTGGCGATGTAGATCAACGGGCGATCGATGACGAGCTGGTGAGTGCAGTCGCTCAAGTTGGCGATGGTGCGATGTGGCATGTCGACGCATTGGCGTGCGATGGTGAGCAGCATGCGCAGGTGAATGACTGCGTAATGACAAGCGATGGCGAGCAGCATGCGCAGGTGAATGATCGCGTGATGGGGTGCGATGGTGATCAGCATCCGCAGGAGGGTGATCGTGCAGGGGCGAGCGATGGCGAGCAGTATGCGCAGGAGGGCGATTGCGTGATGGTGAGCGATGGCGAGCAGCATGCGCAGGTGGGCGATCGGGTGGTGGGGTGCGATGGTGATCAGCATCCGCAGGAGGGCGATCGTGCAGTGGCGAGCGATGGCGAGCAGCATGCGCAGGAGGGCGATCGTGCAGGGGCGAGCGATGGCGAGCAGCATGCGCAGGCGGGCGATCGCGCGATGGCGAGCTAGAAGCTGGCGAACCATGTTCCTTCAGGAGCGCTGGAGAACGTTGGCGCGCTAGCTGTCGCTGTTGAATAGGCGATACTAAGATCGCCTGTGCGCGCTGGCAAGCAGGTGAACGCTGGCGAGGAGGTAATCGCTGGCGCGTAGGTGATCGCTGGCGAGCAGAAGGTCGACGCGTGTCATGTGAAAGGACAGGTGGCGCGGCGCGTTCACGAGCAGGAACTGGGAGATCGCTGGCGCGTTGGCGAACATGTGTTTTTGACACACGCGCAGCACGATGTTGCGTAGCCACAGGACCAGGCAGATGGTAAGCAGGGAGCTCAGCAGGAACTAAAGGGTGGTCAGAGACCGCAGGGCGATGGTCCTCAAATGAGCGCTGACGAGCAGGAGAGCGCTGGCGAGGGGGGCGAACATCAGGAGAGAGCCGACGAGCAGGTGAGCGTCGGCGAACAGGAGAGTCTTGGCGAGCCGGAGATCGTCGACGAGCAGGAGAGTGCTGAAGATCAGGAGAGCGCTGGCGAGCAGGAGAGCGCTTGTGCGCTAGCACTGCTCACGTAAGGGAAGGATCCCTTAGCCCCGAAGGGACCGTTGCCCGTCGGGTGACGAGTTCTCCAGAAGGCGAAGATCTGGCAGGAGATGGTGAGCGGTCTGCAGAGAGGTTCAAGGAAGGCGGAGCTGTAGGTTGAGGCTGACGAGGAGAGTCCCCCCCGGAGGATGAAGACCCAAAAAGGCGCCTCTTAGTCCCCCTGTAAGGGGAAGGGAGGCCCTTGTGGCGTAGCGGACGGTGAGCCTTACGGCGAAGGCGGCCTCGGGGAAGATCGTTGGGACCATCGGTCCTCCGAAGGGGAGTCTCCGTCAAAGCACTTCCCTCAGAAGGAAGCTGAGCAGCAGCCGAGACCGAAGGACTCACTTCCCCCTTCGAAGGATGTACGGAAGGAGGAGGAGAGCCTTTAGCACCATCACCCGCAACAGCACCTGCGGCGGATTGCCCAGCCACGTCGGAGGCCTCTGTCACCACGATGTCGACAATAGACAGAGGGTCTACCTCTGCTACCGCCGGCGACTGCTTAACAGCGGCCCCCAATGAGACAAGGTCAATAAGAGCGACCCTGGAGGGCAAGCCCTTAAGCCCCAGGGACGACCAAATCTGTAAAAGATCATCACTGGATAAGGCATTATCAATAACCTCCCCCGGAGGAGGAGGGGGAACCGCCTCGCTATGGGAGGCGACGCCCTCTCCCCCCACCGAAGGTCGGGAAACAGAACAAGGGCCTGTGCTCCCACTCGGCCGACTCTCCTTAGGAGGCGGACGAGGGGGAGCTTCGGAGGAGGTTTGGGCGGCGGAAGAAGAGTCCCGAGAACCTTCCTCCTTCAAGGCTAACCCCGGAGGAGAACGGTCTCTCTTGGACTTCTTCTTACGCCGACGGCCAAACCTCTCCCACTGGGAGGCAGACCACTCCCTGCACTCACGGCACATGTTCTCCTGGTCACACCGTCGGCCCCGACATTGAGGGCAGAGGGTGTGCGGATCCGTATTCACGTCCGACATGAAAGTCCCACAAGGACGACCGGCAACTCCAGGGCATGTACGCATCGTAAATAATATAGAAGAAATAACTGAAGGTCAACTTCCAACCAACACACACGCTGAAAAGAAAAAGCAGAAAATTAAAGGCTGTCACGAGGGCGATGAGCAGACACGTTTGATCACCGCCGAGCCAAAAGTGAAGTGAAGCAAGTCACCGGTGTGTGGAGGGGGGAGTGGTAGCAAGCTACCCTTCCCCACCCCCCGCTAACTAGCGCGGGGGTAATTAACCCTCGTTAAAACTATTGGCTCGTCATTTCAGCTACGCTAAAAGGTAAACCCTCTGTAAATAGCGTGGTTTGTATTTCGGTTACGGAACAAATTAACTTTACAGGACTCATGTTTGTACAGCAAGGAATTATACAATTTACTTATAAAAACTTTAATTTGTTTTTACTCGTATACAAACCTTTAATCCTTTACTAATCGGTGGATCGGAAGTTCCCCCTAGAACTGAACTGGAGTAAAGGAGAGGACTCAAACAACTCCCTATGTGTTTGTCATAGGAATGAATAGGCTGATAAGGCCTGGCCTATACAAGAAGAATGGAATGTGGCCAAAGTTGGGATCCGTAATGATATACCTGGCGTATGATACTCAATGGGTTAGTATATACTATACCATCCTACCCTCGTCAAGGAAGGATGGGGGAAATAATTCTTTAGATTCTAAGGAATGGAGCTCCGAAGTGTAGCTTACCAGTATCAAGTCATACCTAGTTTCATCCTAAAGAGAGGGGAAGGAAATATGAAGAAGAACCAGTCATTTTAAGTTCCATCCCAGACTTACATCTATTCGTTACCACAGACAAGTTCCTGTTCCGTTTGGTAGTTGGGCTAGCTATGCAACTATTTGAGCAGCCACCATAATACCAAGAAGAAAATACCGAGGGACTTGTGGGTATACTCACGTAGGTAAAAAGCCATGAAGGTTGTTTGGCATTTCCAAATCCAGCCTTCAACACCTAGTTGACTACAAGCTTCCTCTTGAAGGTTAGGGTGGGGCCTATACCATTAACTTCAAAGCCATGGTCCTGGCTGGTACCTCAGCCCTCTCAGTTGTCACAGCACATGTCTTATGGATAATCTCATGAAGCCAGAAAGAGACCGTGTTCCTTGACACCTAAAGAGTCCTTACCCTTTCTATTCCTCTTCAAAGCAGACACTTGTCACTGAAAAGGAGTTTATGATTTACACTTGTCTCATGAGGATGATTGTAAACAATCATGGCCCCTATATAAAAATATAAATGTGGATTGATCGGCAGCTTAGCCATGAACTGGTGGCATCATCAACCTTTTCCCATGCATATATGTATAGCCTCACTTGCCTATATAATAACAAGCAAAACTAGAAAGCAACCATTCAAAACTGGAAGAACAAAGGAAAGAATTTATAGCCTTGGTTATAAAGCCAAAGAATACATCTGTACTTCTTTCCCACCGTTATCCCTACAAGGGGTCCGTTGCCAAATGCTTATAGCAGATGACCTGGCCAAATTCATATATCTAAAAGCCTCATGCATGGTTTATAATTTGGCTGAGTGTTTTTAAAATTGCATGCCCTTGTAGTCTTCAATCACAGTTATTGGGGGTGGAGCTAACCTTTCACTTAACAGTTCAACTGCAAGGCAGGAGTTTCCACAATTATTGGCAGTGGGCTTAGCCTTTTGCTATAAATCAAGACTGCAAGGCAACAGCTGTCCTATCAGTTGGTTTTTACGACTTGCAGGATGTACGGTGGTAGTACTCTTACACCCCTAACACTGTGACTCAAGGTAAAATGACAAATTTGGAATAATTTGTATTTTTCCTAACTAAACAAACCTGGAGCTCTTTACAGTAGCGATATGTTTTGATGACAGCTGAAACTAGTCGTAAAACTTTTAAGCGAGTGTAACTACCCTCTGCTAGTTAGTGGAGGGGGAGTAGGGGGGTAAACAAACCACCCCACACGCATCAGCACTAGTAACTGAAAGTCATTTTGCAACTGCAACAGGACTTCCTGGGGGAAGATGAGGGCCAGACCAGTATGTATAAAGAGCTCCAGGTTTGTATAGTTGGGAAAAATTCAAATTATTCTAAAGATGTCCTTTGTTCTGGCACTATATACAAACCCTTACGCTCTATACAGTGGCAACTCACCCTTAGGTGGGTGGAAATCCAAAAAACCAACTGACTGGTGACTGACACGGGATACTACTCTGTGCTTTGCACAAGCTGTTTAGAGGCACCATGTCCCCTCGCTAACTCTTAGAGTTAACGGCCTGGGCAATCCGTTCGAAGGTGTAAGAACTAAGCATTGTGAGTTGGCAAGGCAAGCATAAACTTAGAGCAAGATCTCACACTTAACCTAGACATTGTCCGATTCCACCTCGCAGGAAAATCAGGGATATACATACATACATACATACATACATACATACATAAATAGATAGATATAAATAGATATACATATATATATATATATATATATATATATATATATATATATATATATATATATATATATATATATATATATATATGTATGTATGGAGGCAGTGGAGCAACAGGTGAGCCCCCCTTAATCTTTTGATGCAGCTGTGAAGAGCATCAATTTCGGGGGAGGAGAGAGGTCTACTTCCCTGAGCAGATGGGTGACAGATACCAACCAGCTCAAGGCTCTTTTGCTCTGACCCTATTGGAATCATGATGCTCATAGGGTCTAAATGCTGAGACCCAGAGGTCTTCAGCTGCTACTGTAGAAAGCTAATGCAAAGGCTGCTATTGGGTACCAGTTTCTCTAAGAAGGTTAGGTGCCCTAGCAGCCTCTGGCACTGATATGCTGGCAAAGGGACCTGCGACAGAAAATGGGCATCATCCTCTCTATTCTTTCTTTGGATAGAAAGACTTTGTGCAGTTTGGTATCTATCTTCATTCCTAGATATACAGTACCAGTTCTCCATAGGGAGGTGCGTACGCTCTATGCGATATCGCGAACCAGCATGCTCTCGCCCACTACCTAAGTAGGGCAAACAGGTAGAGTGGGGTATGTCACCAAAGTGGCGATCCCAAATGAGAACGATTGCTGAACCACATAATGGCGAGGCAAATATTGGCTATGTGAACACTGTGAGGTGAGGATCGGTGAGCACCTGTATAGGTATTCTTAGGTAAGGAGACGAGCACCTATGCCTCCTGTCTCGCTGCCAGAACATACTGCGATGGTGAGTGAGTGAATGCGTGCTACTTAGGTAATGCACATCCACGGTGAATACGACCCCAAAGCATGATGTGTGGGCAAGTAGGCTCATACGAACTCTCTATGAGGTTGGAGTGCGACCTAAATTGTGCGTAGACCTTTGTCAGGTGGAGGAGCTCACCAACACACCTCACCAGTGCTCAGTGCAGACTTGAGACTTAAGACATATCTTCAATCAGTTTGTCAGACAGGAAATGTATGCATGAGTCCAACTATAAATTAGTAACACAGACAGCAAAATTCCTCTAGCAGGCAATTCTTCCCATATTATGATGCAAATGCCAAGGCCGGACGAAGATCCGGGTGCAGCACGAATGATTTGTTGCATTCAGAACTCGACTGATTAGACAATATTTGCTAATGTTTGCAACTGAGATCTCCTTCTTATGACAGAAAACCCTTAAAAACGACGAATGCGTTTTATATTTGTCCGTTTCCAATCGGCAAAACTGACATAGGCTCTGAATGAATGTTCTCTCCCAAGGGAATAGACTTTCTTAGGCAAAGTTTCGGAGTCTAAGTACTTATCATACTTAGACAGCCGATTCGAATGGTAAGGAAGAATTGACTGGAATGAAGGAAACGTTTACTTGTGGGTAGACTACATGTCTGGTTACGAGAAGGTAGGAGGGTTATGCGTATGCTGACTTTCCCCAAGGAATACTGCTATTGAATTACCTGTACAAAGATTTTTAATGATTTAATAGAATGTTCCAATTGTACAATGGTACATAATCCTTGTTATCCCTTACAGATGTGCATGCGCCTGTGAGAGTAATGCATGCATTTGGAAAAGCGAAATGCCTTTGTCGGCAGCAATAGCTCACTTGCTGGCATGTGGTTATGTGAAATCGCAACTTCTCTAACTCCGCGTAAGTGCCCGAACACGAGCCTGAACATAGTGAACATGGTTCCGTGTATGAGCCCACTCACAGACCTCGTGAAGTCAATTGCGGGAATAATGTGTGAGCGCCAAAGCGATATTTTATTGCACAGATGAATCGATCGTTGACAAGCTGTAGTATTTTAACATGTTCGTGAGTGTGCGCACGCCCATAAAAAGTACATGCAGCTAGCGAAGCGATCAAACCTTCGTTGGTATTCAGTGTTTGCCCACCCACCTTGTGTATGGGCAAAGCGTCCCTGTAAGTGAATACTTACTTGCCATCGATTGTAAACATAAGCCCAAGCAGACTCTACCCCTTGGAGACTAGAGGCTTGCAAAAATAGCCTTGCAACGGAATGTATCACTACTGTAGACTGTTGTGCCCTGAGGGCATGTCGGGGTGAGATTGCAAGAGATAAGAGGCCAACACCATGTGAATGCTTCAAAGAGCTCTCCATCCTGTATAGGGAAGAGAAGCCCGAGATAGTAACCCCGAAGGGTTACGTTTCCCAAGATTCGGTGTTTTCCGAACAACGGTGGGATGTGGCAGTCGCAAGCGGTTGAAAAACATTCCTATCTGCGGCAATAGCCCAGCAGGATTATGCCTATTGAAACTCATTGGTGGCATGTGGCGGCCACAAGTGGTCGGCAGCCATCCACATTTGTGGCAATAACCCCTGAGGGATTCGTTTTGGGTGAGCACACATGCGCCACCTAAGGAGCTTGTACAAGCCCCTTATATAAGGGAGTTAGCAAGAACATGTAGTAGTGTAGACCTCCTCAGGGAGGGGAGCTTGCCTGGGCACCTTGCTACGCTTAGTGTCAGATGGGCTTTTATTTCCATGAAAAGCGTAGCCTCGCATGTAAGGGCTTGTTGGCCCCAGTATGCAAAGAACACAAACAATAGCCTGGTTCTCAAAGGAGGTTGGCAAGTCAGAACTAGCAAACTAGTTGTTTATTGAGGCAAACCGGCAAGTACTCACCAGCGCTAGCGAACGCCGGCAAGCGGCCCTGAACGCTAGGGAGGCGAGGGCTCATGAGGAGAGCTAGTGCGCACACCTACATCACTGCTTACAGTTATACTGGTATTTGTCTGTACTTGTTGTCTTGCCACCTACGCGTAGCGTACTGATTGCGCTAGTAAGGTAGCACTCACCTGCACGTATGTAGTCAAGACTTCTTGCGCTTGTGAGTAAGGTAAGGCGAACTCGCTATGGTGAGCAGAGTACGTACTTGAGGGAGCACACTTACCTCCATCAGGCAGAGGAGCTTGCTAGGTGGTTGTGTGCGCAACAGTGCGAAAGATTTTTCAGCGAGCTGAAGTTAGCATGTCCCAAAACTAGCACGTCATGGAGAGAGACTGTCCTTCTAATCCATTCCCCAGATGGAGATAGATGAAAAGCCTTCCTTTTCCCTAAGGGCAAGGAAGGCTGAACTACTGCAGTGCACTTGCGGACAGGCAGAGAAGCAAGTTCTCCCTCGCGAGATATTGAAACTTGGGTGCAAGGTCCTGGGAACTTGGCCTCGCAAAGCAATGAGTGCTCTGCTGTGTCCTATGGACACGATGGCGAGGACCAGGAACTGCAAGCAGTAGTCTAACTCTGTCGTCGTCAAGCTCCAAATAGGTTTGCTCTGAAGAACTAGAATGAGGCATGGATGAATCCAAAACCCCAGAGAGGAGAGACCACTCAGGCGCGAAAGCCATCTTTTCCACGGGTTGGAAGGGCAATTAACACCTTTGACCACAGCAGGAAGCACTTCCCCCAAGCAGGAAGCCTGCTGAACAGTGGCCGGAGATGCTGCAGGGAGCTCCTCCCTCAAGTGGGAAGGCTGCTGATCAGCAGCCAGCGAAGGGTAACTCTCCTGCGGATGGATGAGTTACCAAACACCTGGAGATGGATCTCCGGGTAACACACTCTGCTTCTCATCAATGAGCTGGGTAAGCTCAAGTTGAAGGTTGGCATCGAATACTGCCTGTGAAATGTCTCCTAAGCTAGTTTCTGGGTTCACCCTGAAGGGATGCCCTGACTGAAAACCCAAAGGGGAACCAGTCTGCAACTGCTCTTGTTTCTACATCGGAACTGCAGGAATGAAGGTGAGCAGAAACACAGAGTGCTGCAACTAACTGTAGCATCCTTGGAAACCCTTCTTTAGCGGGAAGAAATGCAAGTCCCAACTAAGGTAGGAGTACGGGAGACTCCCCTGGTGGTGGCTGCTGTTGCTTTGCTAAGGGAAGCAATGGAGTCCGGAGTATGCACTCTGAAAAGAAAGAGGGTTTTATAAGCTTTTAGGACAGTTGCATTTACTCGATAGACGGTTAAAAGGTTTTTGATGGAAGAGCAAGACTACGTCTTTACTCTATCGAGAACGATATAAAAAGTGACTTTCAGTTAATTCGCTCACTGGTGCGAGTGCGGTGGTTGGTCTACCACTGTTCCCCATCCACTAATTAGCGAAGGACAGTTACACCTCCCGTTAAAGATTTACGGTTAGTTTCAGTTGTCACCAAAATATATCTCCACTGTGAAGAGCGTAAGGGTTTGTATGTAGTGCTTGAACAAAGTGGTGCTTTTGACAGTAGAGTAGGCGGGGCTATGAGCAACTCCAAATTATAAAATCATAAACCAGTTAAAATCCATAAATTTATGAATAAAACACCCATGTACAGTGCATATAATAATAAAAGCATCAACCATACTTACAAAAACTATCTCAGAAGTCCAGCAATTAAATCCAAAATAATATGTTAGTAACTCTTGCATCTTTCCAAGAGAAAGTTCATATTTCCTCAGTTTTGAAGATTGACTGTAATTTATCTTCAAAGGCTGTCCATCCAAAATCAATTTTCCCTTCTGCTCCACCACAGACTTTGCTGCTCTTGTAGAAAAGAATGTTACATAAGCGTACCATTCTTCACTGCAACAATATTTTAAACAAATTAAAACAATTTAAATGCTAAATAGCTTGATATAGGACTTACTTCACAATCAGAACTACCAAACAAGGCAAAAATATATCACAGAAACAGTAATGATCAATATGGAAAGCCTTTCCTGAAATACAGAAAGCTGCTCCATATTTCTATAAGCCAATTCTAAGAACAAAAAAGAAACTACAACACCTAAAACTATTCTACTTATAACAAACTAGTGTTCTTTAATGACTAACCCTCAATATCTTAAAAAAAGGAAAAAAAAAAGCATAAAAATTCGACATAGACATGCCTTGAAACAGAGGTATCCTTTTTCAAATCCAACTGCATTAATTTCTGTTACCTACGTTTTACATATCTTTGATCTCTTTCTCCTTTAACCAATTTTCACTTTAAGAAGAACAAACCCTTCTGGCAACCCCAATGAGAGTACTGAAATAATTGCTCTGTATGACTCATCGATCTTACTGTATTAAATTACCCTGGAAATTTTTAATACTGTAATAATAATAACAATAATAATATACATACTAACTAGTGAAAGTCAATAATCAAACTAAAAAAAATTGTTTACTTAATTGTTACAGACTGAAGGCCTGTCAAGTTTCTACTCATGTCATTCTTGTACTGTACTTGTAGTGTAATGTATCTACCATTGTTTGCCTACTCCTCAGTTATTCGTGAACCCATCGTCATGAAAATTAGTACAGTACTGTAGATACATTCTATGGGTCAGTATCTATCAATCTTTTGAGTGTTTTTTCTAAAATTCTATCTAACTAATTAGTAATTAATTAATGAGTGAATAAAATGAAATTTCAACAACTGTTAAGCTCCAGATCAGCATTAAATTCTGTATGTGCACTCTAGCAGAGAGTACTTATTGATCATAGAACAAAGTTGTGTCAGACCATTAATATGACACATTTGAAAGTAATCTGTATTTTTCTTAGCAATACAAACCTGGAGCTCTTTACTATTCATTATCTATTTTGGCAAAGCTGAAACAAGCAGAAGTTTTTGAAAATACAGCGTTTAACTACCCATCATTAGTTAGTGGGGGTGGAGTGGGTAGGTTAACCACCTGCTCCCACCCGCACTAGCGACTAACCGTCAATTTTTAATTACAACACGATTTTCAGGTAGAGAGACCGCCCAAAGGGCGATACTCATCCTCAGAAAATTGAGGTCAGCTGTGAAGAGTCCCTCGGATCCTGCGCCCCAGGAGAGGGGAAGATGAAAGTAAGATGTTGCCAGTCACTCACATTCATGATCTTCTGATACTTGTCCCCTAAGGGAGCTGAGGTGTTTAGATCACATTGTGAGCTGCCACCACAGGACCTATTGAGATGGTGTCTAGGCTCCTGTGGGTTATGTCTTACAGGTAGTGGGCAATGAATGTAATTTGGTGTTTTCATTTGCCTGCGAGGAGTACCTGCTGTAAGGAGAAATTTTTTCTAAACGCCAGGGAAGTGCTAACCCCCAACCTTAAGATGAGGCGTCAGGAGCCATAGCTCTCTCTATCACTCTCAAGAGGAGATCAAGTTCTTAGTGATTCTCTTCATGATCCTTCCCATGCTCATGAATAGCCTATTGATTTGAGGTCTAGCTCTTCTCATCCTTTAAGATATAATCTCAGCATCCTTACGGGGCACTTGATCAGGATGGTCTGTTACTGATCGAAGAGTCTCAATCGGAAAGGGTACGAACCTAGGATCAGCCACCTCTAGATTCTGAATCTTTGCAACAAGTTCAGGGAAGAAACTGAGAGTGATCTGCCACCATCCCCTTGAATGGGCTATGTCGTATGAAAGATCATGAAGCTCGCTGACACTATTAGCAGAGGCTAAAGCCAACAGAAAAGCTGTCTTTAAGGTTTGTCCGAGGCTTGACGGAGAGGCTGGTAAAGGGGCTCCTTTTAGGGAATGTAATACCTTGGCAACATTCGACAAAGGTGGTCTAACTTCCGACTAAAGGCAGGACAACTCAAAGTTTCATATGAGGAGTGATAATTCCGTCGAGAAGGGAATGTTAACTCTGTTCAGCTCAAAGACAAGACTCAAGGCTGAGAAAAAGCCCTTCACCGCCGACACTGAATAGTTTTTATCCTCCCTGATGTACAGTACAGTGTTGGTATAGAGGCACTGAGAGGAGAGACACCAACCACAAGACAGTCCATTTCGACTGGTAGACTGCAGTCGATGAGTCCCAGGTATCCTACCGTGTGTCTTGCAACTAGCTTCGAAAAGCCTCTCCTTGCGAGAAATGCTGAATAACCTCCAAGCGTGAAGATCTTCACATGTTCTTTTTCTGAGTAGATCGGGAAGGGCGGGAGGGGGGGTTAGTTATCTTGGTGCCTCTGTGAGCAGATGCAGAAGGTCCGGAAACCATTCTACCTGTTGCCACAGCCGAGCTATAAGGGTCATGGCTGGATCTTGTGATGCCCTTACTTTGTTCAATGGACTCCTTATTAGGCAGAAGGGGAAATGCTTAGACTGCTACAGACTGAATTTGAGTCTTTGCAACAAACTCAAAGACCGAACTGAGTGAGACCCGCCCCCATTCCTATGCATAGGCAATTTCGTAAGAGAGACCATGCAGCTCGCTGACTCTAGGCCAGGAGTAGAAGAAAATTCATACAGTATTTAAAGTCAAACCTTTATCTGAAGTTTGACGGAAAGGTTCATACGGGGCTCTTTTTCCTTGTTAATGTTCTCAGGAGGTGGTCTAACTTCCGCCTGAGGGCAGGAACGCTCAAAGTTCCGTATGAGTGTCAATTCTGTTGAGGAGGAAATGATAACTCGATTCAGTTCGAAGACAATGTTGAAGGCAGAACAAAACCTAGCGTTGGCGAGGCGAGGGTCTTGCACGAGGCAAGAACCTCGCATAAGGGCGAGGGTCTTGCACGAGGCAAGAACCTCGCATAAGGGCGAGGGTCTTGCACGAGGCAAGAACCTCGCATAAGGTGAGGGTCTTACAAAACCGCTATGGATACTAAGGCGAGACAAGGGTTTTGCAGCCCCGCCACGGGTACTCATGCGAGGCAAGGATCTTGCATATCTGCCAAGGGTACTAAGCCGAGGCGTGGGTCTCGCAAACCCTTGTCTTGGGTACTAAGGGAGGCGGACAACCTGGGCTGTTCGCAGACCTTTGTCAGGCAGAAGAGCTCTGAAACTAAGGTTCTCTTAGTACTCCTACCCACCAAAAGTGGGGTGGTGAGTAGCCTTATGTCATCCCCTCGGAAGGTAGTAGGTTGGCTAGCGCCAACCACCCGTTGAAATACTACCACTAAAAAGCTACTGGGTCCTTTGACTGGCCAGACAGAAATACATTGGATCCGCCTCTCTGGTTACGACTCATTTTTTTTCTTACATATATTTTACACCGAATAGTCTGGCCTATTCTTTCCACATTTTCCTCTGTCCTCATACACTTGATAACACTTAGATTACCAAACAATTCTTCTTTACTCAAGAGGTTAACTGCACAATATAATTGTTCAGAGGCTAATTTCCTGTTGGTAAGGGTAGAAGAAACTCTTTAGTTATAGTATATTAAACAGCTCTTCTAGGAGAAGGACATTCCAAAAACAAATCATTGTTCTCTAATCTTGGATGGTGCCATAGCCTCTGTACCGTGGTCTTCCTACTGTCTTGGGGTAGAGTTCTCTTGCTTGAGGGTACACTCGGCTACACTTTTCTATCTTATTTCTCTTCCTTGCTTTTTTATTTTTATGGTCTATAAATGGGAGATCTGTTTTAATGTTGTTAATGTTCTTAATATATTTTATATTGTTCATTATTTTTCTCTTAGTTTATTTGCTTATTTCCTTTCCTCACGTAGCTATTTTCCCCGATGGAGACCTTGGACTTATAGCATCCTGCTTTTCCAACTAGGGTTGTAGTTTAGCAAGTAATAATAATAATAATAATAATAATAATAACAATAATAATAATAATAATAATAAAGGGAACAAAAGCAGGCGGCAGTCGTCACCATCTGCGGCGAGGATCCCAGTGGGAAATTACAACGAGACTCGTTTCATACCCTGAGGGTACAACAGCGGTGAGTGGGAATTGTAAGAAATCACTGAAATAATTCGTCGACAAGCTCTGAAGAGCGAGGACGGGGTATGGACGAATCCAGGTTCCGCCGGAGGAATCCTCGGAAGCGGAAACCCCACAGATGAAGGTAGGCTCTCCCGCGGACGGGAAAGACAACCAACCTCTCTTGCCACTGTCTGTAAGTCTCCCTGCATGCGGGGAGATTGGACAGTGGCTGGTAAAGGAACTCTCCCTTGGAAGGGAAAGTTGCTCAACAACTGGTGGAGGTTGACTCTCCTTCGAAAGGGAAAATTATCGAGCACCCGCCGAAACAGATCGAACGTTGGGCGAGCAGCAGAGGGAGAGGCCAAAGACCTCTTGCTACCTTTCTTGCACAGGGAATCCGTGAGCCCTAAAGAAGGCATCTCTAAAAGAAAGGGACTTTTTATCAAGCTTTAGGACAGTTGCTTATAACGGTAAACCGGTTAAAAAGGTTTGGCGGGAGAGAAAGACTAAGTCTTTACTCTACCGAGCTGAAATAAAAGTGATGGTTAGTTGCTAGTACTGGTGTGAGTGGGAGGGTTTTAGTCTACTTTGCTCCCCCCCTAACTAGTTGTGAGTAGTCATACCCTGACAAAAATGCTTATCGGATGGTTTCAGAGCGGAAGGTTTGCATAGTATTTTGTGCTGGAACAAAAAGTTGTTTTTGGTGTCAAATGAAAGGGAGAAGACAGAACACAATGGTGCAGTAGACAAAAGGATTCTTGCTGTCATTGATTAGCTAAACAGTTACATCTTCAGTCTGCAGTGGTTCATTCGAACTGGTTTATGACATACTGTACTGTACTGCTATTTAGACTACTTTTTGGGCTCATGCCATGTCGTCCTGATGGAAGGTTCCTATTGGTAGCTTTCTAAGGGATATTTGGCTACAGTGATATTCCCAGAGAATTGACCTTTAGGTCTCCAGAATTCTAACTCCAGGCGCGAATATCCTTAAAATTTCTCTTAAGGATATCGCATAATATCAGGGGACGTATCTCTTGATACGACACATGGCAATCTTCACCCCGAATAGTGTTTTCGTTTCGAGGGGGAAGAGTGGCGAAACTGAAGGGGAGCAGTTATCAAGGTTACCCTTCCTCCCGTACTATTACAAGTATCCAAGATGGCGCTCATTCCTATTTCAGTAGCGATTTCGCACGGTGGTTTTCCCTGTTTATCTAACGTTTTTTATCCTTATTGAGAGGATTTATCATGAAATCTCCAGCTTCTTCTGCCTCTGGAAAGTTGAGTATTTATTCTTTACAGTGTATAATTTTTAGCTCCTACTTCACAGTGAAATTAGTTTAATTCAATGTGTTATGGAGCTTGGCCGGTCACCGGAGGCGCCATGGGCGCTGTCATTCGTTATGCATGTGTTATTTAGTTAGCAGAACGACATTCCCGGTTGTAATAGCATTAATAAATTATGAAAGCTATTTAGGCACAATTATACTAGTAAAGATATACTTATGCATGCAAATTTCCTCTTCCTTATGTAGATCGTATACGTTAGAGTTTCGGCGATTTAAGTAACCAAGATATCGCCCCGTGCTAGGCTACCTAGCCTATGCGCTTTAGTATACTTTCATACATTATCCCCGTTTACCCTCTTGTATCGTTTTATCAATTCAACGGGAGATAGTATATCTCCTAGAATTAATTATATAACTCGATACTTGTCTCCTGTGGAGATTTAAGGGTAATCCCTTCTTCCCTCTGAGTGCCGCCATAGGCGACAACCCTATCTTGGTCTTACCAAAGAGTAGTTTACTCCGGCATGACTAGGCTAGTGTTTTCTGTCTCACACCCTTGCCAGCGAGTATCCCGGCTTGGGTTTTCGACAGAACCTCAGAGTATTCAGTCTTTCTGCCGGCGGCCGAGCAGCAGGGCGAGTAGTCACTCCCCTGTCGGCTTAGAGCTGTCGGCATAGGAGGCTAAGCCTCCCTAGGCCGCACTTGAAGTGGTAGTACGATGCCGCCACCTTCTCCCCTGCAGTCTAGAAGACTAGTCCTGTTTCGGCAAACCCTAGGCTGAAGAATAGATATTCTTCTGCCGCCTAGGATGGCGCCGATACTGAAATAAATTTTCACCCTTGTGTGGAAGTGAAGGCAATCCTGCCGCAGCCTTCTACACTTGATACAGGACCCTTTTCCCTGCCCCTCTCTGTCCTTTAGCGATGGCCTAGCCATCGCAATCCTGTGGCCGTCGTCCTACAATCTCACCGCTTGCCGGGTACATTGTGGTGCCGGTCGGGCTCCTACATAAGCAGCTGTATAGTCATTCAGTCTTTCCCTTATGGACGCAAGGCTCCGGGAAAGGTTGTGCCGGCTGCCGGTGGGAGACCCCTCTGTTGAGTGTTCTTCAGTCCTCCCTTGGACTGCCATTCACATTCCTGAAACCGGCAGCGACCGGCAACGGATCTTGTGGCTGGATGGAAGCTTGAATGATGCATTCTCCCCTTCCATTTGAACCCTCATTCTGGAGGAATGCAGCAAGGTTATGTACTTACACCCTTATTTATTGTAAACATACATTTTAATAAGGCAGCCCTTCACCCCATGCTTTCTCTCTTTCTGTCAACTAGTGCCGCCAGGTACTAACCCAGCCGGCAGCATGCTGGCTGGACCGATGCCGTCAGGTACTAACTCACCGGTGCCGCCAGGTACTACCCGCCGGCCGGACCGTGCCGCCAGGTGCTAGCCTAGCCGGCAACATGCCGGCTGAACTACAGTATATGATTATAGAGTAGCCAGTATATTTGCAGTATAGTATATACTGCAGACAGAAAACTATAGAATATATTATAAAGTAGTTATTTTCCAACATACCTTGTGTATCCTTGCATAGTCTATTGTTGAGACCAGTCCTATATTGTAAGAAAAGATTTCATTCAATACACTGATAGTTAATCAGTTAACAACTTACCCCACAATATTAAAGAATTTAAGAAGGGTCAGTGTTAGTATACTTATTCTATCCCTAGAGGTTGGAACCCTTCTCTTTGAGTTTGCCTTGATAAGGAAACACTATAACTTTAATATTGGGAGAGGTCACAGCAATTGGCTGGACAGGAGACACAAGTATGTCTCTTTCCTATTTCAGTTCTAGCTTACTATCCTAAGCTATAATGGTTAAAATATTAATATTTTCCATAACCTGTTTATCATATGAGATAAACAACCGCATACTCATTTAATTTTCTTTTCTTTACAAGAGGAACCCCAAATGAAGTGCGACGTGATCTTCTGTAACCACAGGAGTAGGAACTTCTGTGGTCACAAAGCGTGCAGGTCTCATGCTCCCTGCACCATCACTACCGAAACCCTGTGGTACTGGGACCCCCAAGACTGCAACATCTGCCGGACCTTGGTGATCGAAGGTTTCAACGACCCCAAGTCAACGGAGTCGTGGGATGCAGCACAAGCCAAGAAAAGCTGCGCAAATGGGTACGAGGGTTCCAGAAGAACTCTCCGGGACCGTATCTGCCTAACGACAGGATGCATACCTTGCTGTTCCCAAAAGCAGGTAGTGAAGCTGTGCACGACCCGGACCTCACTGCGTCCAAATTGCCATCGAGACGGATGTCAGTGAGGCGTTGTAAGGCATGGACATCCACCAGGAGGAAAGGATGTCTGAAGTATCCATGGACATGGAAAAGGATCTATTGAAGGATGATCCCGAGGAGGAGTCTACTCTACCTACGGAAGAAGAAGATGATGTCGAGTCGGAGTCCATTCCGTCTGTGCCGGCACCGGAGCCATTACCCTCGCCATCTTCCACTTCTACCCCTCCATCGGACAACATGAGCAAGGCACTGGCCCATCTTACGGCCCTAATGGAGAACATTCGCAAGCAAGGCAAAGCAAGGGAAGCGAGACTCGAGAGAGAGCTCCGTGAAGCTCGACTCACCGCCTCCCGACGGTCATACAAGCGACCCAGAGTCCAAGACCTCCTACCCTGCTCCGAAACCAATCCCTGGAGGTATGCGGAGTTTATGCCAATTACTAACGGCAAACTCTTCATCTCGGAGAAGATGGGAGCCGTCCCCTTAGACGACATCCAGTTCTGGCCAAACTTTAATGCTTACCCAGATTGCTTCATTCGACTGAAGCAGGAGCCAGCGTCAAAAGAGGAGACGGAACTGAAGGAGGTCATGGTTTTCGACCACGACGAGGCACAGGATCTGTTGTCGAGCAGCCTGAAGCAGGTGGGTTACACGAACTCCAAAGTGTACACCTTGAGCAAGAAGAATCCTACCTTTCTTGCTCCTGCTTCAATAGCCTTCCCCTTTACGTCAAAGGCTTTTAAAGCTGTTGCCAAGGCAGTGGAGGCAGGCAAACCATGCCCTGCACTAGAGGAGTGTAAGCCTCTGTCGTTAGCCCTGCCCATGGAGGATAAGGAATGGAAAGAATTCCACCTAACCTTCTCAGTAGGGAAGTTGGATGCAGATATCGCGGGACGACAGTTCAGCGAGAATCTCCCGAAACTGTCACACTTTCTCTTGCGTAGGGAGCAAGAGACGAAGGAGAGACTTGCGGCATCCCTATCTCTACAGAACTGCATCGAGATGTGTGCAGGCCTGAAAAGCACCCGACATGCTCATGGTCATGGCCAAAATGCACATGGCCACCTTAGTAAAGGACCTGTACGCCTTTATGAAGGCTAGGAGAGCCTGTAGAGAGTTCGTGTTTGCTGCAGCAACAGTGAAACACGAACCCAGGAAGCTGATATCTTCCAATATCTGGGGTAAAGACCTCTTCCCAAATGAAGTGGACAAGGAGGTAGTTAATAGAGCCGCCACAGAGAATAGGAACCTTCTCCAGAAGTGGGGCATCTCATCAAAACAAAAGTCTTCCCCGGATGTGGGTCCCCAACCTAAGAGGAAGACCAAGAAGCCCAGACTACCCTCTCAGCCTGCCCAACAACATCCTATAGTCACCATGACAGCGGTACCCCAAGTGGTTGCTCAACCACAAACCACATTGCAAATGGTGCCTCAGCAGCTGGTTGCCCAGTCGCCAGCATTCAACCCTGGGTTTGAGAGGCAAACCACTACCTTTCATCCCAAAGGTAGAGGCTCCAGACGGGGCTCCTCAAGACACCCCTCATGAGGTAGGGGAGGACGCGGCCAGGGAGGTAAATCCTCTGGACAATCGAAGCAATGAGATGCTTCAGGTAGGAGGGAGGCTACAACACTTTCAGGATCGTTGGACCTTCGATCCTTGGGCCCACAGCCTAATCAAGAATGGACTTGGATGGAGCTGGAGGAAGCCTCCACCATCATTTCCTCAATTCTTCCAACACTCCACCCCCTCATTGGAAGAATATACCCTAGAACTCTTGAGCAAACGGGTAATAAGGAGAGCAAAGTCCATCAAATTCCAGGGAAGGGTGTTTTGTGTTCCCAAGAAGGACTAAGACAAACTCAGAGTCATTCTGGACTTGTCGCCACTCAACAAGTTAATCGAGAACAGCAAGTTCAGGATGTTAACCCTTCAGCACATAAGGACCCTGTTACCAAAAGGGGCATACACAGTCTCAATAGATCTGGTAGATGCTTACTGGCATCTCCCAGTCAGCCGCCCCCTCTCCTCCTACCTAGGATTCAAGCTACAGAAGAAAAAGTATGTCTTCAGAGCCATGCCCTTCGGACTAAACATAGCCCCAAAGGATCTTCACGAAACTTGAAGACGCAGTCGTTCAACAACTACGCCTAGAAGGTGTTCAGGTAGCACCGTACCTGGACGACTGGCTGGTGTGGGCAGCATCCAGGACGACTTGTCTGCAAGCATCCAAGAAAGTGATTCAGTTCCTGGAACATCTGGGATTCAAGATCAACTTCAAGAAGTTTCAACTCTCTCCACCAGCTCGGGAGTTTCAATGGCTGGAAATCCATTGGAACTTGAAGTCACACCGCCTCTCCATTTCCCCAGGGAAGAGGAGAGAGATTGCGGGGTCTGTCAAGAGACTACTGAAATCCGACAGGATCTCAAGACGCCAACAGGAAAGAGTACTGGGCTCTCTCCAGTTCGCAGCAGTAACAGACCCAGTGCTAAGAGCACAGCTGAAAGATTCGTCAGGAGTCTGGAGAAGTTACGCATCAAACGCTTGAAGAGATCTAAAAAGACCGATAACGACCTTACTACGACCACTTCTCAAGCCATGATCGAAGGCCAAGAACCTAACAAGGACAGTACCCTTGCAACCACCTCCACCATTGGTGACCATCCACACGGATGCCTCGACGGAAGGATGGGGAGGTCACTCCCATCAAAGGAAAGTCCAAGGGACTTGTTCTTCTCTGTTCAAGACCTTTCACATCAATATTTTTGAGGCCATGGCAGTCCTCTTGACGTTGAAAAAACTCTCCCCTCGCAGATCAGCCCACATCAGGCTGATCTTGAACAGCGAAGTGATAATGAGATGTCTGAACCGACAAGGCTCGAGATCGCCCCATATCAACCATGTGATATTAGCCATCTTTCGTCTAGCAAAAAAGAAGAGATGGCACTTATCAGCAGTTCACCTACAAGGGTTCCGCAATGTGACAGCAGACGCTCTATCCAGGCTCAAGCCGATAGACTCAGAATGGTCCCTAGACGCAGACTCATTCTCCTTCATCTTGGAACAAATCTCGGAACTGCAGATCGACCTCTTTGTGACGAGCGACAACAAGAAACTACCTCGATATGTAGCCCCATATGAGGACCCTCTGGCGGAGGCGATGGACGCCATGTCCCTCAATTGGAACGAATGGACCCGGATTTACCTGTTCCCTTCGACCAATCTCCTGCAGAAGGTCCTCAACAGGCTGAGATCCTTCCAAGGAACAGCAGCTCTAGTGGCCCCCAAGTGGCCCAAGAGCAACTGGTTCCCTCTGATAATGGAACTGAAGCTGAAGCTGGTCCCTCTCCCGAACCCAGCACTATCTCAACGGGTTCAGAAGTCGACTGCCTTCGCTTCATCACAGAGAACGCAAAACCTTCATCTCATGATTTTCTCACCTTAGCGGTTAAGGAAAGATTTGGGATCTCAAAAGGCAGTATAGACTTCTTAGAAGAATACAAGTCCAAGTCAACTAGAAGACAAAATGAATCGTCTTGGAAAAAGTGGGTTGCTTTCGTTAAAGCAAAAGGACCGAAAGAAATCTCAATAGACCTTTGTCTGTCTTTCTTTATCCACCTTCATGAACAAGGTCTGGCAGCCAACACGATAACTACATGTAAGTCGGCCCTGACTAAACCTCTTCTATACGCCTTCCAAGTGGACCTGACGAACGAAATCTTTAACAAGGTCCCGAAGGCATGCGCTAGACTTAGGCCTGCATCTCCTCCGAAGCCCATTTCATGGTCCTTGGACAAAGTCCTACATTATGCTTCAACCGTGAACAATGAAGATTGTTCTCTTAAGGATCTAACCCAAAAAGTTATTTTCCTGTTCGCTATAGCCTCAGGGGCTAGAGTTAGTGAAATAGTAGCCCTATCCAGAAACGAGGGCCACATTCAGTTCATAGAAGTGGGAGAACTGAATCTCTTTCCTGATCCAACCTTTCTCGCCAAGAACGAGCTACCCACTAAGAGATGGGGTCCCTGGAGAATCTGCCCTCTGAA
Source organism: Palaemon carinicauda (assembly GCF_036898095.1). NCBI lineage: Eukaryota > Metazoa > Arthropoda > Malacostraca > Decapoda > Palaemonidae > Palaemon > Palaemon carinicauda. The sequence goes on from NC_090737.1 coordinate 17,059,117, forward strand.
GGAAGATGGCTCTCTGTGTCCAGTAGAATGTCTAAAGGTCTATCTTCGAAGAACTTCAGACTTCAGGGGAGGGCAGCTCTTTAAAGGAGAAACATCAGGATCAAACTTATCCCTAAAACAACTGAGGGCAAAGCTCACCTACTTCATTCGCAGAGCGGATCCTGACAGTACACCCGCAGGTCATGATCCAAGAAAAATTGCTTCATCACTGAACTTTTTTCAGCATATGGACTTTGAGCATCTTCGCTCATATACTGGATGGAAGCCATCCAGAGTGTTCTACAAACAGTATGCGAAGCAAGTGCACGAACTGAAGCATTATGTGGTGGCGGCAGGTAGTGTATTAAAACCTGTCGTCTAGTACTGCGATGAACAGTGAATTGATTGGGACTATCAATTAGGGTGAAAAGGTGCTGACACCTTCTAGTGCAATACTTTTTAAGTGGGTCTAACCATGGTGACACTAAGACTGTTCAAAATCTCAGGTGTAGAATTATACAGATAACACTTGTGCCGTGTGTACATTGTACAGTGTTGATAATATACAACATTTACAGAAAATTATATTGGAAAATTTCATCAAATTTTCAAATTTCATAGTGACACTAATCATTTCTTCCCTCTCAGGTAGAAAACTTTTCTCTCTAAAGTTGTAAGTATAATTCCCTTAACATGTTACACTTGTTATTCTATTTACTCATTTATTGTAAATAAATGTCTATTAAAGTGTAATTGCGTCTTATTTCGCCCTGCAATTAGCACAATAAACATAGCCAAAGTTCTCTTACTTATTTACCTAAGTAAACCTCATATTGTATGCTTACAAACAATGGATATAGTTGATACTTATTGTTCCGACAACATATACAAACCGTGAGACTTTTGTATATCTAGTTGATACTTATGTTTGTTCCTACAATATATGCAAACCTTGAGACCCTTTCCTACTGTCTAGCATGACACTTCCCTGCAGGGGGCAGGAAGCCCTAACATTGTCCATGATTAGTGGCAATGACGTATAACGGTAACGTCATATGTCTCAATGATCCGGATGACCATAGAAAAAATTGTCCCAAGGTTAAGGCACCTATGAAAATCCACGGATACAGTAGTTTCAAGTAATTCTCTGGTAAACTTCCATCAGGACGACATGGCTTGAGCCCAAGAAACGGATTTTGAAGCGAAGCGAAAAATCTATTTTTGGGTGAGAAGGCCATGTCGTCCTGATGGACCCGCCCTCCTTTTCCATAGAAAAGGCTTAGGCAAGATCCCTCCCGAAACTACTATATCTGTAGCACCATGCTCAATGCTACAAGGAATGAGCGCCATCTTGGATACTCGTAATAGTACGGGAGGAAGGGTAACCTTGATAACGGCTCCCCTTCAGTTTCACCACTCTTCCCCCTCGAAACGAAAACGCTATTCGGGGTGAAGATTGCCATGTGTCGTATCAAGATTTACGTCCCCTGATATTATGCGATATCTTTAAGAGAAATTTTAAGGATATTCGTGCCAGGAGTTAGAATTCTGGAGACCTAAAGGTCAATTCTCTGGGAATATCACTGTAGCCAAATACTGTATCCCTTAGAAAGCTACCAATAGGAACCTTCCATCAGGATGACATGGCCATCTCACCCAAAAATAAATTTTTCACTTCGCTTCAAAATCCGTTTTACAGGTTCAGTCTCAATAGAAATCAATTGAGACAACCTTATTAGCATGGTTAATATAATGAAAAAATAGATACTGATTACTCACAACTTGCTTATATAAAATATCTCACCTCTCCTCTGGGGAAGGACGGACCACTATGCGGAATACGCAGCCAAATACACTGAATAATTTATCCAATTCTTGCTGGAAAAAAAGATTGAATTACTGTACAGCATTTAAATAGAATTTCCAGCCTCAATGAGCTTAATAGAAATCAACTGAAAAAATTACAAATTTGGAAATAATTTGTATTTTTCCTAACGATACAAACTTTTAGCTAGTATTTATAGAGGTACAGTATTACTTTCGGTGAAGCTGAAAGGACGAGCGATTAAAATTTAGCGAGGGTTAACTATCCGCCCCACTAATTAGAAGGGGATAGGGGGGTAGTTAGCTACCCATCTCACTCACACCTCTGTGACTGTACTTAACTTTGCTTGGAGGTAGGACTTCAAGGGGGATAGGGTTGGCGGGTAAGTTTGTATAAATGGCTAAAGGTTTGTATCATTAGGAAAAATAAAAATTATTTCCAAATTTGTTATTTATTCTGTAATTGAAATACAAACCTATGCTGTTTATAGGGGTGATTCACCTGTTAGGAGGGTGGATGTCTATGCCAATCTGGCTTTTTGGCTTTTCCTGGGGTTTCCTTTTCTTATGTAAGTTAGTGCAAAAATAAGGAGACCATAACACCTCGCTAAACCATGCTACGCATGGTCTGCGGCCTACACAAGCTGTGTGTCGAGATACTAGCAATGTGACTATCAAGGTATAAATAATTACGAATCCATAGGAATTAACAGAGTTGACCAAGACTTTCCCAATACCACCTCACTAGGGTATGGGGACGTAGTGTAACAGTATTGACCCAACACTAGGTTACACAAGGGAGCTATGGTTTACCTGCAGTGGTTGAGGTTAACTTGTGCGGAGGACCCAGGATGCTGCTCTTCCAAAGAGAGGGGAGGATGAAGGAAAGAAAAGAGCCAGTGATTCCTTTTCATTCATACAGACTAAAACTGGGTAACAGTGTCCTCAACCCAACCTTCTGCTACTTGTCCAATAAGGAGCTTGAGGTACTAAACCAGCTATTGTACAGCCACCACAGGACCAATCGAGAACGTATCGAGTCTCCTGTGGGTCACGTCTTGCAAGTATTGAGTGGTGAAAGTCGTTTAACGCTTTCACACCCCTGCTTGTAAAACCTGCGTCACAGAGTAGTTTCTATTGAAGGCCAGGAACGGAGCTATGCCACTGACATTGTGTGCTCTGGGTCGACATGTTGAAGGAGGATCTGAATTCAGTGCGTGGTTGATGACCTTGCGAATCCATGCCGAGATGGTATTTTTAGTGATCCACCTCTTGTTTCTCCCAATGCTGACGAAGAGCGAAGGCACCCGGGGATGAGCTGCCGCTGTTCTCTTGAGGTAGAGCCTCAATCTCCTTACTGGGCACAGTAACAGAGAGACTCGTTATTCGAAAGGAATCAAATCTAGGATATGATACCCCCGGATTCTGAGTCTTAGCAATGGGCGATGTCATAAGAGAAGCCATGAAGTTCACCGACTCATTTAGCCGAAGCTAAAGCAAGTGGAACACTCTTCAAAGTAAGGTGGCGATCTGTTGCCTGGCATAATGGTTCATAGGGAGGCCTCTTTAGAGACTGAAGAACTCAAACCACGTTCCATGGGGGAGGTCTCACTTCTGACTGAGGACAGGTAAGTTCATAACTCCGTATGAGTAGAGAAAGTTCTAGCGACGAGATGTCCATTCCTTTCAGTTTAAAGGCGAGACTCGAGGCTGAGTGATCGCCTTTCACTGCCAAAATTGAGAGGCGCATTTCCTCCCACAAATACACGAGGAACTCTGCTCTTGCTGGAATAGTGGCATCGAGTGGAGAGATACCCCTTCCATGACACCAACCACAGAAAACGTTCCACTTTGCCTGGTAGACTGCAGCTGAAGATCTTCACAGGTATCCAGTCATCCTGTTTGCAACTTGTTGTGAATATCCTCTGAGTGCGGAGGTGCTGGATAGTCTCCAGGTGTGAAGTCGTATTGAAGCTACGGCTTTGTGGTAAATGTTGAAATGTGGTTGTCTAAGTATATAGTGTCGTGGAGGAAGTTCTATTGGAGGCTTCGTCAGGAGCTGCAGAAGGTCTGGGAACCATTCTGTATGATGTCATAGCAGAGCTATGAGGGTCATTGAGAGATTGATCAATATTCTGGCCTTGTTGAGTACTCTTCTCATCAGACAGAACAGGAGAAAAGCGTAAACGTTGATGTTGTCCCACCGTCGTTGGAATGCATCTTGCCAGAGAGCCTTGTGGTCTGAGACTGGGGAGCAGTACAACGGGAGCCTCAAGTTCAGGGACATTGCAAACAGAACAACCATCGAAAACACCCACAAAATCAGGACTTTCCTGGCTACTAGATGATCCAAAGACCATTCGATACCCACTATCTGAGTTGCCCTGCTCAGATTATTGGCGAGCACATTCCTTTTGCTGAGAATGAAGCGGGCTGATAGAGACCGAGTAGACTAAGGCCCATCTCAATACTTCTACTGCTAGATGGGATAGGGGGTGTGGAAAAGTACCTCATTGTTTGTTGACCTAATCCACTACTGTCATGTGGAAAATCTTCCTTCTGAGCTGATAAGGGCCAGTCCGACATAGACTCTTCTTCATGGAAATCTCTTGACTGAGGTGACGATGAGCCAAGAGATCGAGGGGAAAGGGATCCAGAAAGGTTAGCCCCTGCACTAGATGTTCTCACCGGAGTCAAGTTTTACCCTTGAAAATTCTATGACTCCTGGTACTCCTCTTTTCCTCTTCCAGAGGGAAGCAACCGTGGTTATTTGTAGTGTATTTGAGGGAACTGAAGACTCTTCCAGGAGGCTCCCAGGAACCTCCGTAGGGCGTAATGAAAGAGCGGGTCCGAAAACCTGCATTACTGCTCTGACTATGGCTCCAAACCACGGTTGTCTGCTGACGGTGGCACTGTCTGACAGATCCCCTGAAGGAATTGAAGCCAAAGGGTCCTTCTGAGGAGTCTTGAGGTATGAAGCAGAAGCCTTGGGTAGAACTGAATCCCTCCTAGGGGCAGGCAACTTTGCAATCTTCAACTCTTCCAGTTTCCCCTATTCCTCCTTCCACGGCGGTTGCGCTGTTATGTGTTTGCAGGGAGGGGAATGGGGCGACAGTGACCTGTGGAGGGGAAGCCTACTTCTCCTCGGAAAGAGGACTGAAGTTCTTGGAAGAGATGCCATACCTTTACAATGCTGTTCAGTCTCCTTGTGTGCACCTACCTGTGGCTGAAAGGCCTGCTGTAAATTCTCGGAAGTTGAAGGCTGACACTGTCCGTTCTCCTTTTCTCGATGTTCTGGCCGTTGAGCAACCAAAGGCTATCGAAGCATTGGCAAGCGTTTACACTTAGGTGAGCGCTGACGAGTAGTCGGTGCTGGAACCATAAGCGCCCTACGAGAGGGAGGATGTCGCATTGCTGAAACACGAGCAGGTGAATGACATTCTGGTGTGACGCGTTGCTTTGGCAAACAACAAGAATGGTGTGTAGGTGAATGACGCGTTGGGGATCGGTTCGTTAGTGAACGGCGATTGGAGGAAGAATGACGAACGGGAGAATCATGTAAAGGGAGCGATGGCAAAATCCAATCAAAGGATTGGCGTGTCGACAAGCAGGCGATTGGCGAATGCTACGTTGGCGAGCAGTAGGTCAGCAGAAGAGCGATGAACAGGAGGTCGGCAAGAAGTCAAACTGTGATTCAATGGTCGGAAAGCAGCCGACTGTAGGCCAGGTGACTGGATGTGCCTTTTGGAAGGGCGATCATCCTCAGGAGAGGATTGCGAATGATCCTTCGACGGGGAGTCACGTACCGGAGTTCGGTGACTGGCAGCAGAGTCCATAGAGGGGGGCGAAGGTTGGGAACCAGATGAGGCAGGACGAAAAAGTTCCTCCTCCTCCGAGGGCGGTGAAGATGAGGTTGACGTACCAAAGAGGCGTCTCTTCCTCGACGCTGAAGGAACACCTCTAAGGTGAAGCAGTGGACAAATACGGCGGGGTCTATGACCAAAGTGACACCCCACAGAGGTGGGAGAATCAGCAAGCTGATCAGCAGCAGCAACAGGCCTCCGAAAAGGAGTCTCTATGAGTGGACCCCATGGAAGGAGGAAACACTTGCAGGAGAGACATGCCTAGGACTTTGCTCACCCCCAAAGGATGGTTAGCAAGGGGGGGAAGCTCCGTCTTCGGCAGAGGCGGAAGGAGCAGACGAAGCAGGAAAGTCAGCTGGCATTGCAGCAGACCAGTTTTCTGATACCAAGACATCAACGAGGGCCAAAGGGTCAACCTCCAACCCTGGCAAATGCTGCAAACCAGTACTCTGATACAACAGCTGCAGCAGAGCCTCCTTGGAAAGAGGGCCGGGCAAACCCAGGGATGGCCAAACCTGTGACAGAGGATACAGAGACAAGGAAAGCCCCGGGGGGGAGAGGCAGGGCCGCTTCGCCAGGGAAAGCAACACTGTCTCTCAAGGGCCACGGTTGTCCAGAAGTTAAATGGTCTATGCTACTGCTCAACGGTACCCGGAGGAAACCGTTTAAGCAGGAGCTTCGGAAGAAGGTCGGGAAGCGGAAGAAGCAGCACTGGGTTTCTTCTGCTTCGAAGTAACCTTCGATGGAGAAGAATCCCGTTTAGACTTTTTCTTATGCCGGCACCCAAACCTCTCCCACTGGGAGGCAGACCACTCTTGGCATTCATTACACCTGTTAGATTTGCTACACCATTGGCCACTGAAGGTCGGGCAAAGACGGTGAGGATCAGTGTCCTCTGCGAACAAAAAAGGTACTGCAAGTGCGGCCCTCAGGGCCAGGGCATGAACGCATGGTTGACAGGAAAGCACAGACACACACACACACTGAAACGCAGAAGACAAAAAGATTAACGGCAGTCCAAAATATGAGAAGAGGAAGGGCGGTAAAAACCGTTCACCATTCGAGCTAAAAGCTAAGAAAAGTATAGTCACAGGTGTGTGAGTGAGAGGGGTAGCTAACTAACCCCTTACTCGCTGCTAACTAGCGGGATGGGTAGTTAACCCTCACTGAATTTTAATGGCTTACCTTTCAGCTTGGCCGAAAGTAATACAGTACCCCTATAAATAGCGTAGGTTTATATTCCAGTTACGGAACGAACCTGGTTTTTCGATCTTCTGCAAAAATTTCTGAATGCATTCTACTTCTTGCATCAACATAAGAGAAACCTACAACTGTATTTTGAAATTTTCTATTAAAAAGAAAAAATATTATAAGACATTCCTTTTATGTTACATGCAATTTACTGTACATGTCGTGAACCTACTTCAACTATCTCGGTTATCAGACCAATACAAATTCAAAATACTTTGTTACTAGCATTAATCAGATTTTTTTGGACAAAGGAAAAGTGTGTTGAGGAGGAGGATGCCTTTCCATAAACCTACCAACAAAATCTCTTTTCCTTTGCTGTCCTTGTCATGCAAGCTAAGTTCATTCTGATTGAGGAAAAGTAGGATAACTTTTTATGAAATTGGGGTTTGCATCTTATACCAATGACAAATATCTAAAATGACTTTGTATGAAAGTACCAAATATCTTTTCCCAGAATCCCAAATTAATAGAGAGATAATAGACTTATGATTAGAACTACAGGAAAAACTAGGAAAGTAAAAAAATTACAAGTACCTCAGAGCTAAAGGCAATGCACAAATAATAACAACATCAAGTACAGTACAGACATTTCAATAGGATTAGCCTATAGCGTACATATGGCATGTATATCAGTATTATATCCTCCCCTCAACTTTGGGCAATTAAACATACTTACCTCAAAGTTTGCCATAGAATGCCATGCAAAAGAGTATGCTACAATACCATAAGGTTAATTACTAACCTAATGAGATGCTTGGCCTACCTTAAACTTGAATAAAGGGATAACCCCTAGTCTAACCTGACTTCAAACACAAAGTCCTATAATACTGGGCCACTGGAACCCTTCTCCTATTCTTAATGAGCCAAAGCAATACAGTATGCATACTCAAACATATTTTCCTTTATCTAACTAGAATTGTCACTAATTTCATCCTCCGTTTTAACAATCAAACATCCTCCGTCCTAAAGAGGCCAAGGAAAAAGCTTGAATTGATCCATCTGCCTTTGACTATAAATTCTACTATATACACAGCAATACTTCATAACAATGTCAATGATTATAGGCTACCCGGGATATGATGAAGCAACTTATAACACTCTATTCACAAATCATACCTCCAAAAGTTCCTGGATGCCTGACCAAATAATCTTTTTAATATAAATCTGGTAACCTTGACCAATTGGTACTTCCATTGGTATCAATTCTATGTCCTGGAAAGAAAAGAGAAAGATTATCAAATGGTGGTGCCTTAAACACTAGTCATGAAAATCTACATTTGAATGCAGAATCTTGCACAAGTACTGTATCTAGAATATACTAAAAATATACAGTACAGTAATTACAATAGTATATAACCAAGGAATACAGTACCATAAAAATAGTCCTATATTAAAAATGTTTTCTTGTATTTAGTAATTTCTCCTAAAAGCCTAAATTTTGAATCTTACTTTATTACACTTGCTTCTTTGCCAATGATGCCAATGTCTCGTATTCCACTAAGTTTTGCAAATTGAGGATGAAATAAAAAGTAATAACTCTTTATGACATGTATACTGTATATGTGTGGAGATACCTTAACGTGGTGAAAGGGTTTGCATGTCACCATAATCAGCAAAGCTGTATTAATCAGGTACTAGGTTGGTTTGCTGTGTGATCAGATGAAAATCTCCCACCATCACCAATCCGCACTGGCCAGTGTGGGGATGAAAACTGGCCAAATCCCAGACATAACTCACAATATATTATATTCATATACATATATATATATATATATATATATATATATATATATATATATATATATATATATATATATATATATACAGTATATATATACTGTATACCTATATATATATATATTTATATATATATATATATATATATATATATATATATATATATATATATAATTCATCCCAATATAATACGTATCATCTACAGAGTAGTTGCAAACAGCATTCAATTACACAATGAACGAATCTTAACTTAAGAAAAATAAATCATAAGTAAGGAGTTTGAAGGGACAAAATACAAATGGGGCCAAAATTACGTAGCTAAAATCTGAGAAAAAATATTGGGTAAAATTAGATCATTTTTTTTCAACAATTTATATATTATAGTAACACTGCTTTCATTCAAAGCTGCTTCATAATTATCTTGAGTTTCTTTTCAGTACAATATATTGAATTCAACTTTTTACTTGTCAATTTCTTTCTTTAATCTATCTAGACTCTTCTGATTCCTCATACAATTCACAGCTTTCTTGCATATGTTACTATATTCCCTCACTCTTCTTTTCGCCAGTTTTTTCTCTCCACATTGCCTAACCTCAGTCTCCTAACTAAGGAGGCTTTTCACCCGTTAACCATGATGAGATTTGAAGTGCTTATGTTCTTAGCTGGCATGGGATATATAATTGGTGGGTACTACCTTCTGAGGATAGACAGGCAGTAAAATCTTAGGCTACTGCAGGTTCTCAGGTATCTTGCAAAAGACAAATGAAAAGGACTGAGGGAAGCACTAACGGTTAATGGGGACACCACAAAACTAAGTAAGGATGCATTCACAGTGTTACCTCAGTTAAATTAGGTTTTACTGCTTTCGATTAAGTATGGAATACCGACATGTTACACTGCTTACATGAGCTTTGCTGCAGCAAATTTACTACCTTTGATTACCAAGACAGTACTATATTGGATCCCTCTCTGGTTAAGGCTCATTTTCCCTTTGCCTGCATACATCAAATAGTCTGGCCTGCAGTATTCTTTACATATTCTCCTCTTTCCCAATACATGACTACATTAAGATAATGAAAAAATGCTTCTCCTACAGTAAATAGTGTGCTTTTAACAAATTCGACCTTTATTTCCACAGCAAATAAGCTGTTCTACCGTAATAGACACTCATTCCCGACGGACACAGGACGGAACCTGGGACTTTGGGTGTGCAAAAACAGAATAAAATGTGATTATTTAACAATTTCAAGATTTGTAAAAAGCCACAGAAGCTAACAACCCCCCCTAACCTAATCTAGTAGTTCCCAGGTCACAGACCTAGCCGGGGGGCAAGGCCTCGGACCATCCTTCCCAGATCACAAACCTTTTCAGATCAAAGACCTAGCAGGGGGCCAGCCCACCAGACCCCCCTTCTCACGTCACAAAATAAAAGTAAATCACAAATAACTCCTTACATTATGACAAAGTAAATCACAAATAAATCCTTACATTATGATAAAGTAAATCACAAATAAATCTTTACTATTATCGCACTTGGGACACTTTAACCTTTACAGGATAACACAATGAGCTTCTAAAAAATTATTCACTACGCCAGGAGTACCGTGATACTGACCGTGAAACTTGGCTATAGCATCAAGATAGCCATAAGAGTAGCCTTTACACTTTGTTACGTTGGGTTCCATAACACACACCCAACATGTAACACAGCTACAAAGGAACTAAGGATTTGTCCTAAGAAAACGGAGTGTGTCACAGAACTGCCTACATCACACTCATGCACACATACATGCCCAAATATGGTAAATGCTTCGTCATAGGGTAGGGGCAGAAAGGAGGAGGATCTACTTACAAATGAACGAACAGGAGTAATTCCATTGGTAGAAAGAAAGTGGAAGGAGGGCTTGTGCGTAGGAAGTATAAAGTCGTTATCGCGCAACAAGCTATGGGAGCAGAAACGTCTGACTTCTAAAATGTAAAGAAAAGTGAAATGAATATTTCAGGGGAAAAGGATCCCCATATTTTGTGCAATTTTTCAATGGATTTATTATGCGTCCCAGAGAATAATGTATAGAGAAGAAAAGCTTAGTATTACCATTATTTATCAATTTGCTAGTAAATTTTCCTCCCGAAACCTTCGGTTGCCACCCATAACTGTAAGATATATTAGGGTATATCTTATTCATTTGCGGCGAAAATAAAGGTCGTTTTTGAAGAAAACAGAAGTTTTTTCAGTGCTGTTCTATAATATGTTATTTTCATTAGTAAAATAAATTTTTGAATATACTTACCCGATAATCATGTAGCTGTCAACTCTGTTGCCCGACAGAATTCTACGGAAGGGATACGCCAGCGATCGCTATACAAGAGGGGGGTGTACTCACAAGCGCCACCTGTGGCCAGGTACTGCAGTACTTCTTGTTGACACCACTTCAATTTTTCCTCGGTCCACTGGTTCTATGGGGAGGAAGGGTGGGTCAATTAAATCATGATTATCGGGTTAGTATATTCAAAAATTTATTTTACTAATGAAAATAACATTTTTCAATATTAAACTTACCCGATAATCATGTAGCTGATTCACACCCAGGGAGGTGGGTGAAAACCAGTGTACATGTATATCAAGAAGCTAAGTATCCCGTATTTCATATTATCAGTTATTCAAAATAACAATGAAATTACAAGTACCTGGTAAGGAAGTCGACTTGAGCCATTACTCTGCCTTAAATAAGTTCGTCTTCCTTACTGAGCGCAGCGTTCCTCTTAGGAGGCTGAACAACTCTAAGGTGCTGAAGTATCAAGGGCTGCAACCCATACTAAAGGACCTCATCACAACCTTTAACCTCGGCGCTTCTCAAGAAAGAATTGACCACCCGCCAAATCAACAAGGATGTGGAAGGCTTCTTAGCCGACCGTACAACCCATAAAAAGTATTCAAGAGAAAGGTTAAAAGGTTATGGGATTATGGGAATGTAGTGGCTGAGCCCTCGCCTACTACTGCATTCGTTGCTACGAATGGTCCCAGGGTGTAGCAGTACTCGTAAAGAGACTGGACATCTTTGAGATAGAATGATGCGAACACTGACTTGCTTCTCCAATAGGTTGCATCCATAACACTCTGCAGAGAATGGCTCTGTTTGAAGGCCACTGAAGTAGCCACAGCTCCCACTTCATGTGTCCTTACCTTCAGCAAAGCAAGGTCTTCTTCCTTCAGATGAGAATGTGCTTCCCTAATCAGAAGCCTGAATAGTAAGAAACTGAGTTCTTAGAACTTGGAAAAGAAGGTTTCTTGATAGCACACCATAAAGCTTCTGATTGTCCTCGTAAAGGTTAAGACCTTTTTAGATAGTACCTAAGAGCTCTAACTTGGCAAAGTACTCTCTCCAGTTCATTCCCCACCAAGTTGGACAGGCTTGGGATCTCGAACGACTTAGGCCAAGGACGTGAAGGAAGCTCGTTTAGTAAAAACCGAGCTGCAAGGAACATGTAGCCGTTTCAGATGTGAAAACAATGATCCTGCTGAAGGCGTGGATCTCACTTACTCTTTTAGCTGTTGTCAAGCACACGAGGAAAAGAGTTTTTAATGTGAGGTCCTAAAAAGAGGCTGATTGGAGAGGTTCAAATCTTGATGACATAAGGAACCTTAGGACCACGTCTAGATTCCAGCCTGGAGTGGACAACCGACGTTCCTTTGAGGTCTCAAAAGACCTAGGGAGGTCCTGTAGATCTTTGTTGGTGGAAAGATCCAAGCCTCTGTGGCGGAAAACCGCTGCCAACATACTTCTGTAACCCTTGATCGTAGGAGCTGAAAGGGATCTTACTTTCCTTAGATATAACAGGAAGTCAGCAATCTGGGTTACAGTGGTACTGGTTGAGGAAAACTGCATTGGTCTTGTACCAGCTACGGAAGACTTCCCCTTGAGACTGATAGATTCTGAGAGTGGATGTTCTCCTTGCTTTGGCAATCGCTCTGGCTGCCTCCTTCGAAAAGCCCCTAGCTCTTGAGAGTCTTTCGAAAGTCTGAAGGCAGTCAGACGAAGAGCGTGGAGGTTCGGGTGTACCTTCTTTACGTGAGGTAGACGTAGAAGGTACACTCCTAGAGGAAGAGTCCTGGGAATGTCGACCAGCCATTGCAGTACCTCTAAGAACCATTCTCTCGCGGGCCAGAGCGGAGCCAACCAACGTCAGCCGTGTCCCTTTGCGAGAGGAGAACTTCTGAAGTACCCTGTTGACAATCTTGAACGGCGGGAATGCATACAGGTCGAGATGGAACCAATCCAGCAGAAAAGCATCCACGTAAACTGCTGCTGGGTCTGGAATCGGAGAACAATACAATAGGAGTCTCTAGGTTATCGAGGTAGCGAACAGATCTATGGTTGGCTGACCCCACAGGGCCCAAAGTCTGCTGCAAACATTCTTGTGAAGGGTCCACTCTGTGGGGATGACCTGACCCTTCCGGCTGAGGTGATCTGCCATGACATTCATACCGCCCTGAATGAACCTCGTTACCAGCGTGAGCTTTCGATCTTAAGACCAGATGAGGAGGTCCCTTGCGATCTAGAACAACTTCACGAAAGAGTCCCTCCCTGCTTGAAGATGTAAGCCAGGGCTGTGGTGTTGTCAGAGTCCACCTCCACCACTTTGTTAAGCTGGAGGGACTTAAGTTTATCAAGGCCAGAAGAACCGCCAACAACTCCTGCAATTGATGTGAAGTGTCCTTTGCTCCTGATTCCATGTTCTCGATCATTCCTGTCCGTCCAAAGTCGCACCCCAGCCCGTGTCTGATGTGTCCGAGAGGAGACGGCGGTCGGGTTTCTGAACAGCCAAAGGTAGACTTCCTTGAGAAGAAAGCTGTTCTTACACCACGCGAGAGAAGACCTCCTCTCTTCGGAAACAGGAACTGAGACCGTCTCTAGCGTCATGTCCTTTATCCAGTGAGCAGCTAGATGATAATGAAGGGGGGGATGTGGATTCTCCCTAACACGATGAACAGGGCCAGCGATGAAAGTGTCCCTGTTAGACTCATCCACTACCTGACTGAGCATCGGTTCCTTCTCAGCATGCTCTGGATGCATTCTAGGGCTTGGAAGATCCTTGGGGCCGACGGAAAAGCCCGAAAAGCTCGACTCTGAAGATCCATACCCAGGGAGACAATGGTCTGGGATGGGATGAGCTGAGACTCCTCAAAATTGACCAGGAGGCCCAGTTCCTTGGTCAGATCCATAGTCCATCTGAGAATCTCCAGACAGCGACGACTTGTGGGAGCTCTTAAAAGCCAGTCGTCTGACGGAGCCGGACACAAGATCATGGTACTGCTGCACAGTCTGTGAACTGTCAACCATGGGGAAGCGAGGAAGTACAGTGACAACCCGAAGCTGTCTAGACTGTCTGGGTCGTACAGACAACTCCTTATCGGGTTGCTGAGGTTGCCGCACTGCGTCACAACAAGTCACTTCTGCTGGTTGTTGAACGTCTTCCCAGTGACACACTGACTCCGTAAACAAAAAATCCTTTAACAAGGACTAAGCTTGGACTGCATGTCTTGCAACACAGCTCAAGGTCTATGGGAGCAGGTGTGGTAACAGACGGGGTTAGTGACTGAAGTGGAACCATTACCTTCCCTGGAAGCATGTTATGCTTAAATAAAAGTCCATAGGAGGCTACGCAGCTAAAGGCTCCTCTCCAAATGACAGAGTCCTCAAAGGAATATCAGAAGGAGGGAGAAAAGCACTTTCTCATCTACAGGGACCATATCCGAGAAAAGTTAAGTTCTCTCAGTGAGGGTTTCAATGGTGCAAAAGCAGCAGACTAGAAGGCAACGTTATGAAACTGCTTGACAGTCTAGTGAGTTGGCAACAACTAAAGATGTATGACTGAGAAGCATGCGGTAAGGTATGCAGAGCATGTTGTATGCAGAGCATGCTGTATGCAGAGCATGCTGTATGTAGAGCATGTTGTATGCAGAGCATGCTGAATGCAGAGCATGCTGTATGCAGAGCATGTTGTATGCAGAGCATGCTGAATGCAGAGCATGCTGTATGCAGAGCATGTTGTATGCAGAGCATGCTGTATGCAGAGCATGCTGTATGTAGAGCATGTTGTATGCAGAGCATGCTGAATGCAGAGCATGCTGTATGCAGAGCATGTTGTATGCAGAGCATGCTGTATGCAGAGCATGCTGTATGCAGAGCATGCTGTATGTAGAGCATGCTGTAAGGTAAGCAGAGCGTGTTGCATGGCGTTTAACATTTCTCAGAAATTCCATGACCAGTGCTAGAGTGCTTCATGCATGCTTGCATGGGGTTTTAATATCAACATAATATTTACCTTACATTCATAACTCATGATTCATTTTTGTTTTGAAGATATTTTGCCATATTTTGCGATATTGTTAAAAATATATTGCAAGGAATACATATATATTTTTATATAAGTAAGACAAATAACCTCCATTATCATAATGTTTGTGTAGGCATACATGTATATGATTACAAATGCAAGTTATGAAAGTAATGAGGTGTTATTATTGTCATTTGTTATTTCTCAAGTTGAGGAGAAAGTGGCAGATGCATGCGTTGAGGTGGCTGACTCATAGCATGAGGTTGCTGCCTCAAGAGTTGCGCTTGCTGTAAGGGTTGCGGATGCGCAGTAGCAGGTTCCTGAGGAACGAGTTAAGGTTCCTGAGGTGTGAGCTGCGAGAGTTGAGGTAGCGGCTGCGCAGAACGCAGTTCTTGTCTCGCGAGTTGAGGTTCCTGAGGAGCTAGCCTAAGCTGCAGCGAGTGCTGAGGTGGCTGCCTCATTGATGGAAGAGGTTGTCGTACCTCAAGAGATTGTTGCCTCTCTGGTGGAACCGCAAGCGGAAGCGGAGGAAGTAAGGCATAAGATTCCTGCTCCCATTGCTGAGGTTGCCTTAAGGAAGGCGGAGGTTGCTGCACACCGCTGGTAACTGGCAACTCAGTACGCGGTAAGGTATCCTGAGGAACCTCAACATCGTACGCCTGGCAGACTGGACTGCGGTGAGGCGGAGCGATCGCAGGAGGAGGTGTAACCTTCTCAGCCTGACACTCACGCATTAAGACCGCAAGCTGTGACTGCATGGACTGCAGCAAAGTCATCTTGGGGTCGGCAGACGCTAAGGTCTGCTGAGGCAAAGCCTTAACAGAAGATGAGGTCTGTTACGGCATCACCTTACCTCTCTTAGGAGGTGTGCAGTCACCTGATGACTGCGGAGAGTCAGAGCTAACCCAATGACTGCATCCGGGTTGTAGAACTCTAACTTCGTACGTCTGGCATAGGTCTGGACTTTACGTTTAAGAGGTCTTGAGACCTGAGACCAGCGTTTTCTCCCCGAACTTTCTTCTGCAGACGAGCAAAATAAGGGCTCAATCGTCTGCGGGTGGGAGTGACGGTCTCTGTAAGACACGCCCGCAACCACCGAGGATACTTCTGTGCGCCGATCAAGGCCTGCCGAATCCTTTTGCCCTTCGACATTGCTTCTCCCCTGGGCTTGGGAGCTTGCAAGAGGTCCCGGACTGGGAGGACGACTGGCACGCACAGAAGTACCCTCACGCACAACACTGACACTTTGCGCTAATCACTTATCACTTTTGATTTTCTGTTTGCACTTATTTCACTGAACTCGAAACTTTAAGTGGTTTGTACCTGAAACACGCAATTCTATCCTTTCTCAAAAGTTAGTAATTGCGAAAACAGAATTACAATGTAACAGAAAAATCTAATGAAAGATAAATAATTCAGTGGCTGGAAAGAGACTAAACACTAGATCAAATAAACTACGTTTAAATTCTCTCACCGCATAAAGCTTGAGAACAAGAAAAAACTCTAGAAACGTTTACCTTCTTCCCCTAAAGAGACTAGGGAGAAGAGCAAAAACGATAACAACGTTACTCGCTTGAACGAAACGTTTATCCTCCTCTTTCTCCCTCCGTCTCTATCTCTCTCTCTCTCTCTCTCTCTTGACTTAGAACCTGAGAGAAGAGCCCAATCATATATATCGTTAAAACATATTATTGTTAAAGGAAAATATTTCCCAAAATGAAAAGTTCCTTTATTAGAATTAAAACCATTAAGTTAAGAAAGAATGAACAAAACGCTAGACACGGTTACTCTTACTGCAACGTGACACCGTGAAAATTCTCTCTCTATCGTAACGATAGAACGCAAGTTGAACGTTCTGAACGTCAACAACTGCAGAGACAAAACAAAACGTTAGTTCAACTTTGAAAACAGTACGAGACTATCAAAGAAATTCTTTCAAAAACATTAAAATAGCATAATATGTTAACAGGTAAAACCGAAATGACGGGCTCAATGTTAATTAACTTCGGTACCAAGAAAAGACCGCCTACTATTAGGAAAGGTCGAATATAAACAAATATAAAAATTAATTTTAATAAGTTTATAATAAAAGGAAGTTAATCGAAGAGGCCTATAAAAGGCGGAGAGATATAAAATAAATCTATAACTTTTGTTAAGCAAAATTAAGAAAGAGAGTCTATACTCTCTAAGACACCAACACTTCCGTCTAAGGGAAGGGTCGGCCATTAAAAGGTGAAAGAGAGTTCATACTCTCTTCGTCACCATAATTAATCAAATTAATTCCAAAAGTTAGCTAAGCTAATAATAAAACTTCCTGAATAGCGAAAGCTGAAATCTTAGAGCAATACTTCACCAAAAACCGTGAACAAGACTCCAAAATTATAAGCGTATCCATGAACGTCTTGCCGGAAGCACGACAGAGGAAAAATTGAAGTGGTGTCAACAAGAAGTACTGCAGTACCTGGCCACAGGTGGCGCTTGTGAGTACACCCCCCTCTTGTATAGCGATCGCTGGCGTATCCCTTCCGTAGAATTCTGTCGGGCAACAGAGTTGACAGCTACATGATTATCGGGTAAGTTTAATATTGAAAAAATACCAGCATGCTAAGAAGACTCTTTAGATAAGGGAAGCAGCTCTTCTATGAGAAACACACTTCAAAATCAAGCCATTGTTAGTCCCATGGTATCTGTACCACGACCTTCCACTGTCTTGAGTTAGAGATCTCTTGCTTGGGGATACACCCAGACACACTATTTTACCTGCTTCTTTATTTTCTCTCCTTACAGGGATATTTTTTTCTTTTGGGGCCCTTGCAATTATATCATCCTGCTTTTCCAACTAGGATTATAGCTTACTAGTAGTAACAATAATAACAATATTAAGACTACAATAATACAGACTAAACTAATACAAGGAAAGCTCGGTATGTTCACTGTAACTACGGCAGAGTACTTGTCAATGGATTTTTACAATATCAATTAAACTGAATTGATTTAACAACCAGAATTCATTAACAAAGTTATTCTTACAGTTGCGGATGCCATGGTGACACACGTAAACGACTAAACGTATTATCTGTCAAGTTACTTTCATAGATGGCGGCATTAAGCTGGTAGAATTATGTAAACAACTGATATCGGAATGTTACTAATGGCTGACTACGATGACAGATTCATCAATGAAAGGACTCCTTAGTCCACACGCAACCAAACGTTTCATTATTATTATTATTATTATTATTATTATTATTATTATTATTATTATTATTATTATTATTATTATCAGCCAAGCTACAACCCTAGTTGGAAAAGCAAGATGCTATAAGCCCAAGGGCTCCAACAAGGAAAAATAGCCCAGTAGTAAGGGAAATAAGGAAATAAATAAATGATGAGAACCATTAACAATGAATCATTCTAAAAACAGTAACAACGGCAAAACAGATATGTCATATATAAACTATAAAAAAGACTCAAGTCAGCCTGGTCAAAATAAAAACATTTGCTGCAACTTCTTTTGAAGTTCTACCGATTCAACTACCAGATTAGGAAGATCATTCCACAACTTGGTCACAGTTGAAATAAAACTTCTAGAATACTTTTAATACTGGCGAAATCTTCCTGCATAAGGTATGGAGATTAAAATTACCCAAAAATCATATTTTATCTACTCGAACAGTATAGATAAACTAACCCATTATGAATCTAAAATACTTAGGAGAAATGGTCCTGGATAAAAGGACTTGAAAAGTAAAAGGTTAATTGATGTAATGAAGGAAATAGAAATAGTGAAGCTTCTAAAAGTAAATTCAGAGCAAATCTGTGTCGATTTGGTCCTCGGGTTAATAAAATCATGAATTTACAGGATATTATTTCTTCTTTAGTAAAAAAAAAGATAGTCATATTGTTTTTGTACTTCATTTCATTCACTTAATTTTAATTTCCTATGGATCTTAGTACATTTATCGGTCTAAGAACAAGACATTCTTAACAAAATTAAATGAGGATAGGTAAAAAAGAGAAAATTAACCTTCATTCATCCATGGGATGAACCAGCCTTCTACCCTTCATACATGACTCTTCAGAGTAACTGAAGCTACCCTAGTGCCTACTACTTCACACATACGGTGAGGATATAGATCCACATCAAAAGGGCAACGTTTGTCTTAGGTTGTCTAATGTCGTTGTAGTTACACATCGTTTTCTTTAGTTTTAATTGTCGGGGTTTAAAGAAAACGTGTCTATATATTGTATGGGTAACCATATAAAGTTTAGAAGTATCTATCATTAAGAATTCTACCATTACCAAGTTGATGTTATGCTGTTTATCAGTAGATATTGTCATAGATGTTATCAAATTTGCCACATGTTATTTCTTATTTCCTCATCTTAAACATTAAAGACATTAATGGGATGAAAGCCAAATACATGCACCATATAGTTTTTTTTTTCAACTTATTATCTTCACATTATCTGTTTATGAGCATATTGGCACAATCAAACCGTTTATGAGTTTTCCTATCCAGACCATATAAAATTAACCATGGCTTATCCAAGCGGGAAACCATTTTTTTTTTTTTTTTGTGGAAAATAAAAACAAAAGACGAGTGATCCAGTTGGAACAACATACTGTAGGCTATAGTTAATGAAATTTAAGGGAAATTAAAGTATTCTAATTGCACGAAATTTATTCCATATAACCCAATTTAATGGTCTTTTCTATACCACGAAGCGTTTCATTTGCAAATAAACATCTTGCAACTTCATATGAAATTGGCAGTGAATGTATTGCGCTTAATTACCATGGCGGTAATTGTTTCAGTGATATTTTTTTTTTTTTACTTTTTGATGAACAACAAAAGCTATATAATGGACGGAGAGTATTATAAATATAATCAATTACATAAATAAATTAAATTACTCTGCATTTCGGAATAGATTAAACTCCCTTCAGGGAGAGTTTCTCTCGTAATGGTAGTCATGCTGGACCAGAAGAGAGGATGAGAATGGCTGTTGCAAAAAAACATACTAGAACTTAGCATGAATATTTGGAAGCATTCAATTGACTTAAAAAACCTGCATTGATTTTGTCATACAAAACACACAAAAACGATCATAAAAACGCATACACAGTAACTCATCCTTAGTGCTTCGAAACTGTGGATCTGACAATAAGCAATATTATTATCATTATTACTTGCTAAGCTACAACCCTAGTTGGAAAAAGCATGATGCTGTAAGCCTATGGACCCCAACAGGGAAAATAGCCCAGTGAGGAAAGGAAATATGGAAAAATAAAATAGTTTAAGAACAGCAACAACATCAAAATAAATATTTCCTATATAAACTATAAAAAATCAACAAAACACGAGGAAGAGAAATAAGATAGAATAGTGTGCCCGAGAGTATCCTCAAGCAAGAGAACTCTTACCTAAGACAGTGGACGTGTGATACGCAAAATACCCAAGAATGTTTACGATAAACAAATAGTGTAATGTCCTGTATTATGTAGGGTGGTTACCCTGTGTGGTAGGACCAGGAAAGCAGCTCTTAAAAGAAAGTAAAGTATTTAGTCTAAAAAAAAAAGAAAAAGAAAAGTGTTTGGACAATGGTACTGGTTCTCACATTTTAGTCGATCGATATGAAATTTATTATGCCAAAGCACATACTAGTCAGAAAAGAGAAATAACGTCAAACGGCCTACAATTGTCCTCCTGTCTGGCTAGAAATTGAATTATCATTTATTTATACATTTCACTCTATAAAGAAACTCCTGTTCGAAGCTTTGCCTTATAGAAGACCATTGGATCTATTTTGATAATGCCATGTTAAAGCTGAAAATGTACCTTACTAAATTGGATTTACTGTAACTTATTCTATAGATAGTAGGTTGGCTAAAGAGTTATTGGATATTTTTGACAGGCCAGACAGTACTACATTGGATCCTTCTCTCTGGTTACGGCTAATTTTCCCATTGCCTGCACATACAGCTAATAGTCTGGCCTATTCTTTCCGCAGCCTCCTCTGTCCTCCTACACCTGACAACACTGAGATGACCAAACAATTTTTCTTCGCCCAAGGGGTTAACTACTGCACTTGGTAAGGGTAGCAGAGACTCTTTAGCTATGGTAAGCAGCTCTTCTAGGAGAAAGACACTTAAAATTAAACCACTGTTATTTATTCTCTGATAGTGTCATAGCCTTTGTACCATGGTCTTCCTCTGTCTTGGGTTAGAGTTCTCTTGCTTGAGGGTACACTCAGGCACACAGTAATCTACATGTTGATTATGAATCACATGAAAAAGAAGTGATTTCACAAAATATACATTAAATGTATCAGTTAATGAGATTGAAAAAAGCAAAGCAGACAATGGCTAAGTTAAGTAAAGTTTGGAAATAAAATCGCATGAAATTATTTATAAAAATCAAGCTATATATCAGTTTAGTGAGATCAGTGTTACATTATGGACATGAGTCGTGGTACGACAATGAAACAATCTCCAACAGATATTGTAGATTTGAAAACAAAGCCCTCAGAAGGATATTGGTAATTGAATGGCAGGACAGGATTAGAAAGGAAACTATAATTAGAGAGATTAATCGAGTGCCATATGTGGATGAGATCTCCCCATGAGAGATTAGTTCACCAAACATTCAACTGGGCTACACAAGGCACAGGAAGAGTTGGAAGGCCCAGGCCTACATGGCTGATGACTATGAAGCGTGAAGTAAGAGATAATGAATGGAGAAATATTGATTTAAAAGCTCAAGATAGAGATGGCTGGCGAAATCTACTCTTTGCGTCAATAGGCGTAGGAGGTGATTATTATTATTATTATTATTATTATTATTATTATTATTATTATTATTATTATTATTATTATTATTATTATTATTATTATTACTTGCTAAGCTACAACCCTAGTTGGAAAAGCAGAATGCTATAAGCCCGAGGGCTCCAACAGGGAAAATAGTCTAGTGAGGAAAGGAAATAAAGAAACTACCAGAACAGTAATTAACAATTAATAAAAAATATTTCAAGAACAGTAACAACATTTAAATAAATATTTCATATATAAACTATGAGAATTTGGCAGAGAACTCTACCCCAAGACAGTGAAAGACCATGGTACATAGTCTGTGGCACTACCCAATACTAGAGAACAACGGTTTGATTTTGGAGTGTCCTTCTCCTAGAAGAGCAGCTTACCTTGCTAAAGAGTCTCTTCTACCCTTACCTAGAGAAAAGTAGCCACTGAATAATTACATTGCAGTAGTTAACCCCTTGAGTGAGGAAGAATTGTTTGGTAATCTGTGTTGTCAGGTGTATGAGGACAGAAGAGAATATGTAAAGAATAGGCCGGACTATTCGGTGTAAGTGTAGGCAAACGGAAAATAAGCAGTAACCAAAAAGAAAGATCCAATGGAGTACTGTCTGGCCAGTCACTGACAGTACGCATGCTATGAAAAAGCTGACATGGCTTAGGTCTTAGAAAGAAAGTAATCTCTCATTCCTCTAAATTGCATAAGTTTCAATTCCTGTTGGTTTATTTCAAAAGTTTAAAATCTCAGAGATGATAAAGCTAATAAATGTTTAAGCAATTTGCGTTATATTTTTCTTATCAAAGATGTAAAGAAAACGGAAACCTTTGATTTTGGACACAAATCAAATTCCTCCCGTCATCATGGAAGTATAGATCTGGAATTTACAATCGCTAGGAATATAACTGATTATGAATT
The DNA here is from genome assembly GCF_036898095.1 of Palaemon carinicauda. NCBI lineage: Eukaryota > Metazoa > Arthropoda > Malacostraca > Decapoda > Palaemonidae > Palaemon > Palaemon carinicauda. Next base: position 17,081,846 of record NC_090737.1, read on the forward strand.
TCCGGAGAAAATCACTCTACTGCGGAGGCCAAAGATTTCTGGGTCAGTATATGTTAGACTACGTATTTACCCGAGAAGGTCCCAACTACATATCAGGGAGGGTCATGACTCCTGGGTTTAACGTTTTTGTAATCACGGCTGCGTGAACTTCGTGTGGACATTAGACCAAATGACAGTACAGGAAAGACCGGACAGTCGCAGGAATTTGCGAGAGCATTTTCCCTCGTTAGACGGGCACGTTTGCAACAGATGGCGCTAAACAGCTTCTTTTGTTTACACCTGGATTAGAAAAAAAATAGAGCGTTTGATAAGAATTGCGTTTGACACTACTATACACGGCTCTGGTTGTGATAAGTATGTAGAGATTTTCAGTGAATTTTAGATGAGTACGTTGTCAATAGATGTCACTGATCTGAGAGCCAATGCGCATGGCATTTTAATGTAAAGAAGCTTTCGGGTCTTCCCTTTACTGTCTTTGATATTAGACGAGGGTTCTTCCGTGCCAAAGGTCTCACCTGAAGGCCAGTGTTACCGATTCTACCAACCCCTTCTCTTTCACACGAGCAGAACACGAAGCCCTGACCAATCAATGTCCATCAAGAGTGACTGCAAACGACTCATTGCGTGAGAATCCACACGCCATGTTTACGTCATGATTATTTATTTCCATTAGTTGTCGCAAAGCCAAGAAAAGAACACCAAGAATATTAATCTGTGTTCGTCGCGAATTTACGATGCCACGTTTCATTATTCGGAAGGTCAGAGGGTGGAATGAATTGCTTACGTTGAAGATAAACCTTTTAATAAGCTTTTTTGATCTTCTGATTTAATGTCGTGACCTTTGAATGTGGTGCGCATTCCAGAGATCGTCCAGGTCAAATTCCTTTCGTGCGCAAGCAGTGATTATCAGCAATTATGCTCTGCGAGTTCTCCGTCCATATGGGCGAAGCTTTGTTAATTATTCAGCTGCCAAAAACTGTCAAAAATTGTATATTTCTTACTCGGTAAATAGCTCAAACGCCTTTATGGTCCAAGAGACCTTCGAAATTAAGTTAGCTCGTATAATTTAAGAAAATGTTAAGAATTTGGATTTTTTTTTTCACCTGACCCAGCGGTTAGTTTACGTTGAATCAATATATTCTTTTATGACGGCTGGTATAATATCTTTGCTTTTCTGTCTAAGAAGCTTTTAGAAATAGATTACTTTAAACTAAATTTTACTAAAGTTTTCATAGATTTCATTTGAACTACCTAATAACTTGCTTCTAAAACTGCCAAAAGTCTCGTAACAATTGAATTTTGTCTTCTAAGGTTGTGGTGGCCTGAATGGTGAACGCCAGACTGGGGTTCGAGTCCCGCTCATACTCGTTAGTTTCTTTAGTCGCTGCAATCTCACCATCCTTGTGAGCTAAGGATGGGGGGTTGTTTGGGGGAGCCTATAGGTCTATCTGGTGAGTCATCAGCAGCCATTGCCTGGCCTTCCTAGGTCCTAGCTTGGGTGGAGAAGGGGCTTGGTCGCTGATCATATGTGTATATGGTCAGTCTCTAGGGCATTGTCCTGCTCGATAGGGCATTGCTACTGTCCCTTGCCCTTGCCATTCATGAGTAGGCTTTAAACCTTTACAGTCGTCCAGAAATTTAATAGAAATCTAAAGATTGAATAACAATATTTCCGGCATTCTTTCAAAGTTGAAATTGACTGCTTCAACAACCTCTGGACCTTTTCTGAAATAACCCTATAAATTTCCCATTTGGGTATTTGATTTTAAAATGTGTCTGGTGTTACAACAAAAAAGGTTATAGGCACTGAAAAAAAGAGATAATTCGTGTTTTGTACACTTTCATATACAGGTACATGAAATAACACTTTATAAAAGCTGGAAAATATGAATGAAAAAATGAAATAAAAATATAAATTGCCTGTCCCTTTAGGAAAGAAAAAACTTTAACATTTCCTTTGACATTTTCTAATTACTAAAAGTATCCTGACCTTAAGTCATAGAGGTGTTTAGGAAAATGAGAATAGGATTCAAACACATTGTTGAAATTTTTTGCTTATAGCAACAAATGCAGCCTTTTCTAAACCACTACAGGATAAAGGCCTCAGACATGTCCTTAGTTACGTCTGTGGGTTTGTTAATTTTTTGATCACCACGCTGGCCACTGCCTATTGGTGGTAGTGGGAGAATTTAGTCTGATGATTTACAGCAAACTAAAATGTTAAAATCGCTCCAGATGGATAAAATTAATGCAAAAACTGCTAAGAGAGCATCAGAAGCGTTAAAATTGCTTTCAGGTGGATAAAATTAATGCAACAACTCTGCTAAGAGAGCATCAGAAACGTTATAATCGCTTTGCTGATCATGGCGATACACAAACTCTTCGACCACGATAAGGTATCCTACCTTAAATCAAAGCCAAACTATAATAAAGACTTATCACAAGAGTGGAATCTGTATAGTTGTGAATTACGGAAATTCAGACTTGATTGACAATTTTCTTTATTGGATAAATTCTCTAAAATATTTTGAAGAGAATTTTTCTTAGAAAAGTTGATAGACATCATATAATTTTAGTTATCTTTTGAAGTATAAAAGTACAATACATCGTCTCATTTCATAGCTTTGAATAATATTAATTAACAGCTTAATGTTAATGGGAGATCTTTGGTAAAATTAAGCGATTAAAATTTTTTTCTCCTAAGATTCTTTCACAGCAATTAATAAAGCTTCCTAAAAATACTTCATGTCCCTGAATTCCTATTGTACGCGACCTGTCAAAAATAACGGCTAAAAATTTAGACAGATGCACAAGCACATACAGATTCAACCTTTCCCACCCTTCCTCCCTTTCCTAACTACCACACGGCAGTTTGCGCAATTTGTGGGAGACTGACGTTTCTGAGTGGTTGCTGCTCAGCGTAACAGGAAATATATATAGCTAGACACTTGCTCGTTATCATAAAAGGGATGATTAACAAGGCAGACTCAAGGGTATATAACCCCATAATAAATGAATAAAAAAAAAAAAAAAAAAAAAAAAACTTTCGGAAACCATATTACAATCCTAAGCAAACCAGAATGAGTAATATAAGATTCTGTAACTGTACACATCCCTTTCGTGATATTATTATTATTATTATTATTATTATTATTATTATTATTATTATTATTATTATCATTATTACTTACTAAGCTACAACCATAGTTGGAAATGCAGGATGCTAATAATAATAATAATAATAATAATAATAATAATAATAATAATAATAATATCCTTTATTTTCAATATTATATTGAGTATTCTATACATTTAGATTAATAATGTAGTAGTGAAAATATTATAATTAATGTTTCACAATAGGAAAAATAGCCCAGTGAGGAATGGAAACGAGGAAAAATAAAATATTTTATAAACACTAACATCATTAAAATAAATATTTCAAATATAAACTATACAAACTTAAAAAGAAAAAGAGGAAGAGAAATAAGATAGAATAGTGTACCCGAGTGTACCCTCAAGCAAGAGAAATCTAACCCAAGACAGTAAAAGACGATGGTACAGAGCCTATGGTCGATAAATATAGCAGAAATGAATGTTACTCACATTACCTCTTTTTGAAATATGGATTTATGAATTTGGGTCGAATGGCTCGGCGCTGGGGCCTGAGAGGCCACTCACCACACATTCCTCCTCCAGTTGGCGAAGGCTGAAAGTGACGGATAAGAATAATTCATTTAGGTGATAATAGAAGGAAAATGCGTAGGTTCAGTTGCACTCTTGACATTTCATACAGAGAGAGAGAGAGAGAGAGAGAGAGAGAGAGAGAGAGAGAGAGAGAGAGAGAGAGAGAGAGAGAGAGAGAGAGAGATCCCTAAACGGTGAAGCAAAATAATTTTTTTTTCACAAATATATCAACTGAGAGTATGACAAATATATATATATATATATATATATATATATATATATATATATATATATATATATATATATATATATATGTGTGTGTGTGTGTGTGTGTGTGTGTGTGTGTATAAAGATTACACATCTAGTTTTCCTATTGTAGCTAGAACTTTTTCAGGTTAGTCATCTCACTAAGTCCCTGAAGAAATGACGTCAAAACCATTGCAAAAAAAAAGAGGACATTGAGATTTGTAGGAGTTGGGAGCTGATAAAGTGCAAGTCTTAGGTCACTTTGAATCTTTTTATAAGAAATATAGATTTGATATTATTGGCTAAGTAATCCATTTGGTGATAAAACCAGTCCTGCTACTAAATGACAGTTGCAGTTGACCACAAAAATAATTGACTTGTTTATGATTACCTCAACCAAGGAAGTTATAAAATCTAGTCGGTTTATTTATTTGTCTGCTAGTCTGCCTATGGACAGGATACGTCACAGCTACTCGACAGACTTTGACAAAATTTCCAGCACAGATAGATCTTAAGTCACGAACGATCCCATTAAATTTTGGAGATGACGCGGATCCGGATTTTAGAACCGGATTGGCATTTTATCTGTCTAAACTTAGTAATTATATGAAAATGGGATGCGCTGTCCGTAGATTTTAGTAAAATGTTACAGTAGATTCATCCATAGTCAGCTTATGGAATAATAAGTGTTTTGCCCGTAGAATTGAGTAAAATGTTGCCAATGAATAAATCTCACCTTGCTCTGTTGTAATTCACAGATACGTGACCTAAACAGCGAAGCCAAAAAGTTTTTATTTTCATTATTTTCTTATTAGAATGGATGTCTTGCTAATTGGAAAAAAACATTAAGTACAAATAGTAATACATATACGATTGGAAATAAGTTAAAAAAAACCACGTACTTTTGTTTTCTTAGTAGTAATAATTTTCTCTCCGTCTAATTTTTTAAATCTATGTTTTTGCCTAGATTTTGCACAATCAATGTTTTGTATAACTTTTCCATAAGTTCTTTGGCAAGGAAAACTTGTTTATTTTCCAGTCTTGGGGTAGAGTTCTCTTGCTTGAGGGTACCCTCAGGCACACTATCTTATTTCTCTTCTTGGTTTATTGAAGTTTTTATAGATTATATGTGAAAGATTTATTTCAATGTTGTTGCTGTTCTTAAAACATTTAATTTCAACTGTTCACTACTTCTCTTGTAGTTTATTTCTTTGTTTCCTTTCCTCCCTGAGCTATTTTTCCCCATTGAAGTACTTGTTTTTAAAGCATTCTGCTTTTCCAACTAAGGATGCAGCTTAGCTAGTAATATTAATAATCTATCAGTTGGCCCATCCGCCGCAAAAAAAAAAAAAAAAAAAAAATCACATTCATATAACACCCGTCTTTTTTGTTTTATTTGTCTATCTGTTTATTGGCGTTAGTCAAAAAGAAAAAAAAGTCATACCTATGGATATTTACGAACTGTTGCTTTGGGGGTCAAATTAGAAACTATGATTTTATGAGTGATCCGATTCTTACTGTAAATCAAACTAATATATATATATATATATATATATATATATATATATATATATATATATATATATGGCAGAATATGGTGCCATTTTTGTATATTTTCTCTCTCTGCGTTTCCCTCTCTTCTACGTTTTCCCCACTAATTTATTCAGAACGAAATATAACAAGATGTTACTGAAGAATTCAATTTACACAGTCCTCAGAGAACTGTAGGATTTTATCATTCAAAACAATATCAAATTAATTTAAATTGGTCGAATATGTTACGCTTTTGTGGCGGAAGAATGAAGACAAAACTAATGAAAGAATCATCACGATAAATAGTAATTCTTCTTCCTCGTTTGGTTCGAGAAGTTGACATTTGGTGAGAAAGGAAGCAGACCTGGTGATATTTAGTCTCCTAAATGCGTCGCTTATATCTAGATACTGCCGCTTCCTGTCTTTTCATTTATATATATATATATATATATATATATATATATATATATATATATATATGTATATATATACATATATATATATATATATATATATACATATATATATATATATATATGTATATATATATATATATATATATATATATATATATATATATATATATATATATATATATATATATACTGTTTATCCTTTAAGATAGAGACGACTGGCGAAATCTAACTTGGGCCCTTTGCGTCAATAGGCGTAGGAGGAGATGATGATGATATACTGTTTATACATACACACACACACACTCACACACACACACATATATATATATATATATATATATATATATATATATATATATATATATATGTGTGTGTGTGTGTGTGTGTGTGTGTGTATACCTTACCAGTTCAGTACTACAAGATTCAACCATTATTCATTTCAATCCCGACTCGAATCAATTCTTAATCAAAACCTTGTGCGTACACCTGTTCCCCCTTTCTCTCTCTCTCTCTCTCTCTCTCTCTCTCTCTCTCTCTCTCTCTCTCTCTCTCTCTCTCTCTTACTTCACATACTAGTGGAGAGAGAGAGAGAGAGAGAGAGAGAGAGAGAGAGAGAGAGAGAGAGAGAGAGAGAGAGATTAGTGAAAAAATAGTATATTGATATACTGATTTATAGATATTTAGAATAATGTAATAATGACATCCAAGGTTAAAAATACGACAGCTCGTAGAACTTTATTTCAGCAATTTTTATTTTTACCTATAAGTGTCTGAGGGTAAAATGTTTAAATCAAATATTTATCTAAATAAAATGAAAAATAGCAGAAAGTATCAGTCTATCATCCAAATCACGTCAAAAAGCAATAGAATTTTATGTTAAATTTGAACTTGTATCTTCCTTTAATACATTTAACATGAAAAAATTCTACAATACAACTTCATGAGCTAATATACACTGTTAAAAATATGCATTAAGAAAAAAAAACGGTAAATATCTGGAAACATTTATTCCATGATTTCTGCCGTTTTAAAAACGGATATATTGACGTAAAGGAGTGATATTACGGTCACCAAACCGTAAAAGATAATAACACAGTAAGGTAAAATTACGGTCGCCTGTATTTTACTGAAATACGGTTGAGAACAGTATTTTTACGAAGAATTTTCGATTAGAATTGAGTTTTTTTTCTAACAGTGTATCTTTAGTCAGTAAAATGATAATAACGCTATAAAAAAACAGGTTAGAATAAAATAATAATATTGATATTGCAAAGGTATCAGAATCAAGAAGTTCAAGAACTCCGAAATTCTGATGTTTACAGAATTTGCGTGCTCGGCCTAGCCCTCTTTTCCCCGACTCTACAGTCACGTAAGAAGATCGTTTCTCTGGATCAACATAAACATAAGGTCAATAAATCAGCTCATTATCTTGAAGGAAAAAGTGAGGAATGAGGGTCCTGTGGGATGGGGGAGGGAGGGAGGGTCAAGGTCAATCCCAACGAGTGTGAATCGGATACTTCTTGCTTGTCGCTTCCCTCTCTCTGGGGATCTCCTCTGTCAGAAGGTTCCTGACGCTCGATGCGGTAGGACGTGTATCAACGCGAGTCGTGGCTTAGACAAAATTATCCCGAGCGCCCGGAATAGTTATCGAAGTATATTCGACATCGCTCAAATTCAATAGAAATCTATTGATAAGAAATAATCAGAGGTGGAGTAACGTAATATATAGATTTTCTATTACTCCATCGAAGGATATAAGCTGGACTTCCGTCGGGTGGAATATCCGCGTAATTTTCTAGACCGAATTTCTCCTGGAAGCAACCTACATGGAACATGATCCTAACCACAAGGGCGTGAAGATCGACCCCTTCGAGGGGCATGAAAACTACGGCGAGGGCAAGGAAGGAGGCCTGTCTAGCGTGGAAAAGATTCGAGGATATTATGACGAGGCCAGAAATAGGCTGAAGAATTACCTCGGTAGGGAAGAGGGTGAGTTACTTTAGCTGCTGTTGTTGCTTCTTCTTCTCTTCCTCTTACGACGTTGATTCTTCTTCTTCTTCTTCTTCTTCTTCTTCTTCTTTCTCTGCTGCTGCTGCCTGCTGGGCTGTCTTTGCTACAAACACTGGAACGTTTAAGACATCTCTGGCTGCTTGTGGTCAGGA